>NC_080423.1:71127924-71442299 GCF_029873635.1 Malania oleifera
ATGTTGCTGAAATTTTTAAAGATTTCCCACAACCATGTTTGTATTTGAATGATAATTATCTTTTATTTGCCTATATACTTAAATGATTTATCTAGGCCCTTTTTGAGGTTGCCAAAAGGGGGAGAAGTAGGCAAGTATTTGTCATCATAAAAAAAGGGGAGATTGTTGACCTTATAGGTCATATCCCATTTTGATTATTACAAATACTCTGGTATTTAATGGTTGATGAGTTTGTGTGCAGGACCAATCAAAAGTACCATATGGTACACATATATGGGCTTAAAGAAGAAAAAGACCCAGAATGTTTATTCATTGTAATTTAATTAAGTTGTTATTCGGGTCTGTAATAATTAATGCATTACATGCATGATAGGGTAAATAAGTTCAAATGACCATAGGGAAACCAAATGACCGTAGAATGGTCGACCGACACTGAATTTTTTTGGTCGGCTCTCAAAGACCTTAGACTGGCCATAGGACACTATTATGTATGAAAATGTTTCCTGTTGTCTTAAAATTAATCATTATATGTATAGGGACAACATTATCAGTGGAATATGACTGAAATGCCCAAGGATGGCATGTTCAATTAACCGAACTCAGTTACACTGAGATTTTCGATTGACCGAACTCCCACTAGGTCAACATATTGACCGATCGATCAATCAACTAGATATATATATAGACAGACCTGATCGACCAAACCTCCTCGGGTCAACAAGTTGACCTCCCGATCGACCGACCAAGATTATATGGGCAACGCCCTAGTCAACCAAACCCCCACGTGGGAGATTCCAACCGTCTGGTCAACCGAACTTCATAGTTCAAAATAGTCTGGTTAACCGAACCTCACGAATTTGGAAAATCACCTTTGAAACCCTTTAGTTGATCAACCATCCTCTCAGTTCACTTTCTCTATGGTCGACCAAACCTTAAGTTTGGTCGGCTAACCCTCTCAGGTTGGCAAATTTTAATCGAGCTTGAAAACGTTTTTATTTTTACTAACCTCACTTAAAATTTTCCTAAAATGACTAATATGTCATGAATGGTTATAATTTTGGGGAATTCTATATATAGACCCCCCCTCATTTGCAAAAATTAGTCAAGGATTAGCAATCTTAATTAGCAAAAATCCTCTAAAATTAAAAAAAAATCTACTTTCATTTTTAAGCCTCCTACACTCATTCTTACTCGATTTTATTGCTTAAATATCTTTGTAAGTGTGTTTGAGTGTTCATCTCAACGGCTTAAGTTCTCTCTTGTTATTGATTGATTGAGTTTTTTTATTAGAGAGCAAAACTTTTAAGTTTCCTTAGGAGACTTTGTTAGTAAGTCCTCCTTAGGAATACTTCATTGAGTCTTTGAGTTTTGCATTGTCATTGCAATATTGAAGGAGGTTATATTGGATTTTGATTACTAAAAATATTTTATACATCATTTTCAAAAATATCTCTTGTGCTTATCTTTCAGAAATTTATTTTGAGATATTTACTTGAGTGCTAAAGATCTTTGTTGCTATACATTTTGATTGAGATTATCATTCTAATACAAAGATCAAATAAGGCTTTACAAATCATATTTGAATATCTCTTGTGATTTATTTTTGATAAAAATATCCGTTGAGATATTTGAAGCATACTTGTGATCTTTGTTGTTGCACTGTATTTGAGAATATTATTTTGACACAAAGATCCTATCACTTATACTCTCACATATTGATTGCATTATTTGCATAAAACTTTGAGAGTAGATACTAAGACTACGCTAAGCTTATCTTATCATATCATTCGGTAGTGTATTGATTACATTGGTACATAATCTGCTTAGTTGAGAAGCATATTTGTTGTACACAAATTTTATTGAGAAATCTGTTGTATTCTAGGCGTGGGCTGAGGGGGCGGTAATCCAACCCGGTAAAGATTTGTTGTTAAAGGTTGAGGTCAGCCCTGTGTTAGTTGACGTGGCTGTAAAGGTTAAGGTCAGCCCTATACTAATTGACTTGGTTGTTTAGATGTCACTCCACCCATTAAGTGAGCTTATAGTGGTAATCCTTGTGCTTTTTAGCCAAGGTGGGGACGTAGGCAGTTTGCTGAACCTCGATAACATTTCTGGTGTCGTCTCCTTTGCTACTTTATTTTGCAAGCTTGGTTAAATTTCTATTTGTTGACCTGATAGGTCCTACCCGATTTTGATAATGACAAATACTCTTGGTATTTGATGACTTTCGAGTTTGTGGGTATATAATTAGTAGATCAACTATTGGCACATGAAGACTCAAAGTCTAAAGACACCAAAGACTTCTTTTGTTGTAATTTATATTATACGAGTCTGTAATAGTAATTAGGATATTGGTTAGTAATAATCTCTACATGTCATGCATGTAGGTTTTGTAAGTTCAAAATGACTGTAGAATGACTATAGGGATCGGTAAAGACTCTAGTATGACCTTAGGTTCCAACACTCACACACATATCATATAATATACAGGAGTGTTAAATACGTTATGAATATTATTAGGGATTTTGTGAGAGCTCGGGCGACTGAACCCCTAGAGTTCAAAACTCCTCGAGCGCCCTAACTATTAATAAGTTAATAGTTGACTTAGGCTCTCGGGTGACCAAACCAAATTGTGCATACTGTCCTCGAGCACTCGAATCATTCAAAAAGGACATTCCACCAACTCGGGTGACCGACATTTTTAGTTCAAATTGAGCCCTGGGTGACCAAACACTTGAGTTCAGGCCACCGACTGAAGGACCGGGCACCCAAAGTCACAAACAAAGGCTCTAGACTTTGATTTGGTTTGTCAAAGCACGACACATGCGACCAAACTAATTTAAATAACTTTTAAAGCTATATCTGTTTGGGCGACCGAACCACGGTTCTGTCACCAGAACCTCGGGTGTCAAAATTAATTTAACCATGGTAAAAATGGGTTAAGTTGGGTTAATGGTGTTTTAACTATTCGAAACTTTTCTAATAATACCCAATAGGTCCCAAACAGTTATATTTTTTACCTAGCCTATAAATATGAGTTCATTTGAGAGGATTAGTTAAGGATTACAAAAATCATTATCCAAAAATCCTCTTTATTTGAAAATCTCACTTTGCTTAAATACCTTCAAATACTCATTCCTTTGATAAATCCTGGTATTGTAAGAGCTTAGTAAGTGTGCTTGTAATTTCTAGATAGTGCTAAATACTCCCACTTGCTTGTGTGATTGAGATATTGTTTTTGGGGAGTTTAGCCTAGGTTTATCCCACATATTTTTATATTATAAATCTTGTGTTGGGATAACCTAGTAAGCTTAGGATATTTGCATCTTTGTTGCAAGTGTCTAATAGCTTGGTTTTTGTTGTGCAAATATTTTTTAAACAAGCAAAAGATTTTAAAACTAGTATTGTGTGTATTTCATTGAGAAAAATATTCTTGAACTAATTTGATTATTTGATTCATATCTTTGGAATATTGATTTGCTGCTGAACTGTGCATTGCGTAGATTCCAAGATACTGCTTGTTTTGAACACTCTTGAGCATATCGCTAATTATACCATATTGAGTATTGATAGCACAACTATTTACATCACTAAGCTTACATGACCTACATTGTTGATGTGTATGTGATTACACGTATTGGGTACATATCTGCTTTACATGAAAGCATAATCACTGTACCATTTGAGTGAAAATACTGCTGTATTTCCAAGCGTGGTCTGAAGGGGCGGTAATCCATCTCGGTAAGGATTGTGTAAAGGTTGGGGTCAGCCCTGTGAATTTGACCTAGGGCATTCTCTGACCCGCAAGGAGAGTTTGTAAAGGTTGAGGTCAGTCCTATACTAATTGACCTAGTTGTATTAGGTTCCACTCCACCCGTTAAGTAAGTATTAGTCGAATCCTCAAGCTTGCGAGCTAAAGGCGGGGATGTAGGCGTAGTTGGCCGAACCCCGATAACATATCGTGCGTGTTCTTTACATTTTTGCAATTTACTTACTGCACATGTATGTTTTATTGTGAATGTTGAGTTTATTTTTGCATAAACAGACCTTAGGTTGAAAAATAGTGTTGATCTGGTTTAACCTAGGCGATAATTTTTAAATACCCAATTCACCCCCCTCTTGGGAATACACCAAATCTAACACTATACAGTTTAAATTCTATTGTATATTTACATTGATTTTGTAATGCCTCGAACCCTTAAACCCGGGTCCAGCGCGTTATATTGGATAAAATCCTTGATAATCCATAATTAACATAACATACGCAGCAGAAAACATAAATAAAATCTCCATATAACACAATACCAGAGTTTACTAATTTCTATCTATAATCCAAAGTATCCATCCAACACCTGCATTCCCATATATACATACATCTCCAAAAGCATTTCAGTATTTTCACAACCATCCTGCTCTCAAAAGGATTAAAGCATAAAAACTTAAAACACAAATATTTACATTCCCCAAAAGTGTTTTGAAAATATACCCTTTCTCTTTAAGTCCCTCAAAATGCTAAATACCCTCGAGCTCCCTAAGCTCGACCTCGAGGATGTCCTGAAAAAGAAATAATCATATTCGGGGTGAGACACATCTTAGTAAGGGAAGAAATATACATATTAAAACAGCGTGTAACCAACATGAGATAGATAGATATCATTTTTTATTTCATTTGCAAATCATCATATAATATTGAAATCGTTTTCTGAACCTAAACAATCACATGCAAATATTTAACCCACGAGATTACCCAAGGATAGGGGTGATTACCCAGCTATACAAGTAGCACCCCTCTGCTCTGATACTTAGGTAACCCTAAGGTCACAATTAAAACATATCAGAGCACTCACCTTACTCAGTAAGCCCTCAAGTGGTAGATTAATCTCGTACTCACACAGTTCAACAATAGTTTACCGGCAAAGGCCCTAAGGATAGGGAATCCTACCCGCCCATACAAGTAGGTTCCCTCTGCTCTAGTGTGTTATGCAGCTACTGCCACATCTGAAGCTACTAGTGCACTCGCCTTACTCAGCAAGTCCTCAGGCGAAGAGTATGCTTCGCCCAATCATAACATGTTCTACATACATACATACTTCTATTATCATAATACATCATTCTATTCTGTCATTATACATTCATGCACATTCATTCCTGTTCATAACTTAACTTTGCATTTCGTTTCACTTTGAGTGACTTTTTCCCATTTACATCATTTGCTTTTGTCATTTCATTTCATTGTCATTTCATCAGTCATTTCATTGCATAACATTTCATTTCATTACTTCGTACTACAGCTGGTCTTTAGCCATCATCAGTTAGTTTACGTAAAAATGTGCTAAATTTGCTAACACAACTCCTTTTAGTTGTCATCAGTTAGTCTACACAGAAGTGTGCTAGATCTGCTAACATGACTCTCTTTCAGCTGTCTTACATTTACATGGTTGCATTTAACATACAAAGGCAACATTGTCCATATCATATTTTATTCTCATTGTTTTACTTACTTAGTCTGCATCTCATACATTTAACATATAACGTGCACAGATTCTCATGCCACACAATTTAGCAGTAAAATTCATACATATTTCTCATAAAATAAGCCAACCCACATTTAACATTTACATGCTCAAAATACACTTCATTTATTACATAATTCCTAAGAAAATTCATTTCACTTTCGTTTGTTTACTTTCACACATACATAACTATATCAACAATCCTAGGCTCAGAAAACATAAATTTCATGGTTGGGATTTTAAACCTACATAAAATCATATATACATAAATAACACATGTTCATTTTTTATTCATGAAAAACCTGATTTAATATATAAATTTCTCCCTTACCTTGTTTCTTAAACTACGCCAACAGGGACCTCGAAAAAAAATGCCTGTGGCGTTCACCCGGATCCTGAAATTAAATTCCTAGTTTCAATAAATTATTCCTGAATAAAATATTATTTTAATAATTTCTAGACCCATAAATTCTAAATAATTAAATGTATCCTTAAATATAACCAAATTACCAAATTTACCAAATTAATTAATTAATTTTCCCAAAATACTACCCATCTAGCCTTCCCTAGGCTCCACATACTTCAAATTAACATTTAAACTAATATTTAACACTCCCACTTATTTTTCTAAATTATGCCTGCGGGGCCCAAAATTAGACCCGCGGCGCTTACCTTAGTCCTGATTCAAAAACCCTAATTTTATTTAAATTATTTCTAAATAACATACTATTTAAATATTTTCTAAGGTCATAATTTTTAATTTACAGTTATACCCGCATATTTAACTAATTTGCCAAATTTTCCAAATCCCACTCTCGCTTTGGAGTAGGACCTTAAAAATCCTAATTGAAAAATTACCTACGTCAAAATGACGACGACGACGACCAGGACCACATGGTGGTACCCGTTCGCCAATTAAACAGCAGATTTAAAGTAAAATTGAGAAAATGGAGAAAAATTACCTTTCCCTAGGAGTAGTGCCTAAGTCATTCACAACCAATTTGCTCTAGTAGAAATGTCGGCAACGGAATCAAGAATCCAATGGCACCTTCCGTTTCCCGATCCGCTGCAAATTTACCGAGAAATTGAGAGAGACAGAGACGGAGATGGAAGTGGCTGCGACTGGCAGGAAAGAAATTTTAGGAGGGTCGGGGGCGTGCATTGCTCCTCTGCTTCTGCTTTCTTCTTCTTCTTTCTTCTTCTTCTTATCTTCAGTAAAAGTAACTTTACATATATATATATATATATATTAACTTACTTATATATATATATATATATATATATCTTATTTTAAGTATTATATTTTTTTAAATTCAATATAATAATATTTAATTTAACAACTAATAATTTAATTACTTAATTTAATTTAATTTTAATTTTTTTTAATTTTTTTTTCACATCATTCCTTTTATTTATTTGTTTGTTATTTTATTTATTCATTTTTTTCTAAATTATTTTAATCCTTTTAAATTTCTGGGTCTTTACAGATTTATTTTACATGCACTAGATTGACCTTAGGCTTATGTATTATTGTTATTAATGGATTGACCTAGGGGATAAAAATTTTTAAATACTAATTCACCCCCCTCTTGGGATTGCACCAAAGCCAACACACACAAGAATATCATACATACAATATACATGTCCACATAGGACTGGTCCACACAGGAATCAACCACACATGTTACACAGTTTACACAGGACTAATCATCACACATATTACAACACATACCACCCTGTTCATGGTAAATAGGTAAAACAAACTCCTTATACCACTGCCAATGTTTTACCCCCATTATAAACAGTTATATAATGACCTCCTCATACCACTACCAACGTTATATGACGGTTATATCAGGTATGATATAACGACCTCCTCATACCACTACCAACACTATATCACAATTTATATGAATCACAACAAAAATCAATAACAAACCAACCACTCAAGAACATCCACGTATCTACCAGAGTATACACAATCATACAGTATCCACAACCAACTAGTATTTCAACCAAACAGAATTCGTAGCCCAAACAGTATTCACAATCACACACTAAATCATAATTCTGCAGTACTTGCAACCATTTAATTATCAAAGTTGTTTTCATGCCACACGATTTTTCCCAATATAATATATAATCAAAACCAATATTTTTAATGTATGTACTGTTCAAAATAATTTGCCTAAATATATATAGAATTTTATAACCAAAATTAAACGAGTTTAAAATTAATAAAAATCTATTATAAAGTATTTCCCCTTACCTTCTCCTCAAATTCCTGCCTAAATCGAACAGAAAACAAGACCTTGTAATCCAAAATTCCCAACTCACTCAAATCTTACAAAAATACTCATTTAATGCTTCCTAGGCTCCAAATAATTATATTTAACAAGGAAACTCCAAGATATCTCACTTACCTTGATTTTGGAGTGAGTCCCAAGTACTCTAAACTGAAAACATGATCCGCCTATGTTGTAGAGAATCTTCTTAGGAGTCTCACGGTAGCTTTCGATCATCGAATCGAGCTAAATTCGGGCCGAATTCGAAGAGAGAAGGCCAAGGGGCTGTTTTTAAAGAGAGAAACAGAAGAAAAATGAAATCCTTCGCTGAAATTCTAATTTTTGCCTATTTATAGACAACTTTCCATGTGGCCTCATTGATGAGACATCTAGACTCGTCGACAAGCCCAAGAACACAGTTCGTGGACGAAACCGAGAGCTTGTTGACGAAATTCAGAAATATGAGAACCTCTCTTGGTAAACCCTTGTCCATGAGACATGCATACTTGGTGGTGAGGCTTGAAAAGATCGCTCGTCGACGAGAAAATGAAGTTCATCGACAAGCACCTACTTATTACCCTTTAAAATTTCTTTTCCTTTTCTTCTAGTTCCCCTTTTCCTTTTATTATCTTTCTTATTATTTTAAATTGTTACACCTTCTCAGCTCCTTCTAATATTAAAACTCAAGCTTTAGATAAAAAAAAGTTCTCAATCTCTAATCATAGAGCTAGCCTTTTCAAGGGTTTTGCTCCTTTTCAAGGACTCTTATGGACATGGTTAGATCTCTGATGAGTTATTCAGATTTGCCTAATTTATTTTGGGAGCACGCACTCGAAATAGCAGCCTATATTCTGAACTTTGTCCCATTTAAGTCAGTACCTACTACACCCATAGAATTGTGGACTAGGCGCAAACCTAGTCTACGACATGTTCAGATATAGGGTAGTCCAGCACACGTGCTAAAGAGGAAAGTAGAAAAGTTGGAATCAAGGACAGATAGCTGTTTATTTTTTGGCTACCCTAGAGGAACGAAAAGTGTTTTATTTTATTGTCCTAAAGATCAGAAGGTCATTCTTAGAAGAGGATTATGTAACGAACCACAAACCCAAAAGTAGGATTGTTCTAGAAAAGTTGAGAGGAGATATACCAGCTATACCGATAGTGCAAGAAAAACCACCAAAAGACACAGTTATTGACATCCCATTGCCTCATCGTAGTAGGAGGAATGTTGTAACTTGAGCTGAGTATGACCCATCACGTGCAGCTACCATCAATACGTTGGCTGTACAACTAGGGCAGAATGATAGTGCACAAGGATCAGGATCAACACAGCAAAATGTGCCTTGCCATAGTAGGAGGGTTAAACGCCAGCCTGATTAGTATATGTTCGTGGGAGAGTCTTAAGACAAGATCCCTGATGAACTGGATACTGATTCCGGTAACTACTGTGAAGTACTTCAAAATAAAGATGCAGAACTTTGGCTGAAGGCTATGAAATCAGAGATGGAGTCCATGTACTCTTATCAATTCTTGGATCTTTTAGAGCCACTCGAAGGGATAAAACCCATTGGATGCAAGTGGATCTATAAGAAAAAGAGAGGAGCATATGGGAGGGTGGAAACCTTCAAGGCTACGCTTGTTGTGAAAGGGTTTAGGAATCAACTATGAGGAAACTTTCTCGCTGGTAGCCATGCTAAAGTCTAACCAGATTCTCTTATCCATTGCAACTTATTTCGATTATGAAATTTGGCAAATGGATGTCAAGATAGCTTTCCTTAATGGAAGTCTTGATGAGTGCATCTATATGGTGTAACCAGATGGTTTTGTAGCAGTAGGCCAATAACACATGTTGGGTAAGCTTAAGTCCATTTATGGACTTAAGCAGGTGTCTAGGTCTTGGAACATCCATTTTGATCAAGCCATTAAATCTTATGGTTTTGATCAATGCCCTAATAAGTCATGTGTATACAAAAAGCATGATGGAAATGTGGTGGTATTCTTGGTGATATATGTGGATGATATCTTACTCATCGAAAACGATGTGGGGGTATTATCTTCGGCTAAGGTATGGTTATTCGGAGAGTTCGACACGAAGGACTTGGGAGAATCCAGTCACATCCTTGGGATCAAGCTTTTGCGTGATTGCAAGTAAAGGATGTTAGGCTTATCACAAGCTACTTATATCAATATGATTCTTGCCCATTTCAGCATACAAGATTCCAAGAAAGGGTTACTCCCTTTCAGACATGGAATCTCTCTATCCAAGAATCAGTCTCCTAAAACACCGATTGAGGTAGAGAACATGAAGGCAATTCCTTATGCATCAGCAGTAGGAAGCCTTATGTATGCTATGCTTTGCACTAGACTTGACATCTGTTTTTTCGTAGGCATGGTCAACAGATATCAGTCTAACCTAGGGTGGGAACACTAGACTGTGGTAAAACATATAATCAAGTACCTGAAAAGGACTAGGGATTATATGTTGGTTTATCAAGAAGATAGTCTAGTACCCATTCGGGACACAGACTCAGATTTTTAGTCAGATAAGGATTCTAGAAAATCAACCTTGAGAAATGTGTTTACCCTAGGATGTGGAACCATTTGTGGGATGAGTATCAAACAATCATGTGTTGATGATTCCACTATGGAGGCCGAATATGTGGCAGCCTCTGAGACAACCAAGGAGGCCGTTTGACTTAGGAAATTTCTATTGGATCTAAGAGTGGTGCCTTTGGTACAATAGCCTATTACACTTTACTATGATAATAGCGGGGTGGTTGCTAAATCAAAGGAACCCAAGACCCACAAGAGGGCAAAACACATTGAGCATAAGTATCACATGATACAAGATATTGTGAAGAGAGGTGATGTGATGGTGGCTAAGATTGCATTAGCAAGAAACCTAGTAGACCCGTTTGCAAAAGTCTTACCAGTTAGTACTTTTAATAGTCATGTATAGGGAATGAGAGTGAGATTTATAGCAGCATGGCTTTGAGTATAAGTGGGAGATTGTTAGAGATTTATACCGAAAGACATGCTTTATGTAATCAGCTTTATTGTTTATTAAAACTTTAGTTATTCTATTTTAATGAGAATCTTTGTGAGCAATGTTTGCTTGACATTATCTATTTAATGATTATGCATGTGTGTGTTTTATTCTATATAGTAGGTGATATAGTTTGTAGAGTACGACTTACGCAGAGAAGATTAGATCATTGGCTCTTATAGAATATAAGTTTATTGTTCACGGGCTTAAATGGAATTGGACACACCATTCGTAGGACTATAGCACAAGGTTTTAATAGGTCTGCCTTGACTATGGGGAATGGTATAGTTTTAACTCCTTGTGCTAGTACACTTTGTGTGTATTGAACAGGTACGCCTTGGGATAATTTTTTTTATACTGACTATATAAAAAAATTAATACCTTATGATTATTATGAGTGCTTATGCTCTTAATCCTAATATGATTATTGGACACGTGCATGTAGTGTTTTTTACTTTGATTCATAGAAGAGTGAGATTCTTTATGGGTCGATAAACTTAGTGAGTTAGGTAATGACATTATGTGTATGGTGAACATTAATTATTGATGAAATCCATGTCCCAGTATCAGGATTGATGATACCCCCTTGAGGAAGCTTATAAGTTTTGATTGTGTCAAACCTTGCAGGTGGCTTTTGAATCCGACACATCAAATAAATTAAGTGGAATGTCTCAGGGAATTAATATGTCAATTAATTAAATTATCAGTAATTTATTTTAATTAACGGGTATTTGTAATCTTTACGTGGGGAGATAAATAAGCATTTAATAATAAGAGTTTGAAATTTAATTTCAAATATAACGTGCACAGATTCTCATGCCACACAATTTAGCAGTAAAATTCATACATATTTCTCATAAAATAAGCCAACCCACATTTAACATTTACATGCTCAAAATACACTTCATTTCTTACATAATTCCTAAGAAAATTCATTTCACTTTCGTTTGTTTACTTTCACACATACATAACTATATCAACAATCCTAGGCTTAGAAAACATAAATTTCATGGTTGGGATTTTAAACCCACATAAAATCATAAATACATAAATAACACATGTTCATTTTTTATTCATGAAAAACCTGATTTAATATATAAATTTCTCCCTTACCTTGTTTCTTGAACTACGCTAATAGGGACCCCGAAAAAAAATGCCTATGGCATTCACCCGGATCCTGAAATTAAATTCCTAATTTCAATAAATTATTCTTAAATAAAATATTATTTTAATAATTTCTAGACCCATAAATTCTAAATTATTAAATGTATCCTTAAATATAACCAAATTACCAAATTTTCCAAATTAATTAATTCATTTCCCCAAAATACTACCCATCTAGCCTTCCCTAAGCTCCACATACCTCAAATTAACATTTAAACTAATATTTAACACTCCCACTTATTTTTCTAAATTATGCCTGCGGGGCCCAAAATTACACTCGCGGCGCTTACCTGAGCCCTGATTCAAAAACCCTAATTTTATTTAAATTATTTCTAAATAACATACTATTTAAATATTTTCTAGGGTCATAATTTTCAATTTACAGTTATACCCGCATATTTAACTAATTTGCCAAATTTTCCAAATCCCACTCTCGCTTTGGAGTAGGGCCTAGAAAATCCTAATTGAAAAATTATCTACGTCAAAATGACGACGACGACGACTAGGACCACATGGTGGTACCCGTTCGCCAATTAAACAACAGATTTAAAGTAAAATTGAGAAAATGGGGAAAAATTACCTTTCCCCAGGAGTAGTGCCTAAGTCGTTCCCACAACCAATCTGCTCCAGTAGAAATGTCGGCAACGGAATCAGGAATCCAATGGCACCTTCCGTTTCCCGATCCGCTGCAAATTTACCAAAAAATTGAGAGAGACAGAGACGGAGACGGAAGTGGCTGCGACTGGCAGGAAAGAAATTTCAGGAGGGTGGGGGGCGTGCACTGCTTCTCTGCTTCTTCTTTCTTCTTCTTTCTTCTTCTTCTTATCTTTAGTAAAAGTAACTTTACATATATATATATATATATATATATATATATATCTTATTTTAATTATTATATTTTTTTAAATTCAATATAATAATATTTAATTTAACAACTAATAATTTAGTTACTTAATTTAATTTGATTTTAATTTTTTTTTCACATCATTCCTTTTATTTATTTGTTTGTTATTTTATTTATTCATTTTTTTGTAAATTATTTTAATCCTTTTAAATTTCTGGGTCTTTACAGATTTATTTTACATGCACTAGATTGACCTTAGGCTTATGTATTATTGTTATTAATGGATTGACCTAGGGGATAAAAATTTTTAAATACTAATTCACCCCCCTCTTCGGATTGCACCAAAGCCAATACACACAAGACTATCATACATACAATATACATGTCCACATAGGACTGGTCCACACAGGACTATCAACCACACATGTTACACGGTTTACACAGGACTAATCATCACACTTATTACAACACATACCACCCTGTTCATGGTAAATAGGTAAAACAAACTCCTCATACCACTGCCAATGTTTTACCCCCAATATAAACAGTCATATAATGACCTCCTCATACCACTACCAACGTTATATGACGGTTATATCAAGTATGATATAACGACCTCCTCATACCACTACCAACGCTATATCACAATTTACATGAATCACAACAAAAATCAATAACAAACCAACCACTCAAGAACATCCACGTATCTACCAGAGTATACACAATCATACAGTATCCACAACCAACCAGTATTTCAACCAAACAGAATTCGTAGCCCAAACAGTATTCACAATCACACACTAAATCATAATTCTGCAGTACTTGCAACCATTTAATTATCAAAGTTGTTTTCATGCCACACGATTTTTCCCAATATAATATATAATCAAAACCAATATTTTTAATGTCTGTACTGTTCAAAATAATTTGCCTAAATATATATAGAATTTTATACCCAAAATTAAACCAGTTTAAAATTAATAAAAATCTATTATAAAGTATTTCCCCTTACCTTCTCCTCAAATTCCTGCCTAAATCGAACAGAAAACGAGACCCTGTAATCCAAAATTCCCAACTCACTCAAATCTTACAAAAATACTCATTTAATGCTTCTTAGGCTCCAAATAATTATATTTAACAAGGAAACTCCAAGATATCTCACTTACCTTGATTTTGGAGTGAGTCCCAAGTACTCCAAACTGAAAACATGATCCGCCTATGTTGTAGAGAATCTTCTTAGGAGTCTCACGGTAGCTTTCGATCATCGAATCGAGCTAAATTCGGGCCGAATTCGAAGAGAGAAGGCCAAGGGGCTGTTTTTAAAGAGAGAAACAGAAGAAAAATGAAATCCTTCGCTGAAATTCTAATTTTTGCCTATTTATAGGCAACTTTCCATGTGGCCTCATTGATGAGACATCTGGACTCGTCGACAAGCCCAAGAACACAGTTCGTGGACGAAACCGAGAGCTTGTCGATGAAATTCAGAAATATGAGGACCTCTCTTGGTAAACCCTTGTCGATGAGACATGCATACTTGGTGATGAGGCTTGAAAAGATCGCTCGTCGACGAGAAAATGAAGTTCATCGACGAGCACCTACTTATTACCCTTTAAAATTTCTTTTCCCTTTCTTCTAGTTCCCCTTTTCCTTTTATTATCTTTCTTATTATTTTAAATTGTTACACCTTCTCAGCTCCTTCTAATATTAAAACTCAAGCTTTAGATAAAAAAAAGTTCTCAATCTCTAATCATAGAGCTAGCCTTTTCAAGGGTTTTGCTCCTTTTCAAGGACTCTTATGGACATGTTCAAATCTCTAATGAGTTATTCAGATTTGCCTAATTTGTTTTGGGAGCACGCACTCGAAATAGCAGCCTATATTCTGAACTTTGTCCCATTTAAGTCAGTACCTACTACACCCATAGAATTGTGGACTAGGCGCAAACCTAGTCTACGACATGTTCAGATATGGGGTAGTCCAGCACACGTGCTAAAGAAGAAAGTAGAAAAGTTGGAATCAGGGACAGATAGCTGTTTATTTTTTGGCTGCCCTAGAGGAACGAAAAGTGTTTTATTTTATTGTCCTAAAGATCAGAAGGTCATTCTTAGAAGAGGACTATGTAATGAACCACAAACCCAAAAGTAGGATTGTTCTAGAAAAGTTGAGAGGAGATATACCAGTTATACCGATAGTGCAAGAAGAACCACCAAAAGACACAGTTATTGACATCCCATTGCCTCATCGTAGTAGGAGGAATGTTGTAACTTGAGCTGAGTATGACCCATCACGTGCAGCTACCATCAATACGTCGGCTGTACAACTAGGGCAGAATGATAGTGCACAAGGATCAGGATCAACATAGCAAAATGTGCCTTGCCGTAGTGGGAAGGTTAAACGCCAGCCTGATCAGTATATGTTCCTGGGAGAGTCTTAAGACAAGATCCCTGATGAACTGGATACTGATTCCGGTAACTACTGTGAAGTACTTCAAAATAAAGATGCAGAACTTTGGCTGAAGGTTATGAAATCAGAGATGGAGTCCATGTACTCTTATCAATTCTTGGATCTTGTAGAGCCACTCGAAGGGATAAAACCCATCAGATGCAAGTGGATCTATAAGAAGAAGAGAGGAGCATATGGGAGGGTGGAAACCTTCAAGGCTACGCTTGTTGCGAAAGGGTTTAGGAATCAACTATGAGGAAACTTTCTTGCTGGTAGCCATGCTAAAGTCTAACCAGATTCTCTTATCCATTGCAACTTATTTCGATTATGAAATTTGGCAAATGGATGTCAAGATAGCTTTCCTTAATGGAAGTCTTGATGAGTGCATCTATATGGTGTAACCAGATGGTTTTGCAGTAGTAGGCCAATAACACATGTTGGGTAAGCTTAAGTCCATTTATGGACTTAAGTAGGTGTCTAGGTCTTGGAACATCCATTTTGATCAAGCCATTAAATCTTATGGTTTTGATCAATGCCCTAATAAGTCATGTGTATACAAAAAGCATGATGGAAACGTGGTGGTATTCTTGGTGATATATGTGGATGATATCTTACTTATCGAAAACGATGTAGGGGTATTATCTTTGGCTAAGGTATGGTTATTCGGAGAGTTCGACACGAAGGACTTGGGAGAATCCAGTCACATCCTAGGGATCAAGCTTTTGCGTGATTGCAAGTAAAGGATGTTAGGCTTATCACAAGCTACTTATATCAATATGATTCTTGCCCATTTCAGCATACAAGATTCCAAGAAAGGGTTACTCCCTTTCAGACATGGAATCTCTCTATCCAAGAATCAGTCTCCTAAAACACCGATTGAGGTAGAGAACATGAAGGCAATTCCTTATGCATCAGCAGTAGGAAGCCTTATATATGCTATGCTTTGCACTAGACTTGACATCTGTTTTTTCGTAGGCAAGGTCAACAGATATCAGTCTAACCTAGGGTGGGAACACTAGATTGTGGTAAAACATATAATCAAGTACCTGAAAAGGACTAGGGATTATATGTTGGTTTATCAAGAAGATAGTCTAGTACCCATTGGGGACACAGACTCAGATTTTTAGTTAGATAAGGATTCTAGAAAATCAACCTTGAGAAATGTGTTTACCCTAGGATGTGGAACCATTAGTGGGAGGAGTATCAAACAATCATGTGTTGTTGATTCCACTATGGAGGCCGAATATGTGGCAGCCTCTAAGACAGCCAAGGAGGCCGTTTGACTTAGGAAATTTCTATTGGATCTAAAAGTGGTGCCTTTAGTACAATAGCCTATTACACTTTACTATGATAATAGCGGGGTGGTTGCTAAATCAAAGGAACCCAAGACCCACAAGAGGGCAAAACACATTGAGCATAAGTATCACATGATACAAGATATTGTGAGGAGAGGTGATGTGATGGTGGCCAAGATTGCATCAGCAAGAAACCTAGTAGACCCGTTTACAAAAGTCTTACCAGTTAGTACTTTTAATAGTCATGTATAGGGAATGAGAGTGAGATTTATAGCAGCATGGCTTTGAGTATAAGTGGGAGATTGTTAGAGATTTATACCGAAAGACATGCTTTATGTAATCAGCTTTATTGTTTATTAAAACTTTAGTTATTCCATTTTAATGAGAATCTTTGTAAGTAATGTTTGCTTGACATTATCTATTTAATGATTATGCATGTGTGTGTTTTATTCTATATAGTAGGTGATATAGTTTGTAGAGTACGACTTACGCAGAGAAGATTAGATCATCTGCTCTTATAGAATATAAGTTTATTGTTCACAAGCTTAAATGGAATTGGACACACCATTCGTAGGACTATAGCACAAGGTTTTAATAGGTCTGCCTTGACTATGGGGAATGGTATAGTTTTAACTCCTTGTGCTAGTACACTTTGTGTGTATTGAACAGGTACGCCTTGGGATAATTTTTTTTTATACTGACTATATAAAAAAATTAATACCTTATGATTATTATGAGTGCTTATGCTCTTAATCCTAATATGATTATTGGACACGTGCATGTAGTGTTTTTTACTTTGATTCATAGAAGAGTGAGATTCTTTATGGGTCGATAAACTCAGTGAGTTAGGTAATGACATTATGTGTATGGTGAACATTAATTATTGATGAAATCCACGTCCTAGTATCAGGATTGATGATACCCCCTTGAGGAAGCTTATAAGTTTTGATTGTGTCAAACCCTGCAGGTGGCTTTTGAATCCGACACATCAAATAAACTAAGTGGAATGTCTCAGGGAATTAATATGTCAATTAATTAAATTATCAGTAATTGACGGGTATTTGTAATCTTTACGTGGGGAGATAAATAAGCATTTAATAATAAGAACTCGAAATTTAATTTCGAATATAACAGGGAGTGCAACTACAATTCTTTAGTGGTATGAATTGTAATTAACGTAATTAAGGATTAATCCGAGTTGGATTGGAAGTTCTTAATTACGTTGGAAGCCCTAGTCATATCTGCCCAGAGGTCCCTGTTGTAGCCTATATACATGCGCTCCATTCAGCGACGAGGGTAAGACGAAAATGCACATACAGAGGCAGATGTCTTCGTGAGAAGCAAACCCTAGCCGCTGTTGACTAGCCCACTCTCTGAGGAGCAAGGCGTGTTCAGGGAATACAGTAGAAGATCCCTGGTCGTCATCATGAGCTCTTCTTCGATCTTGCAGATCCTGGAGTTCCTCTTTGTGCTTGCAAATTCGGGAGTTCTTCTTCGTGCTTGCATATTCGAGATCAAACCAGAGTGATCTCGTAGGTATGATTTTAATCATGCAATTAGGATTTTCTAGATCAAATTTTTATTGTGATCCAGGTTTGAAAGATTGGATTTTTGTTTAACCCGAGTATACAAGATCTTTTTTTTTTTTTGGTTATTCGTATGCACTACAACAAATCTTAGGACTATTCTGTAGTAGGCCCCTTTAATTACAAGCATGTTTTGAAGAATTCGTTTTCTACACACACGCCTTCAAGTCTCACCCTGCAATCGCAATGGGTATGCGTGTGGCGTTGAATTGGAGTAGGCTTCACATACTTGTACCTCCTCATATTATCATTCAGGCCCTGCCCCAAATCAATATCAGCAAACATGTTCATTAAAGGCAAAATATTAGACAGCTAGCCTCCACCATAATATCCTGACATGCATCGTAATTGATGACTCCCCATCGCCATCGACATGATCTCCTCACCAATATCCAACAGTAATTTGGCCAATAAATATGGAAAATAAAAGCGAATTGAAATTGAAATTGAAATAGAGTATACTCACAATTACTAAAGTTAGCTTACTTTAGGTAATAACAACAATCAGGTTAAATTTCTTCCATTGATAATTTTTATAGGCATGCTTTGAAGAATTGGACTTCTTATTCCCTTTTGAAAATTCCCAAGGAATAGTAACCAACCTATCCTTTGCATGGTGTATTTTTGGTGGAATATGCAACTAAAATTAGCATACTTCAGGTTGTGATAGCAATCAGATTGAACTTCTTCTTGCGATAGTTATTGCGGGCATGCTTTGAAAAATTTGACTTATACGCACATCTTATCAAGTCTCACCCTACAATCACAATGGCTATGCATGTGGTGTGACAATTGGAGTGTGTTTCACATACCTATATATACCTTCTAATATTATTGATCGAGCCCTTTCCCAAATCAATATCCACAAACGCATTCACTGGCGGCGAAATACTAGAATCGCTAGCCTCCACCAAAATATCTTCATACGCATCAAAATTGATGACCAACCATCGCCATCAACACGACTTTCCTCTGCCATATCCAATGGTAGTTTGGCCAATAAATGTGGAAAAAAAAAAAAAAAAAAAGTCATTGAAATTGAACCTGAGTATGTGTACTCATAATTACTACAACAAGGCCTCTGCCTTTGTACCCTCACCTACTATGCCATGTACAAATGAGATGTTTGACTATTTATCAGTCAATTATCAAACCGAGATAGGAGTTACGTAAAATTTGCATGCAAAGGTTTACGTTTATCCATGAAAATTGAAAATCAGCCTTTGCATATGTAGGTCTCACGTGACGGTTGCATGAAGGTGCATGTAAAATGTTATGCAAAATAAAAACCAACTTTGGACAATTGGTTAGTTGATGTGAACCTTTGCATGTAAGAAGGGACCCATTTTATTCATTACATATTGTTATATGTAATTGTAAAATAAGTAATTTAAGAAACTCTTTTGAAACCCAATCATTATATAAACTGCAAGAAGGGGGAGGGGTGAAATTTTTAACAACAACAGATTCACATATGCAACACAAATAATAATAATAATAATAATAATAATAATAATAATAATACATCAATCATATTATTTTATTTCCTTCCCATTAGCCTAAATGTGCATGCTCGGGCAGCAATTAGGCTTCACACGTGGGGTAGCAAGGCTTTTGATAACAAGAAATTGACAAAAAAACAAAAAAAAAAAATTATTATTATTTTATTTACAACTATAGGACTGGTCTGGTCCTCCTTTGATTTGGTGCCGATCCGAAGAATTTGTATAGGTTAAAATTCTAGAGGATAAAATAAAATATGTGTGTGTCTATATATATATATATATATATATATATATATATATATATATATATATATGTTATTTGTGGTAGAATTTAATATTAGAGGGATGACAATATAAACTAGTAATGTCCTATTTTCCATATTTACCTAGAAGGGAAGGTTTTGCTCCAACTTTGAAAGGGTTAGGCTAAGCTGATTTTAATTTGTTTAAGTATATCTATGTACCGATGAGATATTTGGCTATTTATCTTCCAATTATTACATTAAGATAAGGGTTACGTAAAATTTGCATGCGATTCACATTTATCCATACAAATTGAAAATCAGTAGGTCTTACATGAAGGTTGTATGAAAGTGCACGTAAAATGTCATGTAAAATAGAAATCAAGTTTGGAAAATCAGTTAGTTGATGTGGGTGTTTTCGTGCAAGAGATGACTCCTTTTATTCATTATATATATATATATATATATATATATATATATATATTATATGTGGTTGTGAAATACTTTGAATGTAAATCAAATTATTTTAAGAAACCAACTTTTGAAACCCAATTCATTATATAAACTACATGAGGAGGGATGAAATTTTTTAACGCACTGACTTTTGAAAAGTCAATGAAGGGTTAAGTAACTTTGCATGCAAAATTAAAAACTTTTGGAAAGTTAGGATGAAGGGAAAACAAACTTTTGGCTACATAAGGTTATAGCATGTGATGCATGATGAAAAGAATAACTAAATTTTGAAAAGTTGGTTAGTTGAACATTAATTGACTTTTCAAATGGGTAAGGCTGACATAAATTTTGCATGAAGGGATAGAAACAAACTTTTGGATAGTCTGTTTTGTCTTCATAAATTGAATTTCCAAAAGTCTGTAAGAATACGACAATTTTGCATAGAGGGCTATGTAAAGTCATGCATTCTATAAGAACTGACTTTTCAAAAGTCAGTAAGCTTATGTAAACTTTGCTTGAAATCCCACATCAAACCATGCATTCTAGAGAAATCAACTTTTAGATATATAGTCAATTTTATCTTTATAAATCGACTTTCCAAAAGATGGTATTATTAAAAACCATGCATTCTACAAAACTGACTTTTAGTAAGTTCGTAACATTACCGACTTACCAAAAGCCCTTTTTTTTTTTTTTAACACAATTTTGTAAATAATTCTCCAACAATCGTACACTTGGCGTTAAAGGTTTGAGCATTTCATGCTCATAACAAAAGGAAAAAAAAATACTTCCTTTAAGTCAATTATTAACTATAAGTTAATCATTTGTTAGTTTCTTTTTAATTATATATATGTTGCTTTTTTCATATCTTCTTTTATATTTATTTTGTGTGCCAAAGAAATATCATCACTAGCAATCGTTACCATACCCAAAAAAAAAAAAAGGAGCTTCATGTCAATGCATGATGAAGCTATGATTAACCCTAGGGGTCACTAAAATACAGATAGTCCAAATAGGAAAAGAAGAATCCATGAGGCAAATCCTGGAGTCATGTCCCTCTCCTAAAAATTCAAAAAATCATATTTGCTTTATATGAGTGTGGCATACCCACTGTTAACAATTTGGAAAGGCACACGCATTATGCAGGCTTATGGTGAATGATCAATGTCATTTTCCTAGCTCAGTTGATAAAATTTTCCACAGAGCTGTCCCATTTAACAAAATTAATATCACTTCAACCAGCTTTGTGAAAATGATGGGCTATCTGGAGGCCCTAGCTCATGCTTATCCCTAACAATTCAATGGGATAATTATCTACTTTTCTACTCTCTTTCATTTAAATACAAAGATGTTATGTGAAGATTCCAACTCTAACTAATGAGTCTTGAGTAACCCATAGGAGCATGCTTGTCTAATTATTTGTTATTCACATTGCCTACCCCTATTTTGTATAAATATGATTGGCACAAAATAGTAATATTGTAATATTCCAAATTTAAGCGATGTATAAATTCAGTGAGGAAGATCTTCTCTTTTTGAAAGACATCGAGAGAGGTTGAAATTTAGAAACCTTAAAGAGGAATTGAGTTTTTTTTTTAATCAATTCGCAAGAAAAGTCAATGTTTTTTTTCCTTAATTTTATTAACTTGTGTAGATAATTATGTGTGTATCATATAGGCACCATTGTATTTAACTTTTAAAAGAAAAGTGTGTATACATATGGTGAAAATAACTTTCTGCAAAAGGTGAAGTTTTAGGGGGAAAATTACATAAATCAACCTCCCTTGTGATTTAACCCAAAATCAATAAGCTACCATGTGATTTTATTACAATCATTAAACTCTTGTGATTTTTAAAATAATGAAAAGTTATAATACCGTTAACTCATGTTTACTTGAATGTGTTAAGTAATCGACATAAGAAATAGATGAGAGTAGGCCGAATCTTTGAATCACTCTAATGCTTAAGTAAGACGAATGCTCTGGAGATGCTAAATGCAACAGTAAAATGGATTGAATCACTTACCTTGGCTTGTCTGCATCACCCTTTTTTATAGTAACGAGATTTGACCCTTGGGGTGATATGTCATTATGGCGCGGGGGGCGTGGATCACTCCGGAGGTTTAAATTGTCAGCGTGGATCTCTCATTTCATTATTGCATTAGAGTTAATTACTCTCACCAGTGGATTTGACTTGGGTAGTGATTGTTGGGTTTTGACTTCCTTTTATAAGTTGATATATTTAGGGCATATCAGACCGAGGGCATCATCTGTTCTACTAACCTCTATTTTTATATTAATATTAATATGTTTTAATTAATTTTTGTTAATATTATATTATTCTCCTATTATTTTTAGATTTATTATTATTGAGATTAGAAACTAAAATGAATATCTTGAATTTTTATTTTTATTTTATATGCAATACATCCATTGATTAAATCTATATAGTATTCTCATAACTAGGCTTTAAGGAATGTACCTAAGCTCTATTTAATAATAATCCGAATATATTAAACGATTTGTGTTATTTGGGAGTTTGAAGAAAAAAAGAATTATCAGTTAAAGGCATTTTTGTCAATTAAAAAAATGTTTTTTTATTTAGTATGTCTAATGACATTATAGCTTTTCATAGTATTGAAAACCGATAGGAGTTTAGCGTTTACCATAAAACTATAAGGTGACTTAATGATTTTTTTGTGAAACCAAAAGGAGATTTATCTTATTTTCTCAAATTTTTATTTATGATGAAATCCTATAGAGGATGTTATTGCATTTTTTTTTTTTTTTTAAATATGTGGCAGTGTAAGGAACATTAAATTGGGGCAGTGTAGGGAACATATTAATTGGGGCAGTGTAAGGAACATTAAGTTGGGGCAGTGTAAGGAACATATTAATTGGGGCAGTGTAAGGAACATATTTGCATTTATGGTGGTTTTATTTGCATTTTTACATAAATAATGAATTAATTTTTAAGTCTATATTTGGTATCAAAGTTTGTTAATTGAGCGACAAAAAATAAATCAAGATACTTTCTATAAGATATTTAGAATGTTGTAAATGTTGCGGGGAGCATGACGAGCAAAGTTTTCTATTAGCTAAAAAATAACAAGAGAGTTAGGAAAATATAAGGATTCAACATTATGATTTTCAGCCGATTAATTTGTTAAGGGCGTATTTGGTATCGTTGTTGTTTTTTATTTTTTATTTTTATTTTTTTACAATGAAAAAATAAATTATAAGAATGCATTGTTTATATTTTTAGTTTTTTATTTTCATTGTAGGTTTTTTATTATTTGAGGAAAAACTAAAAATCATATTTTATGGTTTTAGTTATTTTGCCAACATGTTGCTAGAAATTTTAATATTTAGAAATAATTTTTTTAACTAAATCATTTATTTTATACACTTTTAAAGTTAAATTGAAATAAAATTATCATATGAATTTAAATATAATTGAAATAAAAATATACATAAATTTCAAAAAAAATAATAAATTCAATTACAGTATTTGAAAGTGTATAAGTAAAATAAGTATACTAATTTTTATTTTAATTATAGAATTTTTTTAATGACATATGCACGCACAACTAATTATGAGTTTATAAAAATCAAGGTAAAAGATATTAACCGCTTTGAGATTTGGTGTAAAAGTGTTAACCTACTTAAGATTACAATTAAGGACCGCTCAATCTTTATGAAAAAATACAAGTCTAAAATCTCAAAAAAGATTCCTTATGTTTTTGTCAAATTTTAGATACCACATACAAAATTTTTGAAATTTAAAAAAAAAAAAATTCACTTCTTGCTGAAATTTAAAGAACTTTAGGGCCCATTTGGTTATGAAAATTATTTTTCTCTTTAATTCATTCTAAAAATTATAAAAACTTTTGGCTTTTATTTTTAGTTTTTCAAGATTCACATTAAAAAAGTAAAATAATAAGGGCTTCTTTAGTTGTTCAAAATAACTCTTTTGAAAAAAAAAATCAAATAATACAAAAAATAACAACTTGTTTTTAAATTTTACAAAATTTATATTAAGTGATATGCCCTAAATATGTCAACTTATAAAAAGAAATCAAAACCCAGCAATCACTACCCAAGTCAAATTCTTTAACAGGAGCAATTAGCTCTAATCCAATAATGAATGGAGAGATCCACGCTAGCGCCTTAAACCTTCGGAACAATTCACGTCCCTGCGTCATAATGACGGATCACCCCAAGGGTCAAATCTCGCCACTATAAAAAAGGGTGGTACAAACAAGGCAAGGTAACTCACTTTTAACCCAATCTTACTATTGCATTCGACCTCTTGAAAGCATCCATTTACTTAGGCATTGGAGCGACCCTTCGGAGTACACCCCGGGTCCTCCAAGCTTGCTTTATTTTCATCCTTTTTAGGTTTTTGGAAGTCGGAGAACATCGTTGTAGGTCATCACTACTTTATCCCGCAACAGTTGGCGCCGCTTGTGGGAATCGCTTCTGAGAAGTGCTCATTTTGCTTCCGACCTCCGACACTCAAATAATGACAACTACTCACGGCTCAAGCTTCAGCCCTGCCGTTGGAAAAGAATCATCCCAGTTCATTCACTCCACACCCGTAGAACATTTGGGGGTCACCATGGAGGGATTTCTCTCATTCCAAAAGAAAATGGAGGATATGTTTAACCTACTTTTGCAACAAAAGAGTCAGGAAGAGCATGTCCCCCACCTAATAAATCAAAGAAACAAAAGGAGAGTGAGGAAAAAACTAACCTTACTAAAAAGGTGGAAGACGCGAATAGCATAGGAGTCAACGAGCAAAGATCGACCGAGTTAGAGGAAAGGATTAAGAAGATAGACCAAATTGAAAAGATGATAAAAGAGGGCGGAACCAACCCTTTCTATGGGGAAGTGTCTCTAAGATCCTCGGAGCCGCCGTTCACCAAAGAAGTGATGGAGGTCCCGCTGCCGTGCAAATTCAAAATACCAACCATTGAAAGGTACAAGGGTTTGACTGACCTAGTCGATCATCTAGAAATCTTTAAGCTGTTGATACAATTGCAGAGCGTACTTGAGGTCATCATGTGTCGGGCATTTGCAGCAATCCTTAAAGGTAGTGCCAGGGATTGGTACCGAACCCTACGGCTTGGATCAATTGGCTCCTTCTCTAAGATGGAACAACAGTTTACTAGTCATTTCATCAACAATCGAAGAATCGTCAAAACTTTGGCTCATCTGATGAACTTAGTTTAAGGAGAACGGGAGATACTGAAAAAGTTCATGCACCACTTCGTCACCGCAACCATGGAGATCCGCAACCTAGACATTGGAGTGTTGTTGGTAGCCCGAACCACAACCCTTAAGGTAGGAAACTTCCCGTCTTCTCTAAGAAAGAGATCTTTAGTTGACACGGAGGAGTTGATGGCAAGAGCGTAGAAGTATATTAATCTGGAAGAGGTAATGGACACAAGAAGAGAGCGAGCTTATCTGAAGAGAAAGAGTTTGAGGGATATAGGGGAGGCCTTTAAAATGGGGAAGGGGCAAGAGAGTAACAAGTTGTAGAGTACCCCTAGGGGGTTAGGACATACAAGTAAGTTCCTGTCCTACACTCCCCTAGATGTCTCACATACCAATGCCCTAAGGGGTTCTGACCTAATCTAGCATGCCTAAAGAAATTGTTCCATAAAATTACATCTCTGTCAGTCATGTACTCAAACATTTTGTGTGCCTTTATTAAATTATCAAATTTTGCATACATACCTATAACTACATTGTCTCTCACGCTATTCAAATTCAGCCCAAAAAATAAGCACAACTCATTAGGCAAAGAAGAATTGGTCCAACTGACGTGCAATGCTTGTGAGGCCAGAAGACTGCTTAACAAGTGAGCATAACTCATTACGCAAAATTAGTTGAACTGACGAGCAAACCTCGTGAGACTAGAAGACTACCCAAAAAATGAGCATAACTCATCAGGCAAAATTGGCTTATTGGATAAGTAAAGCTCGTGAGGTCAGAGGACTGCTCAACAAGTGAGCACAACTCATTAGGCAAAATCGGCCCAATTAACGAGCAAATCTCGTGAGGCCAAAAGGCTGCCCAAAAAATGAGCATAACTCATTAGGCAAAATCGGTCCAATTGACAAGCAAAATTCGTGAGGCCAGAAGACAACCCAACAAATGAGCATAACTCATTAGGCAAAATTAGCCCAACTGACGAGCACAAGTCGTGAGGCCAGAAGGATGCCTAACAAATTACCGCGAAGAGCTGTTCGGAAAAAATAGCTCAGCAAGAGCTGCCATGAAGATCAGCTCGGCAGAAAATGCCCACAAAGAGCTGCTCAACAAAAATAGCTTGGTAGAAATAGTTCGACAAGAAATGCAATAAAGAGCAGCTCAGCAGCTCGACAAAAATGGCTTGGCAAGAATTGCCCTAAAGAGCAGCTCGACATAATTAGTTCAGCAATATCTTCTTGGCAAGAATGACTTAACAAGAATTTCCTTGAAGAGCGGCTCGGCAAAAACAGCTCAACAAGAATTGCCTTGAAAAGCAGCTCGACAGAAACAGTTCAACGAGAAATGCCACAAAGAGTAGCTTGGCAACTCAACAAGAATGCCTATAAACCGCAGCTCGTAAAAAATGGCTCGGCAAGAATTGCCCTAAAGAACAGCTCGATATAATTAGTTCAGCAAGATCTGCTCAGCAAGAACGACTCGGTAAGAATTTCCTTGAAGAGCGGCTCAGCAACTCGGCAAGAATTACCTTGAAAAGCAGCTCGACAGAAACAGTTTGATGCAAAATGCCACGAGGAGCAGCTCGACAGTTTATCAAGAATGCCCATGAAGCATAGCTCGGCAAAAATGGTTTGGCAAGAATTGCCCTGAAAAGCAGCTTGGCAAAATCAGTTCGGCATGATCTGCTTGGCAAGAACAGCTTGGCAAGAATTGCCTTGAAAAAAGGCTCGGCAAAAATAACTCAGGAAGAGTTGCCTTGAAAAGTAGCTCAATAGAATTCCCATGAGGAGCAGCTCGGCAAGAACGCCCACGAAGAGCGATTTGGCAGCTCGGCAAGAATGTCCATAAAGAGCAACTCGATAGCTTGCCAAGAATACCCATGAGGAGCAGCTCAACAAAATTTCCTTGAGGAGCGGCTCGGCAGCTCGGCAAGAAAGCCCAAGAAGAGGAGCTTGATAGCTTGACAAGAATGGGCCTATGAGGAGCAGCTCGGCAACCCGACATAATTCCTATGAGGAGCAGCTCGGCAAGAATGCCCACGAAGAGCAACTTGGCAGCTTGGCGAAAGCAACTCGGCGGCTTGACACAAATGCCTTATAAAGACCTACTCGACACAAAATGCTCGACAAAGACCTTCTCGGCATCATCGACTCAGGTGAGCCGAAAAACCCGGCTCGCCACGAGTTGCACTTAGAAGCATTGGCTCAGAAAGCCATAAAAAATCCGGCTAGGCAAATCGGCTCGGTAAAGTCGTGTATGCCCTCACCTTAGCTTGGACTAGCCAACTCCCCCTCAAGTTCAGCTCGGCTCAGCAAAGCCAGGAGCGCCGCAAGATCAGCTCAGGTAAGCCGAGCACTCTTGAAATCTCCCGTTAAGAAACCACGCATCATTACTTTGGATCGTATCATCACCCAAATCTCCATAAAAGCCCAACAGGAAAAACTTTCAAACTTTGAAAACATGGTTCAAAACTTCGAAACAGGGGGGGGGGGGGACAACCGATATACCCTAAATATATCAACTTATAAAAAGAAATCAAAGCCCAGCAATCACTACCCAAGTCAAATCCTCTGACATGAGCAATTAGCTCTAATTCAATAATAAAGGGAGAGATCCACGTTGGTGCCTTAAACGCCTAGAGTAATCCACGCTGACGCTTTAAATCTTTGGAACGATTCACACCCCCGCGTCATAATTGATGGATTACCCCAAGAGTCAAATCTCGTCACTATAAAGAAGGGTAATACAAATAAGCTAAGATAATTCACTTTCAACCCAATCTTACTGTTGCATTCGGGCTCTTGGAAGCATCCCCTTACTTAGGCATCAGAGTGACCCCTTAGAGGACACCCCGGGTCTTCCAAGTTTGCTTTGTTTTTATCATTTTCAAGTTTTCGGAAGTCAGAGAGTAACATCGCAGGTCATCGCCATTTTATCCCGCAACATTAAGCAATATTTGAGAGCATGAATTTTGAAATATAGATTTAAAAGAAGCTCAATTAATACTATTTTATATTGCACTTTATTTTAATATACTCAAAGTCAACTCTTATATTCAATTTTATGCGGATAAAAAATCCTAAATTTAGAAAACAATTAAAAAATGTTGTCTGATTTTTCACTGTAAATGTAAAAATTTTAAAAATAAGGCAGCAGTTCTATAATTATTTAAAAAAAAAAAAAACTATTTCCACAATAATAGTTTTAAAATTTTCTATTATTTTTATTTTTACGCAAAATTTATAAAATGAAAAAATCGATTCACTTTTTTATTTTATTTTTAAAAAAATAAAAAAATAAAAAATATTTTCTCACAAGTCGCAATTAAACCAAGGTTCGGTCTCCTTTTCCACAAAATTAGACATGTTGGGTTTAAATAACTATTCTCTTACCACTGCTCATGCATAGCAAAAGGCAAAAGCTAGCCCTTGGAATTGGCAAATGCAAGTAAAATATTATGTACTCAAAGACCTAACTCCTCAGCGGAGTCAACAGACTTTTGTCGTCTATGCCTTCGCATCGTTGCTCGAATCCTTTTCTGCAACGCAGAGTAATTGGCCGTCGCCCCTGTCAAGCATGAGTCATGGGTGACTGATAATTTTAAAGAGGAGACAGTCCCAAAGCGTGGGCCCCCAGGCCAGTGAAGCATTAATGCAACCACAGTAATTGATTGTTCATGAATCTTGAATTATTGCTGCTCAGTGCTCACCTTTTTTTTGTTTTTCTTCTGTTGGTGGGCTGGGGCATGTTTATATAAAGCACCCGATTTTAGCAAACTCGGTCACAGTGTTGGGAGAAAGAATCTGGAGCTGAGATTCAAACAGAGAAGCTTATCAACAAGTTTTCAGGCCACAAATTCCCAGGTTCTCTCTCTCCTAGATTTTCCTTTCATTTCCAGTTTCATTATGAATTACATTTTTCTGGATGATGTTTATCATGTGGGTTTTCATTTGTTGACAATTTCTACGCACAAATAGGAATTTTTTTTTTGGTAATCGCAGCTGGTAGGTAGTGACTGATGATCCTTCCCATGTTCTAAAACCGCCTGCTCTGTTTAATTTGAATATTCTTATATATACACATATATACAGAAAGGAAACAGTGCTTGCAGGAAGAATACACCAGAAGAAGCTATAGGGGAAGTATTCGATTGGCTCCTATTTTATATTTCTGCAATTCGCTGACTTACTACATGTTTGCATTTCATTCTGCAAAATAGGCGTGAGGCTGAAAGCAGGGGTGGGGTGATGATACATGTTTTGAGATGCTCCCTTGCACTTTCCAGCATTGTAATATACATATGATGCTGTCAGACGCACGAGTCACGTCTTCAAACTTGCATAATGCATGCCTGCTTGCGTATATACTCACACCTAGTAGTCGTTGGTTTTTTTTTTTCTTAATTTATTTTTTTTTTTTTGGGTAAGGCATAGTACTGATGGGAGTGTGTGTGTGTGTGTGTGTTTGTAATATTATGGTACTCACAGCCTTTAGTGCACTTGACTTATTTATCAAATAGCAAATGTCTCATCTCAATTCTCAATTACAGAGTCTTCACCATAAAACTACAACTCCAATCTTTCGTCGGGAAGTTTTACCTTTAAAAGGCAAGTTTCTACATTGCATGCTTGTGCCAAGTACTGATTTTGTCTATTTGCCATTTGCAGCCAAAATTGGAAGTTCATGGTGGAAGAGATGACCACCTCTGATGTTGACAGTGCTCCAACTGAAATAGAACAAGAAAGAGAGTTCGAGGTCATCGACATTCCTTTACTCCTGGAGAGTAATGCAAAGAGTAGCAGTAAAGATGGTATATACACCGAGTGGTCCAAGTGTTGCATATACCGGGTTCCCAGGAAACTTCGCAGCGTGAACGAAGCAGCATACACTCCCCAAGTAGTCTCAATAGGTCCTTTCCACCATGGCAAACCTAAGCTCAAGGCCATGGAAGGCCTCAAATCAAGATACTTTGATGAATTCTGCAGGAGAACTAAAAAGAGCCGCGATTCTTTAAAAGGCATCATTGATAATGAATGTGAGCAAAGCATCCGAGCCTGTTATGCAGGGACCTTCGAGCTCAAAAAGGATAAATTTGTAGATATGGTGGTAACCGATGCTGGATTCATCATCGAGCTCCTACTAAGGAGTACAGAGAAACATGAAAAGGACTATATTTTCAGCAAGCCGTGGTTGAAGACATGCATAGAGCAGGATCTGATACTGCTAGAGAATCAGCTTCCTTTTTTTGTTCTTGAAAAAATATACAATTATGCCAAGCCGCTTTCCAAGCCCAGCAAAGAAAATGTGCAGGAAAGCAGCAACTGGGATATCCTTCAGGGGACAAGAAGTTACTTTTCCAAGTATAATCTCCAGTACACAGATCCCAGTTCAGAGGTAAAGCATTTCACTGATCTGCTTAGATATTATTTTTGTCTACCTGTTAGACACACACATGAACCGCTGGGTAAGAATAGAATCGAAAGCCTGCGCAGTGCGACAAATCTGGATGAGGCAGGGGTGGAGTTTGAGGTTATTGATACACAACACACGAAAAATATTGTGTTCGAAAAGGGAAGGTGCTTGACGCATTGCCCTTGCTTCAATTGTTCATGGCTTCTGAAATGTTTGCCCTGTTTCTTTCATCTCCTCCCAAACTTGAAGTGCGAGCAGCCTACCTTGAAACTCCGAAGATTCGAAGTAGACGACACAACAGAGTGCCTTTTCAGGAACCTCATGGCCTTGGAGCAGTGCCACTACCCAAATCAAGTTTATGTCTGCAACTATGTTTCCCTCATGGATAAGCTTATCAACACTGGGGAAGATGTGGATTTGCTCATCGAGAAGAAGGTAATTGTCAATTATCTGGGCAGCAGTAAGGCAGTGGCCCAACTATTGAACAAGCTTTGTGAGCAAATTGTGGAACCAAATTCTTGTTACTATGACTGTGTCCAAGAGATCAATAAGCACTGCAACAACCCCTTGAACCGCATTATGGCGACGCTGACCAGTGTCTATTTCCGTGATTTCTGGAGAGGCACTGCAACTACTGTTGGAATTATAGTTCTGTGCCTTACAGTTTGGAATATTTTCCTGAGGCATATCCTTAAGGTTAACTTCCGAAAGTAGCTTCTCTGGTCTAGTGTTCGTTAGAGTGCTTTGCTTTGAATTGTAATGTGTGATTCTCAGTTGAAGCTTATTACTCATAATAGCTGCTGTTTGTATTATTTCCATATGTTAATTGGTACTACGTATTTTTGGATTAAACTTTGTTGCTTCAAGCATAATTTATTTATGAACTAATCTCCTCTTATCCTTTTGCCCATGCAAGAATTTATCATTACTTCAGGTCGGTTGTTGAACTCAGAATAAGCATTTGAACAATAACCTTGTGAAATAAAATGAGTCAAGAGGGTATTCAGACAATGATTCTCCAATGCTTAAATCAGTATGAAATAGTGGAGCGAGAAAAATAGTTGTTTGGAGTCTATCATGAGTAGAACCTCAATACTGGGGGAAATTATAAGAGGAATTGGCCCTCCACATGTAGCTTGTTGGGAAAAATGAGTGATTCTCACAAGTAAATCAATGGTGTAATGCAAATAAATAATCAAAGTGAGACATAAGAAATTTAACGAGATTCCGTAAAATATTGAGGTATGTCCACGGGAGATGACGACCCAAATTCAGTATCACTAAAGCTCGAACAAAGTGAGTACAAAAGGCATAGGCCTTATAAATACACAAAAGTAAATAACAAATGTAATAAGATGAAAGACCTTACCAAATATTGAGAACAAAACTCCAAGAGCCAATCAAAATAGAGCATACATATAAGCACAATCGAAAGCCCAATTTTGTTGATGCCTAAAGAAGGCTTGGTGTTGATTTTATGAGTTCAATCCTGTTTTGATAATGACAAATCGCTTGGTATTTGATCTGTGCATTGAGATTGTGAGCAGGAATATTATTTAGCATGCATGAAAGGTGAATGAGTCATGGAAGCCATGAGGAGTAAAGCATATACACCTAGCACAACCCATGGAACTAAAACCGAAGAAGGACGAAGGAACAAGCTAGTTGAAGACTTTAATGGGAATTGATATCTAGATTTGATGTATTTACATGTCATATGATATATTTTGAAGCTCAATTACATCTTAGACTGACCTTAGGACTCATGCATCTCATGAAAAATTTATTTGAAATAGTTCTAAGTTGAAATGAATTTTTGAGGCAAATTATTAGAGGCCTCATCGATAAATCCCTTGGTCTCGTCGACGAACATATGAAGGCCACTCGGCGATGAACACATTGTCTCGTCGACGAGAAAATACCGAGAGCACTAAAATTTTAGATAGGGCTCTTGTCGACGAACTCATAGCCTTGTCGATGAATGAGTGTTGTACATTCGTCGACCAATGTACCCATTCATCGATGAATGTCGGGGTGCTAACTTACATTCCAGTGTGGACACAGACGAAAAATCAAGTTTTTAATAGATCCAACGGTCAGGATTCATCATAGGGCTGAGAACACATATAAATACACTTTCTAAACCCTAGAGCACCACTTTTTTTGTATAGCAGTGGGAGCATTGAACGTATTTTGACTATCTTGTGAGAGCTATGAATTCTATTACTAATGTCATTGCTTGCACTCCAAAGAATTGATACTTGTCAGGGGCATTTGCGTCTTCAAGATCCAAGCACACTTTTGATAAATCTAAGGTTGATCTTGAGGTTTGAGTAACTTTTCATTGACCTTTCAATATTTGATTAAAAAGTTGTTTTCTTCATTATTTGTGCATAAAGAAAAATCGCTTTGGGGAATAAGCAATTGATTTTCTTATAGTTGTTTATTTGAAAAATCTATTGAGAATTGTTTTCTAAGGTTTGAACTCTTGCTACATTTAAAGTTATAGTTTTATTCAAAGAGATCTATAGCTAGAATTTAGATCTGTGTAATATTCAAGACTATATTTCTTTAAAGATCCTATCTGATATCTTTGTATAAAGTGTTCTAAATATAAACCCTAAGTTCACCAATGCTTTGATTTATTAACGTTATTTTTGGGAGATATTGATAAAAGGATAGTTCTGTGAATTGTTTCATTCATATCATAAAGATCATATTTGCGCATACATATTGAGCTTCAAGTTGTTATCATGTGATTATGTATTAGGACTCATTCTGCTCATTAGTTTTGATAGAAGCAATATTTGAATGTTTTTACAGAAATTGTATTCGTTATTTTTGTTTACACGGTTCGGGTTGTGAACCGGGATTGAGGAGGAAGCTTCGCCTGTAGTAAGCAACAGGCCTTGAGGGAAGCTCCATCCCAGTTAATGGATAAGATTATTTTTTAGTGGAATGCTTCGGTGGGTTACTTAAGGCGAGGACGTGGGCTGGGGTAGGCTGAACCTCGTAAAAATCGAGTTTGTTTCTTTCTTCCCTTACTCTTGTTAATTTCCGCAGCGCATCTCATTTCTTATAGAGGGAGGGAAATGGAAATAGAAATAGAAGGAGGCAGCAGGCTTCGTCGACGAACGCGACGTTGCACTTTGGATGTAATAACTCGGAAGATTTTTTTACACAAGGCCTCGTCGACGAGCACAGGGAGTTCATCAACGAGCGCATAAGTAGGCCTCATTGACAAAGCCACGCCTCGTCGACTAGAAAATACCTAGAGGGGTTTTTGGAGCAGTCTAAAATTCGTTGACGAGGGAGGAAGTTTGTTGACGAAATTACTTAAGGACTCATAGAAGAGATGACGTGTCTCGTTGAAAAATCCAGGGCTATAAATAGTGAAAACTCGGATTAAATTGCAAAATTTGGCGCAGGAATCACTCCCTCTCTCTCTAAAACACACCCCTCTCCTTCTCTCTTTGATCCTGACCCTGTTTCACACCGGATCGATGATCTGAAGCCACCACGACGCTCCTGACAAAGTTCTCTGCAAGTCTGCTGAAGCAAATCATCGGTGGAAGAGGTTTGAAATTCATCCCAAATTTAGGGTAAGATGTTTTGTTCAGAATATGCTTCTCCTACAGTTATAAGAAATGTTGGATGCAGAAAAATACTTATGTTTTGTTCTAGGGGATGTCGTTTTCAGGGTGTTGAGTGGAGAACTCTATGGGTGTAGGGCCAAAGTTCAGTGAAGGCTTTTCAGAAAATAGGTAAGGGAAATATGCTATACTGGGCAATTTTAGTACGTTTCAAAATAAAGTGTACGTTTTTACCAAATTATTATTATTCACAGCAGAAATTATATATATATATATATATATATATATATATATATGTATACCAGTTATTATACTAAATATGAATTTTTAAAGTATGTGCGGCCTGAGAACATGTTATTGATATGGGATTTTATGCAGTTTTTCAGTATTTCAAATTATACAGATATAGTAGATATTTGTAGATTTTATACAGACAAAATATGTATACATATATAGTTTTATTCAAATGATCACACAGATATATATATATATATATATATATATATATATATATAACAATATACATATGTTTATTCAAAATAGTATATGCAGTGTATATATAAAGCTATGTTTTCCTAAATGCCATAACACTTAGACTATATAGAAAGAAAATATAGACGTACTATACAGAAAGAAAGTATAGACAAATTATACAGCTATAGCATCAAAATGCTACAAATATTACAGTATTTATAGTATAGATTATTAGTGTTATGGTTATTTTGGAAACATAATGAAAACAGTAAGAAGAGTACATATATATATAGTATCATATCCCTGTGGAACGATTACAGACAGATACAGTACAAATATAGAACAGAGAGTACGGTACCATTGCTAGATACAGAATAGAGGGCAACCACATATCTCAGATAGTGTGTGGGTATCGTCAAACTGTGCTCGGAGAGGATGCAGCTCCTTAGATCACTGAGTTAAGGGGGCCTGTTTGACGAGGTAGCAGCCAGTCCCGAGCTTAGGAGTGGATGTAGTTTGACCGGACTGAGGTAGTGTAGAGTATGATGACTTACCTGGAGGGCCGACCAGGTTAAGTTTTGCCTACGGGCTGCACAACCCTATCATGAGGGGTCAAATCATAACATACAGAGTCCTAGGGAAAGAGCATAGTTATGTACATGTATACAATTTTACAGCTTTTGTCATATATAATATGTTATAGCAGTATAAATGATAGAAAGTTCAGATGTTACAAATGTTTTAAGCTACAATACGTGTGTTTACAGATTTTCTAGATCATGCAGTTTTATATATTAATATTATAGTTTTACGACTCGGTCGCCACACACTAGTAATAGCATATCTCGACTTACTGAGCGTTGTCTCACCCTAACACTTTACTATTTTTCAGGTGAGCCAGTTAGGCGAGCAGAGCAGGCTTGCAGATAGAGTGACTACTTTGTTGCCCTAGTTGTAGGGTAAGTTTTGCACAGAGATGTATTTTGAGGTAGATGAAATCAGAGGGAAATGTTTTATGGCTATAGTCTGTATATACAAAATTCTGGTATTGTATAGTATATGTGGTTGTATGAATTATATTTCCACTGTTTAGGTATGGTTATATAGATATATAAAAAAAATGGAGAAATTTTGAAGATGTTATACCTAGAAATTAGACATCACTTTCTTCGTGATCATGTACAAAAAGGAGATGTGCCACTTGACTTTATATGCACAAATGAACAATGGGTAGATATATTCACAAAACCACTTGTGGAGGATAGGTTTATCCAAATTAGACGTGAATTAGGACTTATGCATAGTCATGAAGTTGCCTAGAATTATGTTAGAATACATAATTAAGGGGAAGCAACTTACATTAAAATTGCCAATGGTTCTACATTTTCATTTGTTTTGGAAAAATGTTACACATTTGGTATCAAACTTTGAACTTTAATGGACTAACTTACTTTTCATGCCCGTGTCAATTAAAATATTGTGTATGCTCTATTGAATTAAATTGGTAGAGGGAGAAGTAAATTAAATTGCATAGGGGGAGAATTTGATTTTTTTTCAAATTGAGATATAATTACGCCAGAATATTTTTATACATACCTTTTTATTGATGTCAAAAGGGGGAGAAGTGTATGTGCAAAAAAGGTTTATAGTAAGTATAAATTTGCGAAAGGGTGAGACAAATATAGTTGTAAACATAGTTTTTGAGCTTTACGTGCGAAATTAGTGCCTATTCCATATTGTGTGTAAGCATACTTCATATTATCAAACTTTATATTATGCATTAATTGAGGGGGAGCCTTGTTAGGCATAACCCATTTTCTATTTTTTCCTCATGTATTTGTCATCATAAAAAAGGAGGAGATTATTGACTCTTTGAGTCCAATCCTGTTTTGATAATCACAAATCACTTGGTATTTGATTTATTTATTGAGATTCTGAGCAGGAATATTATTTAGCATGCATGAAAGGTGATCGAGTCATAGAGGCCATGAGGAGTAAAGCATATACACTAGACACAACCCATGGAACTAGAAGCGAAGAAGGATGAAGGAACAAACTTCTAGTTGAAGACTTTAATGGGAATTGGTATCTAGATTTGATGTATTTATATGTCATATAATATATTTTGAAGTTCAATTACATCTTAGACTAAAATTAGGACTTATGCATCTCATGAAAAATTTATTTGAAATAGCTCTAAGTTGAAATGAATTTTAGAGGCAAATTATTAGGGGTCTCGTCCATGAACCCCTTGGTCTTATCAACGAACATATGAAGGCCACTCGGCGATGAACACATTGTCTCGTCGACGAGAAAATACCAAGAGCACTAAAATTTTAGACAGGTCTCTCGTTGATGAACTCATAGCCTCGTCAATGAACGAGTGTTGTACACTCGTCGACGAACGTACCCATTCGTCGACAAATGTCGGGGCGCTGACTTATGTTCCAGCGCGGACACGGATGAAAAATTGAGTTTTTAATAGATCCAACAGTCATGATTCATCCTAGGGCCGAGAACACATATAAATATACTTTTTAAACCCTGGAGCACCACTTTTTGCATAGCATTGGGAGCATTGAGCGTATTTTGACAATTTTGTGAGAGCTGTGTATTCAATTGCTAGTGTCATTGCCTGTACTCCAAAGAATTGATACTTGTCTGGGCATTTGCGTCTTCAAGATCGAAGCACACTTTTGATAAATCTAAGGTTCATCTCAAGGTTTGAGTAACTTTTCATTGATCTTTCAATATTTGATTAAAAAGTTGTCTTCTTCATTCTTTGTGCATAAAGAAAAATTGTTTTTGGGAACAAGCAACTGATTTTCTTATAGTTGTTTATTTGAAAAATCTGTCGAGAATTGTTTTCTAAGGTTTGAACTCTTGCTACATTCAAAGTTATATTTTTATTCAAAGAGATCTATTGTTTTAGTGCAAAAAGTATTTTTAGGAAAAATAATATTTTTGTTGAAATTTTTTATACACTCAAAGTTACACTTTTATTCAAAGATTTAATCTTATAAGTGTTTTGATAGTTAGAACTTACATCTGTGTAATATTCAAGACTATATTTCTTTAAATATCCTATCTGATATCTTTGTATAAAGTGTTTTAAAAATAAACCTTAAGTTCTCCAAAGCTTTGATTTATTAATGTTATTTTTAGGAGATATTGATAAAAGGATAGTTTAGTGAACTGTTTCATTTGTATCATAAAGATCATATTTTCGCATACATACTGAGCTTTAAGTTGTTATCATATGAGTATTAGGACTCATTGTACTCACTAGTTTTGTTAGAAGCAATATTTGAGTGTTTTTGCATAAATTGTGTATGTTATTTTTGTTTACCTAGTTTGGGTTGTGAACTAGGATTAAGGAGGAAGCTACGCCTATAGTAAGCGTTAGGTTGTAAGGGAAGTTCCGTCCTAGTTAAAGGAGCAGATTATTTTTTAGTGCAATCCTTGGGTGGGTTACTTAAGGCGAGAACATAGGCTGGGGTAGGCCGAACCTTGTAAAAAATCAAGTTTGTTTATCTCTTCCCTTACTCTTGTTAATTTTCACATCGCATCTCATTACTTATCTTGTATGTGTGTATTTTGAATAGCCCTAGAAGTACTTGGAAATTAATTATACACAATTGAATATATTGTATGACTGAATTGAATTAATTCCAAGTCCTTGGGATAAAGTTGGGTCAATCTGAATATAAGGACTATTTGATAGAGGAAAATCAAATATGTTTAAAATACTCAATTCACCCCCCTCTTGGGATTACACTGTAAATAACATTATTATTTATCAAGTCTAACTGCCCCCCTGAATGAAATGTATTTCATATTGAATTGGTTTATAATTCCATTCTTGAAGTATAAACTACGTTGTTAGAATTCGTGTGATCCCAAAAGGGAGGGTGAATTGGGTTTTAAAACATTTTTCGCTAATTTAAACAATTATGCCGATTCACCACATATCGTATCCCATTCAATGTACACGCGCGAATGTAAAATAATTTTAACAGTGAAAGAAAACATACACGTGTGCAGTATCTTATTTAAATCAAATGTGTGTATGCAAATAACTTTAACATTAAATAAACATTCATACACATGCTGAAAGTAAAGTGCAGGAATTTAAATAAGATAGAGAGAGCGACACCAGATTTGTTATCAAGGTTCGGCCAAACCAGCCTACATCCCCGCCTTGGGCATACCCCCCAAGTATTCCACTAAACCTGCTCACTTAATCGGGCGGAGCAAAAGCCTTTTACATCCTCTCCTTACGGGGTGAGGAAAACGCTAACTCAATTATTAGGCTGAACCGAACTAATCTCACTTACGGGGTTGAGACTCCCCAGTTTAATTCCGGGTTGAACCGAACCGGTCTCACTTGCAGGGCTGAGACTCCTCAGTTCAATTAACGGGTTGAACCCAAACAATAAAACCATTTTTGTACATTAAAATGTTTCTAAAAAATACAAGAAAAAATGTACACATTAAAGCTCTAAGATGTATGCACTCCCTTATGATATGATTTAAGCTGAGTAGAGTAAAGGGTGGTTATCTAAATAATATTTGCACAAATGAAATGTATATGAAAAATGAGTATTATTGTTCTCCTATATATATTTTTGCAAGTAAATAATATTTGGAGAAATTAGGAATTTTAAGCTCAAAAGTATTTACGCAATAAATAATTTTTCTCCCAAAAATATTGATCAAAGAAATAACCGGGAGGAATTAAAGCCATACTCTTAAAAATTGATTTTTAAAAAGTAAATAACAAGTGAGAGTATATGCATGTAAATGCAAATAAAGTGCCCAAAATAAAATACTTTCTTTAAAAATGATTTTGAGATAAAACAAGTGAAAGAGAGTTGGAGAGAGTTGTTTAAAATATTTTGCCCCAAAAGAATGATTTAAACAACAAAAACCTTTTTGGGGGAACTTTGAATAACAATAAATTAGACAGAAGATTTGGGTTAATCAAAGTTGCTAATTTAGAGTAATGAGGGGGTATTTATAGAGTTTGTGAAAAATATGACTGTTGGGGACACGAAGGTCATTTTAGAAAAAGATTAATGATGTTTAATTAAATTTAACCTCATTTTAAAAAGTTAACCGTGGTAAAAAATTCAGACCAACCCAAGAGCACCGGTTGACCAGGACAAGTTCGGTTAACCCAAGTTCTAGGGGTTCAGTCAACGGGGCCAAAAATGAACTGCTGGTTCGATTGACCAGACATGTATGTCTGAGGGCGACTAGGCTCAATTTGAACTAAACTGGTCAGTCAACTAGACCGTTGGGTTCCCACACGTTGGAACTCGGGCGACCAGGCTGGTGGAATACAAAAAGTTCTTGGTCGACCAGGAGGTCAAAATGTTGACTTCCTAGGAGGTTCGGTCGACTGGGGCCAATTGAATTATAGGAGTTCAATCGACCGGGCTGTGGTCAACCTGTTGACCCGGACCAGGTTTGGTCGACCGGGGGCAAAATGCACGTGAGGTGCCGATCGACCGAATGTGCACATTTTGTGCATTTCGGTCCTGTTTCATGCAACAAACACCCTATTCAAAAGTATAACACATACAAGTGAGTATGTGAGTGTCCTAGGGTTATTTCTAGGTCCTTTTGAAGACACTAAAAAAATCCAGTGTCAGTCGACTGGAGGTTGACTGAAGGGTGTTCCCTAAGGTCTTTCTATAGTCATTTGATTTTCAAGAGATGTGTAGGGACCTAGAGTCTATCTACGGTAGTTCTAAGCACTCAAACACATCTTGAAGATGCATGCTTTATTACAGACTAAAAATATAAAAATTAAATGCAATTACATAAAACACAAATGTCTTCTCCTTCTTTTTGCTCTCCTGACTTTATGGAATGCTTGATTGTATAGTCTTTAAATTCTGCAAGCTTCCATTGTTGTTTCCTTATGTGTGTGTTAAATAAATGGACCTGTTCACATGCTAAATACACACATAAGAAACATGTGCTTTGTCAGCATAAAAAATAGGGATCGGACTCAAAAAGTCAACATATGTATTTATGAAGGTGTTAAGATTACCAATCATGCCTTTAAATTTATCATGTCATGCTCAAATTTCAAATAATTTCATGTAAGTGCTCATGGATACCAATATCAAGAATAATACCAGTATCATATCAATATCATCAATATCATAACAAGATTCATGCTTCATAATCATGCTCAAATTTGTAATGTATAGTGAACCATAAATCATTAATATAAAGTCATTATCATGTCTTTGGAAATATCAAGATGTCATACATGTTAACATTTTAACATTGTCATAATTCAGTATTTAGTTCATATTATCATATCATTAGTATCTCACCACATATGCATATCAGAATATCAGCATTTAGCATGTAAATATGTAGCATATCAGCATATCATATAAGCATGGAGCATATTATTATCATTTGTGCATTGTGCCACAATTTTGCTCAAATTGTTCTCATGTTGCTCAAGTATCTCTCATTCTCAAATATCTCTCATTTTGCTTAAATACCTCTCATTTTGCTCAAATATATTTATTTAATCAAAATACTCATTCAATAAGCTCAATTTGCTTCAAATTTTCTTTCTTTTGATTTCATATGAATTCCCAAAATTCATATTGCTTTCCAAATCTTAATACTTTCTAAGTTAAGTCTTGTACGAATCATCCTATGATTTTGGCTAACAATGTCATTTTCGTTTTTATTTGTTTCAATGTTATAGTTGTCAATAAGCTCTTAAACTATTCTTTGAGATTTTCCATTTCAATTAGTTCAATATCCTTATATTGAATTGGATTAAGTAGCTTTCTTAATTTCTAAAAGGGAATGACTAATCCTAATATTTTTGGGGTCCTTAGTTTTTGAACTCGGCTTTTTTTCTAGGTACCCATACTTTCTTGGGTCCGGATGGTTTAGAAGAAGTTGATTTTTTTATTCTCCAAACTTGCCTAATTTTCACATCTTTCCTCTTTAATGGACATTTGAACTTAATGTATCCTTTCTTCTTATGTAGAAAACATGTAGTGTGAGTATAAGAATTAGAGGAGGTGCTAGCATAGTCTCTGAAGGCTTTCGTAAAGTACCCCATATAGAGGTTCTTTTTCCTTGTATTTTCAACTCCATTGAACCCTATGCCTTCTTTATTCAAAGACATTCTTTGTGCACCAATCATTCTATCAAAGTTTTCTTTTTCTCTTGTGAAATTGTAAATTATTTTAGCTTGATCCTCATTTTTCCTCCTAAGATCACTGATTCTTGAGTCTAGAGTATTTTTACCCTTTTCTTGTAGTTTTTCTGGGTTTTGAGACATTTTGGTAATTTTACTTTTTAGTAAAGTAATTATAAGTCTTTTTCATTATCTATAGAAGTTTTGGACTTTAGATCTTCTAGTTTGTTGACCTTATAGGTCATGCCCGGTTTTGATTATGACAAATACTCATTGTATCTAATGGGTGTTTGAGGTTTTGTGCAGGAACTAAGATTGTTAAAGATCAAGATGTGCACAAAGCAAACAAAGCCTGAAGACCAATTTCTATTCAGTATTGTAATATATTTCATTTAATTGGTCTGTAATAGTAACTAGGGCTCTGGTTTGTAATAAGCTCACACATATCATATGTATGATAATACGTAAACTCAAACAAATCGTAAATGAGAAATGACCTTAGAAAGACCTTAGGGTTTTTGGTCGACCGACACCGGACTTTTTCAGTGTCTTCAAAATTAGACTCCAAGTGACTTTAAGACACTCACCTTTGCACTTGCATGTATTAGACACTTGAATAGGGTTTGTTTTTTTAAGATTGGACTGAAATGCACACATGGTGCACTTTTGGTTGACCGGCCAACACAGTTCATTTTGGCCTAGTCGACCGAACCAGACCTAGGTCAACTATTAACCAAGGTCCTAGTTGATCGAACCAACTCAGTTCAAATCCCCCGGTCGATCGAAACCCTCTCTGGCCAACAATTTGACCATCTAGTCGACCGAGACAATTTTGTTCTCCAACTACCTGGTCGACCGAGGGTCCTTAGGAAAAATCCCAACGCTCTGGTCGACCAAACCAGCCAGTTCAAAATGATCTGGTCGACTAAACCTCGGTAAAATGGAAATTCACCTTTGGAAAAGGCACTTTTGGTCGACCGACTACTCAGTTCAAAATCCCCCTGGTCGACTGAACCATATGAGTCCTGGTCTACTAAACTTGTTTTGGTTGACCGGACCTCTCGGGTTGCCCTGCATTTTTACTGTGGTTAACTTATTTTTATCAGGGTTAAAATACTTAAAACATCATTAATCTTTTCTAATATTCCCAACTATATCCCTAACGGTAATATTTTAGGGGTCTTCTATTTATACCCCTTCATTTGGGAAGATTAGAAGTTGATTAGCCTACTTGATTAAAGATCTCTCTCAAGTTCAAATATCCATAATACTCAGATCTAAGCCGCATTCACTCATACTTACTTGCTACTATTATCTAAACCCTTTGTAAGTCGATTGAGTGTCTGTTTGGAAAGGTTCGCTCTCATTGTTCTATTTGATTGACACTATTTTCTTGAGAGCCAAACCTAAGGATTTTTAGGGGACTTTGTTGATAAGTCTATCCTAAGAAGACTTTGATAGATCTTCTAAGCTTGTACCTTCATTGCAATATCTTGAGAAGATTGTATTTGTTTTTGGTTGCAAAATATTTTCAAAATAATTTCAAATATTTTTATCTTGATAAATATTTAAAGAGATATTTGTTTGTGTAAGAAAAATATTTGTTGCTATATTCATTGATTAATATCTTTAGTTGAATAAAAAAGATTAATCTCATTTTGTAAACCAAATCCATATACATCTTGAGCTTCATATGCATATATGTATTGAGAAAACTTGTTGATTTAAATATGTGAAGTGTGGTTAATATCTTTGCTTGAGCATTTAGATTGAATATCTTGTGATACAAAGATTGCTTGTTTGACACTCTCACGTACGCATTACATTGATAGAAAATACCTTTGAGAGTTGAACTATCTAGACCACACTGAGTTTACTTATTATATCATTTGTGGTGTATATGATTGCGCGTAACTGGGTACATATCTGCTTTACACGAAAGCACAATCACTGTACCATTTGATTATAATACACATCTATTGTATTTCTAGGCACGGGGCTGAAGGGGGAGACTAGCCCTGGAATAGTCCCGGATTGGCTTAGACCCGGTTAGGAAAGCTAGGTGCGCCATCCTGTTAAGGCATGTAGGTTGAGGTCAGCCCCACTAATTGACCTGGTTAAGGTTGAGGTCAGCCCTGTGCTAATTGACCTAGTTGTAATCGGTGTCGCTCCACCCTTAAATGAGCTATTAGTGGAATCCTCGGACTTGTGAGTTAAAGGCGAGGACGTAGGCACAGTTGGCCGAACCCCGAAAACATATCGTGTGGCTTGCTTATATTTCCGCACTTTATATTTACCGCACATGTATGTTATGGTGTGAATGACGCGTTTGATTTAATTTCCACATCATTTTTATCTATGCATTTGGAAATTGCACAAACAAACCCTAGGTCGTGTATATATCAACATTGGATATATTAACCTAGGAGAAAAAGTTTAAATTTCCAATTCACCCCCCTATTGGGAATACACCAATTCTAACAATTCTTTTATCACCTTCTCATTCTTGCTTTCTAGTCTATTGATTTTTAAATCTTTTTCTCTTTCAGCAAGTTTTAGAGATTCCAATTCTTTCATTACACCTTCATTCTTATTTTTCAATGATGTATATCTTTTAGTCATATTAACTAGAATCTTATGCACCCTGAATAGTTCATTTTGAAGTTTTTCATAAGAAGGCATACTTTCATCATTAGATTCTTCTTCTGAGTCATCACAAGAATTATTAAAAGATTTGGTTGAGGAACTTTATCTTCATCATTATCCCATGCCACAGAACAATCAACCTCTTGGTCACTTGATTCATTATTTGAACTACTTGTACTCATATTATCCCAAGTAGTTGCTTTTATTGCCTTTTTCCTTTTCTTTTTGGAATATTTCTTAAGTTATGAACAATCTGATTTTATATGTCCAACTTTCTTACAATTATAGCATGTTGGAGGTTCAGCCTTTGTTTTCTTTTTACTGATTTCCTTTTCTTCTTCTTCATCTGATTTTGAGTTCTGAATTTTTCATGTAAATTTATTCTTCCTTCTAAGAGATTTTTGCAAGTTCTTGGATATGAAGGCTATTTCATTTTCATCCATCTCTTCTTCATCTTCATCACTAGAGTTTTCATTTTATGCTTTAAAAGCAATGAATTCCGAAGCTTTAGATTTTCCACTTCTTTCATTCATAGCCATCTCATACGTGAGAAGGGATCCTATGAGTTCATCTAGTGGGGTAGTCTTAAGGTTTCTACCTTCCGTTATAGCTGTAGCTTTTGGTTCCCATATGGGTGAAAGTCCTCTAAGGATTTTTCGTATCATCTCATAGGTAGAATATGTTTTCCCCAAAAATGATTTTATGATATGTGTAAACCTAGTGTACATGTTTGTAATTGATTCGTCGGGATTCATCCTAAAAACTTCGTATTCACTAGTTAACATATGAATTCTATTGTCTCTAACATCTACGGTACCTTCGTAGGTTGCCTCAAGTTTATCCTAAATTTCCTTTGCTATTTTACAAGCCATGAATTTATTGAATTCATTAATGCCAAGTGCACAATATAAGGCGTTTATAGCACTAGAGTTGACTTGTAGCTTTTTATGATCGATTTCAGTCAAATCTTTTTCTTTCTTTGGAACCTCTTTTCCATCTACTAGTTTAGCAAGAATTAAGTCATCATTTGTGACAACATTCCAAGCTTTCCAATCCATGGTTTGAAGATAAATTCTCATTTGTTGTTACCAAAAAGAATAATTAAGTCCACAAAAAATAGGTGGTCTAGTTGAGGATTGACCCTCTCCAAAGGGAGCTACTCCTATGTGTGCCATGTAGATCTTTATATAATTACTTTTTAAAATTTGTTATAATCTGGTTTTGATACCAATTGAAAGTTCAGGTGTAGTCCTAAGAGGGGGGGTGAATTGGGTTATTAAACTTTTCTTTTAACTCTTATTACAAATTTGCAACCTTTTGTTAATTTAGTGAATACACAAGTTTGTTTTAACTTCTAATGCTTAGTTAGATTAAACACAACTTAAATATCAACACAACCCAATAATACTCAATAATATCAATTAAACAAACATTAAACCATTCAACCACAATGTCTCAATCAAGATATGATATGTAGTACTTTTGCAATTTTCAACTTTTACAAGATCTCAAAGTAGAGTTTGTTTGTCACCTTGTATATATGATTTTGATTCAAGCCTTGTATAAATGGATTGTGTTTCCACAATACAAACCACAACTCAAACTTTAAATAAACTTTTAGTTAATTTGTCTTGAGTATTAACTAATTAACGTACTCCCTTTAAGGTTTTCGCAATTTATATTGATCAATCAACGTACTCCCTTTCGGTTTCTGCAATCCCAAAAAAAATTGAACCTTGGTTTATTTAATTTTTAATCCACGTAGTATATATGATCAAGAATTAAAATCCAACCACATAGTTAGTATAAACAAGAAATTAAATAAAAGTAGGGAAGAGAGTGAGACCGAGATTTTTTACGTGGTTCAGCTTATACCCATCCTATGTCCTCACCTTAGGCCAATACCACCTATGGTTTCCACTATACCACTCCTTTTCAGGTAGAGCAAACCATTACAATCCCTCTTTTAGGGTGGACCCCCTCTCCAAGTGATGCCCCATGCTCGGTCTAACAACGATTCAATAACCTAAACCGTCTACAAAATAAGAAACAAATATTGGTGTACAAAGACACTCTCCTAAAGAGTTGATTAGTACAATTGAAATCTATATACTTCAATCAAATATGGAAAGATGAAGCTTAAGAAGATATCACTGGGGTTTTTTCTTAGTTGTAGAACTCAGTTAAGAACACAAGAATCGTGGCCTTTAAATCATCAAAACCTCAGTAGTGAAATTTAGAAATTGATTGCACAAGAGAGCTTTGAGAGAATTGGAAGATTTGAGAGCAAGAAAGCTTGATTGCTGTATTTTCTTAGTGTGTTTAATCCTTAGCCTTGTGGGGTTATTGATAGATGAGAAATCAAGTCTATTTCGTGTTCCCCAAGTGACTTAGAGTGTTTCCCAAGTTTATAGAAAGCCTGGAGCACAAGAAATACGAATTTGAATTTAAAAACTTTTAAAAAACATAGCCTTTAACAGTGTTCACTCGACTGAGGAGTCAGGTTCAGTCTTCTGAAGTTCTTTAAAACACTAAAATTTTGACTAAAAATAGGGTCAGTCAACTGAAGTGACTAGGTTCAGTCGTCTAAGGCTTTACTGCCTCTTCAGGAATTCATTAGGAAATTCTTCAGTAGACTGAACTTAACGTTTAGTAGCTTGACAGCTTCGAACCCCCTTTAGTGTATTGGTCATAACATTTTTTATACAACTTTAGATTAGATGTTCTTGGTATTAACAGAAAGTTAAGAGAAAATCTCACAACTTTCATGCTGAACACGTTTTAAGATAAAGAGCATTTGATAGAGAAAAATGTACATCAATACGGATATAGAAAAAAATATTAGAATTTGGAAAATCCCTTTTAGTTTTTTCATTCCAAAAATAATTTTAACCTTTTTGACATAACTTTTGACCTTATAAAAATATTTTCTAAGTATTTTAAAAGGTATTTAGGTCCAAGAAATTCACCTAAGAGCTTCATGCATCCATATTGAAAATTTTTGAAGTACTTACATAAAGACTTCTTAAGATTTTGACATTCTAAGCATTTAAGTCTTCATGCTTGTCTTTCTTTGACTCCATCTTGTCTTCAAGTTTCAGTATACTTTAAGCTTCTAGCAAGTTCTCATTAATATTTATGCTCTCATGATCTTCAAGTTTTAATAGATCATCTTTGAATCCATGCCTTAATATTCTTTAAGCTTCATTTGATCATCTTTCTCTGGAGTATAAGCTTTCAACGATCCTTGTAAGCACTTGACCTTGTATTCACATACTTGAGTCCTAAAATATCATCACTTAACCAAATATGTCAAGTTCTTCTAATTTGTTATCATCAAAATAAGATTTTAAGCCTTGTAAGGCCAACAATCCCACCATCTATATCCAAATTCATCATGCCCATAGCTAAGAAAAATACATTTCCTTGTCTTGTCATCAAGTTTGGATCTTTCATCTTTTGGAATGTGAACAATTGCCCGACAACCAAGCACTTTCAAGTGACCATAAGTGACTTCCTTAACTTTCAAATTTTTTTCGGGAACTTCACCAAGTAGAGGAGTTGAAGGAGACAAATTAATCAAGTCCACCATTGTCCTCATTGCTTCACCCCAAAATGATTTTGGAAACTTCGCATCAGAGAGCATACATCTCATTTTCTTCACTTTCACTATGGTGTTGTTTATCCTTTTAGCAATTTCATTTTGTTGAGGGGTTTTCTTGATGGTCTTTTGATGTCTAATGCCTTGGCTATAACAATATGCATCAAATGGGCCAATGTACTCTCCATTATTATTCAAGCACACACATTTCACCTTCTTTTTGATCTCCCTTTCAACTGTGACTCGAAAATGCTTAAACACATCTAAAACTTGATCTTTAGTTTTCAAAGTGTAAGCCCAAACTTTTCTTGAACAATCATCAATAAAAGTAACAAAATAAAGCGTACCTTAACTTTCAAAGAACCACATACATTGGAATGTATCAAATCTATAACATTATATTTTTTAGTAACAAACTTTGTACGAAAAAGAGCTCTATGTTGCTTACCGGACAAACAATGAGCACAAGCTTTAAGAGAGGTACCTTTCATCCTAGGTAGAAGCTTCTTTTTTAACAAAAGTTGCATTCCTTTTTCACTCATGTGCCCAAGCCGCTTATGCCACAAATCAGTGGAAGAGTGACTCTCAATTGCATTTACAACACCATTACCAATTTTACCTTACATCTTGTAAAGTGTGAGCTTTCGTTTTCCATCACCAAAATGGTTGTCAAACGCTTTGAAAATTAAGGTATAGTCCCAAGAAGGGGGTGAATTGGATTAAAAAAATTTCTCTTAATTCTTTTCAAGAATCCTTAACTTCTTTTTCTTCTTTTAATGAATTCTTTACTTCTTGTTGATTTATTCAAATAATAAATACTTAAAAGCAAAATTCAATCCACAACCAACGAAGTACTTAACTAATCTATCAACCAATCAATTTTCTAATCATCCACAATATTCAAACTAAGATAGAAGATTCAACTTGTGTTTGTTTGCAGCCTTGTAGTTAATGAATTTGCTTTCTTTAAATGAGGTGCAATATAAAATCCAATACACTTTCCAAAATTTTAGACATTAAATAAACTTTCAGTTTAAAGAGTCTTTTAGTGTTTCACCAATCAACGTACTCCCTTACGGTTTCTGCAAAGAATGGGTCAACCAATGTACTCCCTTTCGGTTTTCGCAATCTCTAAAACAAATTAAGCTTAAGTTTACTTAATATCAAATCCATGTAGTGTTTATAATTAAGGAATTTAAAACATCCACGCAGTTTATATATGTTGAAAATAAATAGCAAGGGAAAGAGAGAGTGCGACCACGATTTTTACAAGGTTCGGCTTATACCCAGCCTACGTCCTCGCCTTTGGCAAACCACCAATGGATTCACTAAAACCAATTCCTTTTCCAGGTCAAACAACACTATTTACACAACACTTCTTTGATTAGGCTAGAGCTCGCCTCTCTAAACGATATACTCTCATTCGGCCACTTCTTCAATTAGGCTAGAGCCTGCCTCTCTAAGCGATGTCTCCATGCTTAGCCAATGATCCAAATGACCTTGAATCATCAATATCTACAAGAGATAAAAAAAAAAATAGATGTGTACAAAGAGTGCTCTCACAAAGAGCTAATTAGTACAAGTTAAATCTATATACTTCAATCAAATTCACAATATGAAATACAATTGAAGCTCAAGTGTAGAATTCACCAAGGGTTCTTTTGTGATTGAGAAAACTCAGTATGAGAATCGTAGATAGTTGTTTCAGCAGCAATTCATATGTTTTCCCCCAACAAGAGTATGAGCAATATGAATCTTTGAGAGAGATTGAAAGATTTGATGTAAGTGTGTTGTAAGATTGCTTGTATATTAATTTCTTGGGATTAAGGTAGTATTTACATGTTTTTTAGAATTAGTTTCCTTGTTCCCCAAGTTACTTGGAGTGTCCCCTAAGTTTTTATAACTTTTAGATTTAAAAAACAAATTTTTAGAATTTTCCTGTTAAAGTTCAAAATTTAAATTTTCATAGGGTCAGTTGGCTGACCAGGCGACTGGGTGGGTGTTTATACAGAGTCAGTTGGCTGGACAGACGATTGGGTGCCTTTTGTCTCCCAAAAATTAATTCTATTAATTGGTTAGTCGACTGACTGAACATAGGTCATTTTGGTCAGTTAGCTGACCAGACAATTTGCTGAGGTGTTGATAGCTTCGACCTTGTTTCAGTATTTTGGTCATAACTTTTTCCATATAACTCTAATTTCAACGTTTTTGTGTCAAAAGAAAGGTAAGAGAAACCTCTACAACTTTCATGCTAAACACCATTTAAAATAATGAGATTTGGATAGAGAAAAATGCTCATCAATGTGGATGTAGAAAAATTAACAGAATTTGGAAAAATTCCATTTTAGTGCTTTTCATTCCAAAAACAATTTTAACCTTTTTGAAATATATTTTGGCCTTATAAAAATATTTTTCAAGTATTTTAAAAAGTATCTAGGTCCAAGTAATTATCTTAAGAGCTTCTTGTATCCAGATTGAAATCAAATGAAGTACTTACATGAAGACTTCTTAGATTTTTTTTTTTTTTTTTTTTACATTCTGAAACACTTAAGCCTTCATTCTTTGTCTTGGCCCTTTCTTCAAGCTTTAATATCAAGTTCATCCTCTCATAGTCGTCAAGCTTTAATATATTATCTATGCCTTTAAGTATTCTTTAAACTTCATATGATCATGTTCCTTTGGAATATAAGCTTCAATTGATCCTTGTGAGTACTTGACCTTGGTTTCACATATGTGAGATATGAAATATCATCACTCAACCAAATATGCTAAGTTCCACTTGTTTGTTAGCATCAAAATAAGATGTTAAACTTTGTAAGGCCAACAATCTCCCCCTTTTTGATGATGACAAACAATGAGCAAAAATATGATTAAGCCTTAAAAAGACTCACCCTTTCAATAAGCATCATCTTCAACATATTTGTAAGATTAAGATTACTATCAACACCAATTTTAAGATCATTCAATATCAAGCATATCAATACCAATTTCAAGGTCATTCAATTTCATGTACTTCTCCCCTTTATTAAATACTCCTCTCCCTTTTGAAATATTATTCATGTTTCAAAATTTCAAAATATTTCAATACCAAACTCAATTTTCAATTTTTGCTCAAAACTTCTCCCCCTTTTGACATCAATAAAAAGTAGTAGGATATAAATAAAATAAATCATATTTTTAAGCATATGAATATCAATCATGCATATCAAGTATATGATACCAATTTAGATTTTCATTAATTCTAATTCTAATTGAACTTTTGAATTTTTAATACCATACTCAAATTGAAAATTTATGATACCAATAAAAAAATAATAATTCATGATACTAAAAAAATTAGGGAGAAACAAAATACAAGTTATGAGTCATAATACTCCCCCTGAATTTAATACATTCAGATTTGATACCAATTATGCTTTCTAAATTTATTATCCATGTTTCAAACATTTGATGTATATGCTCATGGATATCAAATATCAATATAATATCAATTTCATAATTTACTCATGGATATAATTATACTTGTCATGCTCAAATACCAATTTATATATTCATGGATACTAATACACTTTATAGATACCAATGTTAATGTTACATTATGCATAGCTCATGAATACTCTATTATTTAGATTCAAATTTATCCATTTATCCATGTGATCCATCATCAGCATACATGGTCAAGAATTTATCAATTCATATCAAAATTCATGTTTCTAAATCATGCTTCATAACTTTATGCTCAAATTTTCAAAATATAGTGAGCCATAAATTATCAATATTTTCATTGTCTTTAAAAATTTCAAGATACCAAATTTAAGATGTACACATGCATCATATTGCATTCATATAAGCATGAAGTAAATCATATCATGTGCTTTGTACTATACTTTTGCTTGGATTGTTCTTATGTTGTTCAAGTATTTTATTTAAAACTTGTTTAATAGTTCTTCCTTCAATCAGTCGGCTGAGCTTCTGTCCAGTCGGCTAACCTATACTTTCTCTTTAAAGGTTTTGTTTAGTTAGTTGGCTGATCGTATGGTCATACGACTGAAAATTCTTCTTTATCAATAAGCTCTATTTGCTTCAGATTTTCTTTTTTTTTTTTGATTTCATTTAAACATCCAAAGTTCATGTATCCTAATGCTTTCTTTTTTATGCCTTGTATGATTCATTCATTAATTTGAGGCCAACAAATTTCATGAGTTTTAATAAGATAAACTTGAATAATTTTATCCTTATTCTCTATTTCAATTTATTCAATATATTTGTATGATGTTCCATAAATTTAATATCAATTGAAGTTGAAGAATTTAGTAATTCATTTTTGGTACCCATATTTTCTTGGGTCCGGATGATTTAACAAGAGATGTTTCTTTAATTCTCTAAATTTATTTAGTCTTCACACCTTTTCTTTTAAATAGACATTTAAACTTCATATGTCCATTTTTCTTACATTGATAGCATATGGTGTTAGTATAGGCATTAGAAGATGTGCTAGCATAATCTTTGGATGCTTTTGAAAAATAACCCATGTAAAGATTCTTTTTCTTTTTATTTTCAACCCCATTAAATCCAATGCCTTCTTTGTTTAAGGTCATTTTTTGTGAGCCTATTATTTTGTCAAAGTTTTCCTTACCTTTTCTGAAGTTGTAAATGATCTTTTCTTTATCTTCAATTTTATTTTTGAGATCATTTATTTCAATATCTTTCTTTTCATCAACCTTCTTTTGTAATTTCTCTAATTTTTGAGATAATTTTCTGATTTTATCCTCTAATTTAGAAATATATATGTCTTTCGCATGTTCCATAGAGGATAGGGATCAAAGATCTTCTATCATCTTTTCATTCTTGTTTTCTAATTTCTTGATTTTCAAGTTTTTTTTTCTTTTTCAGCAAGATTTTTAGCTTCTAATTCTTTTATTGTAGCTTCATACTTATATTCTATTTTCTAGAGTTTTGAATCTTTTTCATTTTTAGCAATCTTAATTGGTTCTAGCTCTTTCATTATTCCATCATTCTTGTTTTTCAACAATGTTTTTTTTTTAGTTACTTTGATTAGCATCTTATGTACTTTGAATAAATCATTTTGAAGTTTTTCATAAGATGGCATGCTCTTATCATTTGATTCATCACTACTATAATTATTAACCGATTTAGATGAGGAGCTTCCCTCATTGTCCTATGCCATAAAGCAAGTGTAAACAACCTCTTGGTAACTTGATTCACATTTCGAACTACTTGTACTATCCCAAGTAGTGGCTTTCATGGTCTTTTTATTTTTCTTCTTAGATTCTTTCTTAAGTAGTGGAGATTCTAGTTTTATATGTCCAACTTTGTTGCAATTATAACATGTAGGAGTTTTATTTTTAGATTTCGTTTTGCTAATTTCTACTTCTTCTTTTTATTCGGAGTTTTGATTTCTACTTTTGAATTTGTTTTTCCTTCTAAGGATTTTTGCAAGTTTCTTAGATATGAAGGCTAGTTATTTTCATCCATCTCTTCTTCACTACTAGAGTTTTCTTTTAAAGCTTTGAATGTATAGATTCTTGAGCTTTGGTTTTACCATTTCTTTCATTCATTGACATTTCATATGTAAGTAAAGAACCTATTAGTTCATCTAAAGAAGTGGTTTTAAGTTTCCTACCTTCGGCTATTGCAGTGGCCTTTGGTTCCTATATAGGTGGCAGCCTTGTAAAAACTTTTCTTATCAGTTTTTCCTAAGGTATTTAGGGAATTTATTATGTGAGTGAACCTAGTGTACATATTAGTTATGAATTCATTCGGGTTCATTCTAAAAGCTTCATATTCGTTTGTAAGCATATCAATCTTATTATCCCTAACATCTATAGTGCCTTCGTAAGTTACTTCTAGTTTGTCCCATATTTCATTGGCCGATTTGCAAACTTTTACTCTATTAAATTCATTCATATCAAGGGCACAATACAATGCATTCATAACACTAGAGTTTATTTGCAACATTTTATGATCTCTTTCAGTCATGTCCTTCTTTTCTTTAAGGATTTTTTTTTTTCCATCTACTAACTTGGCAGCAATTAGATCACCATCTGTGACAACCTCCCAAGCTTTCTAATCCATGGTTTGAAGGTAAATTCCCATACGTTGTTTCCAAAAAGTATATTTTAAACCACAAAAGATGGGTGGCCAGGTTGAGGATTGACCCTCTCCGAAGGGAGCTACTCCTATGCGTGCCATATAGATCTTTATATAACTACTTGTTTGGATTTGTTTTAACCCCGTTCTGATACCAATTGAAAACTAAGGTGTAGTCTCAAGAGGGGGGGGTGAATTGGATTTAAAAATTTTCTTTTAATTCTTTTCAAGAATCCTTAACTTCTTTTTCTTCTTTTAATGAATTCTTTACTTCTTGTTGACTTATTTGAATAATAAATACTTAAAAACAAAACTCAATCCACAACCAACAAAGTACTTAACCAATCAATTAACCAATCAATTTTCCAATCATCCACAATGTTCAAACTAAGATAGAAGATTCAGCTTGTGTTTGTTTACAGCCTTGTAGTTAATGAATTTTCCTTCTTAAAATGAGGTGCAATATAAAATCCAATACTCTTTCCAAAAGCTTAAACGTTAAAAAAACTTTCAGTTTAAAGAGTCTTTGAGTGTTTCACCAATCAACAAACTCCCTTATGGTTTATGCAAAGAATGGATCAACCAGCATACTCCCTTTCAGCTTCCGCAATCCCTAAAAAAAAATTAAGCTTAAGTTTATTTAATATCAAATCCACGTAGTGTTTATGATTAAGGAATTTAAAACATCCACGTAGTTTATATATGCTAAAAATAAAGAACAAGGGAAAGAGAGAGTGAGACCACAGTTTTTACGAGATTCAACTTATACCCAGCCTACGTCCTCACAATTGGAAAACCACCAAAGGATTCACTAAAACCAGTTCTTTTGCCGGGCAGAACAACTTCGTTTATAAAACACTCCTTTGATTAGGCTAGAGCCCATCTTTCCAAATGATATACTCTCGTTCGGTCACTCCTTCAATTAGGCTAGAGCTTGCCTCTTTAAACGATATCTCCACGCTTAGCTAATGATCCAAGTAACCTTGAATCGTCAATATCTACAAGAGATAAACCAAATAGATGTGTACAAAGAGTGCTCTCACAAAGAGCTGATTAGTACAAGTTAAATTTATATACTTCAATCAAATTCACAATACGAAATACAATTGAAGCTTAAGTGTAGAATTCACCAAGGGTTCTTTTGTGATTGAGAAAACTCAGTATAAGAACCGTAGATAGTTTTTTCAATAGTAGTTCATATGTTTTCCCCCAGCAAGAGTATGAGCAATATGAAACTTTGAGAGAGATTGAAAGATTTGATGCGAGTGTGCTGTAAGATTGCTTGTATATTAATTTATTGAAATAAAGGTAGTATTTATAGGCTTCTTAGAATTAGTTTCCTTGTTCCCCAAGTTACTTGGAGTGTCCCCCAAGTTTTTATAACTTTTAGATTTAAAAAACTAATTTTTAGAATTTTCCCGTTAAAGTTCAAAATTTAAATTTTCATAGGGTTAGTTGGCTGACTAGGCAATTGGGTGGGTGTTTATATAGGGTCGGCTAGCTTGATAGGTGACTTAGTGCCTTCTGTCTCCCAAAAATTAATTATGTTAGCTGGTCAGTCGGCTGACTGAACACAGGTCATTCTGGTCAGTTGGTTGACCAGACAATTTGCTGAGGTGCTGATAGCTTCGACCCTGCTTCAGTATTGTGGTCATAACTTTTTATATATAACTCTAATTTCAAAGTTCTTGTTGTCAAAAGAAATTTAAGACAATTATACAACTTTCATGTTGAACATGTTTTAAAATAATGAGTTGTTGATAGATAAAAATACTCATCAATGTGGATGTTGAAAAATTAATAGAATTTGGAAAAATCTCATTTTAGTGCTTCTCATTCCAAAAACAATTTTAACCTTTTTGAAATATCTTTTGGCCTTATAAAAATATTTTTCAGGTATTTTAAAAAGTATCTAGGTCCAAGTAATTATCCTAAGAGCTTCTTGTATCCATATTGAAATCGATTGATGTACTTACATAAAGACTTCTTTAGATTTTTTTTGACATTCTCAAACACTTAAGTCTTCATGCTTTGTCTTGGCCCTTTCTTCAAGCTTTAATATCAAGTTCATCCTCTCCTAGTCGTCAAGATTTAATATATCATCCATGCCTTTAAGTATTCTTTAAGCTTCATATGATCATGTTCCTTTAGAATATAAGCTTCAATTGATCCTTGTGAGTACTTGACCTTGGTTTCATATATGTGCGATCTAAAATATCATCACTCAACCAAATATTTTAAGTTCCACTTGTTTGTTAGCATCAAAATAGGATGTTAAGCCTTGTAAAGCCAACACCCTTCATCATCAAGCTTCCTGGTAGATATCAAATTTAGCCAAATGTTGGATACATGTCTCACATTGTTGAGCACCAACTTGCATCCAAGATTTGTTTCCAAGAAAACATTTCCCATGGCAACTATTTTTGATAAACCATCATTTCCCATCTGAACAACTCTATAACTTCCTTTGGAATAGGAAGTGAAGAAATATTTTCGAGAAGCGACATGGAATGACGCACCAAAATCAATAACCCAATTATTCTCTTGAATTGTCAAATTAATGCAACTTTCCTTACAAACAACCATAAGATCACCATTAGATGCAACTGAAGTTGTGTTTTCATGCTTTTTCTATATTTTTTTCTCTTTGTTTTGCTCTTCAAATTTCAATTTTCTACACTCCTGCTTCATACACTCTTTCATATGACAATAGTGACACTCAATATTTTTTTTTGACACTGAGCTAGACTGACCTTTTGATTTATCATTACGGTGAGGAGATCTACTCTTGCTTCTACCTCTCCCCCATTTTTCTATCACAAGTGCCTTTGAATAAGAAAAGAAAACTAATTTTCTTCTTATTTCTTTATTCAACAAGCTGCTAGTTACTTGGTTCATACTAACAATTCCATCCGGAGTCGAATTACTAAATGTCACAACCAAAATGTCCCAACTTTCCAGCAAAGAGCTAACAAGCATTAGGGCCTACAACTCATCATCAAAAGCTATTTTCATAGTAGCAAGTAGATTGATAATATTTTTCATTTCATTCAAATGCTAGGTATTAAGACCACCATCTTTATATTTCAAGTTCACCAATTTTTTAAAAAGAAAAGCTTTATTTTTAACCAATTTTCTATCAAAAAGGCCCTCCATTTTTTTCCACAATTCATATGCCAAAGCTTCAGTAGAAACATGATGAAAAACACTATCATCAATCAATTGACGAATGACACCAATGGCTTTTCTATTAAGCCTATTCCACTCATCATCACTTGTGTTTTGAGGCTTTCGACTATCACCCTCAATAGGTCTATCCAAATCTTTGTAAAATAAAAGATCTTGCATTTTTGTTTTCCAAGTTACCCAATTGCTTCCATTGAAACTAATCATATGACCAACATGACCATCCATGATTTACACAATCCTAATGAGTCCAAAGAACATGATTTTGATACCACTTGTTGGGAAAAATTAATAAGTTATTCCTACAAGTAAATCAATGGTGTAATGCAAATAAATATATAAAGTGAGGTACAATAAATTTAACATGATTCCCTCAAATATTAAGGTATGTCCATAGGACACATGATTCAAATCCACTATCACCAAAGTTTGTGCAAATTGGGTACAAAAGGCACAAGTCTTACAAATACACAAAAGTGTATAAAAAATGTAACAAGATGACAGACCTCACCAAATATTGAGAACAAAGTTCCAAGAGCCAACCAAAATAGAGCACAAATGTAAGCACAATCGAAAGCCTAATTTTTCTAGTGAAGATTGTTATGCTTACTGGAACTAGTCTAAGACCAAAGGACTACCAAGAGCAATGTCTAGAATACCAAAAGTCTCAGACAAGCATCTTATAGAAGCCAACAAAAACATTAAAATACTACACCACCTTTTTGCCTAAAGAAGGCTTGGAACCATACATGAGAGACCCAAAAAAAAAGGAGTTTAAAACTTGGAACACTTTTCCAAGACTTGGGCCTCACAAGGAGGGACACCCAACATAGTTGCACCTCACCTTTCAATTTTTGACGAGTGGTATGTGGGGCCCACATCTCTTGTAAAAAAAATTAAAAAAAAAAGTTTAGAAAAGGAAACTCCCCACCCGCTATTAGATGCTCTTTTGCTATTCTTCGCTCATCCTCTATTATTCGCCTGAGATCTGGAACATGTGCTATCTAATGTGTTTAAGATTGCCCCTTGAATTGCCATTGTCATTGACACTATTACTTGATTACTTTCATCATTGCCATTGCCATTTATGGCCACCACCATGTCGGAGCTCCACTTTATTAGCCACCCCCCTTAACTACCATCACCATTGCGGCTACTGCCTAAGCAGACTTAATCACCACCACTGCTATTTCTAGCCAGCGCACTAGTTGTAGCCTTGCTGAAACTACGACTATTGGTTTTTCTAACCACCTACTCTCTTTCCTCATTTTCTCTTTATTCCCTCACTGGCTCTCTCCATTCTCTTTTCTTCTACTCTACTTTTTTTTTCTTTTTTTCTTTTTTTCTTGTCTATTCTACAGTTTCTCTCTCTCTCTTTCTCTCTCTCTCTTCCTTTCTTCTTACTCTCCTCTGTTTGCATTCTCTCTCTTCCATCCATTTCTCTCTCTCTCTCTCTCTCTCTCTCTCTCTCTCTCTCTCTCTCTCTCTCTCTCCCTCCTCTCTCTCTCCTTTGTTATGTTCTTCCATTTTTTCTCTCACCTCCTTTAACTAGTTTTTCGGCCATTTTCTATGGCCATTCTACCCTCTCTCGTTCTATAGACTCTTTCCTATATAATTCTTCTTTAAGTTTATTCATTTCTCTCTGAATTTCAATTTCTTTCTCCTTTATTATTTTCTCTCTAAATTTCTACTCCGTTTCTATATTTTTTTTTTTCTCATTTGAACTAGTTTCTTTCTCTGATTTGTTTTCTTCTTGATTTTTGCACATTCAATCATATGTACTTGGGAGCCCAAAAAATGCATCATTAATAATATTCTAACAATCATGCATTAGTTCAAATGACCTAATATGTTCAAATCAAGATCCTATTCCAAAAGCAAATAAACTCTCTAGGTCTAACTCATACAATCATATCAATTCAAATAATCTTTCATTCTCAAAGTCAAAAGATAACTTATAGATTCAAGCTATATTCAAACTTATGCATTCAAATATGTATCCAATAACCTAGAATACATTCACCATGAAAACAAAATTTCATGCTCATAAGCGATGTTTGACATTGAAGTATCTTTCTTCTTTCTTAAGACTTGTTAAGCTCTATCAATTGAGGAAAGAGCTAGTTTTAGAGAGAGAATTTTTGGGATTGAAAGAAGGATAGAAGAGAGGGAAAGATAGATCTCCAACATAGGGGTTGTTAGAAAATGCAGCCCCCTTCAAAATGCATGTAATGGGGAATAACACATTAGATAGCACATGAACTAGATCTCAGGTAAAGAATAGAGGAAGAGTAGCAAAGAAGCAATGTAGCTAGTGGGGAATTTCTTTTTCTAAAAATTCCTTTTTAATTTTTTTTCAGCAGGAGGCATGAGCCACATATACCGCGTGTCAAACACGTGGAGGGATCGGTTCCTCTTATAATTTCCCTAATATTGGGTGCCTTTCTTGCATTTATAGTTGTAGGTGTTTGTTTCCAAATAGAGAAAAGGAATTAAGCAGGAAGCATGTTTGGTACTTTGGTTGTTATATCTTCTCAACATATAAATGATGCTAAGTCACTATTTAAGCATTGTTAGGAACCTTTTGTTGGGATGGTCACTTTCACGTATTTAGTTATGGAATGGTACCAATCACCCGTTGGCGTTGGCGTTGGTGTTGTGCATTTATATCTTTGGTTACGGAGTCATACCAGTTAGCATTTCACATAGTTTATAGATCTCTGACCTTGGCCATTACAGGTGATCCTAGAACTGTAGTTGATGGGGATCAACATGCTTTAATTATCTCCTTTTCTGATATGGTGATACGTGGATGACCTACCGATGTCCACTATTACTCATAATTATTTTGTAGGTACACATGTAACTACTTGAAGATCATCTACCTTTTGAAGGAAGACTTTTGAAAACTTTATTACTTGTGGATGCATTCTTGAAGATGACACTTTATTTTAGACTTTATATTTTGCATGGAAACTTTAATTTGAACTTTGACATTTTATTTCAAGACTTTATGGACTCATGGATTGAAGATTTGAAGACTTAGGTATTTATTATTGAATACTATTAGGTGCATGAAAAGATGTTGAAGCAAGATCAAGCCCCAAGACCCATGTGGGTCCCACACAGTTTTGGCCTCCTTTTTGGTTCATATTTGAGTTTCAAATTTGAATTGTAATAGTGCAAGATAACTAAGCTTGAGTTGTGTGTCTATGAGTTGGAATTCCTTGTTTTTTAGTAAGTATTAGTTGTGTTAGGTCGTCTTTAGAGTGAGAGTTATTGAGAATGTTTAATGCTTTTTCTCTCATGCTCGTGTGAGAGTTGTGAGAGTATTTAATGTTTTGTCTGCCATGCTAGTCTCTATATCCTTTCTTATTATAATAATTCTAATTAGTTTTATAGTTGAATATTGAAAAAAAAAAAAAAAAAAACTCCATTGTGGAAGCTTGAAGTTTTGTCTATCTTATGATTGCGTAGTATGAGGCTACACCATTCTCATTGGAGATCAAGTGGTGAGAGGCCAATCTTTCCAACATCACTATCACCCCCTCCTCCATTTCTCACCTACACGACCTTCCCCTTTAAACACCCCCACAACCTCCCCTTCTAAACAGCACCCACATGGCCTCCTCTCTCTACACATTCATACCCACTTTCATCCTTGTGTTTCAAAGCTTGATTGAAGGACTTCTGGCGTGGTCTATGTTCATGTTGAATAATGTCAAATCATCCAATGATTCTATTTTTTAAACTTGTTGCTTTTCTTGAATCCTTGCTTAATTGTGTAAGCCATTTCTTGAAGTCTAGAATTCCTTATTAGAGGAGCCCACTTGAATCCTTAGATTTCAATATTGTCACTTGCTAATATCTATTGTAAGAATATTAAGTCTTGCATTCTTTAATTTTGAAAGTAACATCTTTCATCATAAAAACTTTATTCCTTGATAAAGGAACACGTGGGACTTAATTTCTAGATCATACACCTTTTCAAAAATCTTACAACATGTGAATCCTTACATAATTTATGATGTTTGTGTTCAGTTGATTGAATTTTTGAATTAAAGTTTTCATGTGTATGTGCTTGCTTGAGGGTTGACCGTAGGACAAGGCTGACCATACCTGTCCTACATCAGTAGTCTTTCCTTCAGTCAGGTTGCCTGTAACCACGTACAGTACTAGAGCATATTAAATGGAGGAAATTACAAGCGTTGGTAGTAGTTCAATGATTAGGCTTACAGAGACAAATTATTCAATCTATAGGACACTGATGGAAGATTTGTTGTACCATAAAGATTATGGGGATCAACATGCCTTGTCTATCTCTTTTGCAGATATGGTGACACATGGACGACCTCTTGATGTCTACTATTGTTCATAACTATTTTGTAAGTACGCATGAGACTATTGGAAGACTTTTGATGGAAGACTTTTGTTGAAAGCTTTATAATTACGTTGATTTTATATTTTTCTTGCATATGTTATTTCAAGACTATTAGGTGCTTGAAGACCCAAGTGAAGTATTAAATCAAGTTCCACCTCAAGACCTATGTGGGTCCCACACGGTTCCATGGGCCCCACACAATTTGGGGCATCCTTTTGGCACATGCTTGAGACTTCTACTTACTTTGTAATATTGCAAGACAACTAAGTTTGCATGTGTGTTTAGTTAGTTGTGGGAGTATTTATTGTCTTAGCCAAGAATTAATGCTTTGTTTCCCCATGCTTTGTCTCCTATTCTTTTGTGGGAGTTGTGTGTATGTTTAATGTCTTGTCCCTCCCATGCTAGCTTTATATCTTTCATTGTAAGAACTATTATGGCAACTTATGTTTTGAATATTGAAAGAATTCCATTGTTGGAGCTTGAAAGCTTTGTCCAATATCTTGATTGTGTAGTGTGAGGCTACGATGTTCTCTTTGGAGATCAAGTGGTGAGAGACCACTCTATCTAGCGATACCATCACATCCCTCCTCCCTTTATCCCCTATGGCCTCCCCTTTAAAAAACCCACACGACTACTTCCCCTTATACACCCACACAACCACTCCTCCCTACACTCCATAGCTATTTTCATCTTGGTGCTTCAAAGCTAGTTCAAAGGACTAATGACTCATCCGAAAAATGAGCAGCTCGGAAGCTATCCCAAGTATAGGAGTTATGTCATGTAATATTAAGCCCAAAGGTTAGATCGTCTCCTTAGGGAATGCGTTTAATCTCAAATTTTACGTTCTCCCAATCAAAAATAAAAATGCACTGAACTCAGTTCAGATTCGGGTTTTTCAAGATTGTTGAGTTCCACTTTGAATTAAATGACATGTAAATTAAAGTCCTAAACTAAATTGCACTAAATAAAAGAAAACAAGAATAGAAATTCTAGTTTACTTAAAGAAACATTGGGACACGTACTAATTAAAAATGGAAACTTCAAATGAGGAATTAAAACACGCTAGAATGGAAACTCTAATCTACCTAAGGAAACATCGACACACGCTCTAATTGAAAACGGTAACATTAATCATGGAATTAAAGCATGTAATGGAAACTAAATTAGACACACACTAAAAAAAAAAACCAAACCTACTAAAAATCGAACCTTTAGCACAATTAAGAGATCAAATCAAGACTCACAATTTAAATGTAAACATGAACTCAACGGAAATTTAAAAAAACGTAAACAATAACGAAACACAATAAAAACACAACCTTTACTAATCATAGACCCTAACTAAATCGAATTTCGACAAAAAAAATATCTGAATTTAATTAAGAATGCTAAATTAAAATAACTATCAATTAGATAAACAAAGAGATTAATTTAACAATAATGAAATACTCAACATTACTCAACTTAAACAAAAAGAAAGAAAACTCCAATAACATTAAAAAAAAACTAAACTTTCTTCAATATTCCAAGATCCAAAGAAAAGTAAATAAAAGAAAGAAAGAAAGGAAAAGAGAGAGAGAGAGAAACAAATCCACGGAGCCATGAAGTTGCTGCTGTGCTGGAGAAATTGCTGCTGCGCTTTGGTGGTCCTGCTATGGAGTCGGCTAGTGTTCTGCTGTGCTTGGGGACTACTGAAGATGGTGGAGGAGGCTGGCCGTACTGCAAGAGGGCAGAGGAGGCCAAGGGAAACAGAGGAAAGGGGGAGAGTGAGGGAGGAAAGACAAAGGGAAGGAAGAGAGACAAGGGGAGAGAAGCAGAATTGAAAAGAACAAAAAAAAAAAAACAAACTAAAGAAGAAGAAGAAGAAGAAGAAGAAGAAGAAGAAGAAGAAGAAGGAAAAGAGGAGAATGGGGAGCCATGGGGGCTGCAATTGGTGTTGCTGTGATGGAGGCCGAGGCTACTGCTGGTGTTGGAGCTGGCTATGCAGAGGGCTGGTAGGTAAATAGAGAACCAGAGGGAGAGGAAGAGTAGGGGAAGAGAGGAGAGTTTGAGGGAGAGAAAGTAAAGGGAAGAGAAGAGAGCAAGATAAAAAAAAAACAAAGCAAACTAAAGAAGAAGAAGAAGAAGAAGAAGAAGAAGAAGAAGAAGAGGAAGAGGAGAGGAGAGTGGTGCGCAGGGCACAGCTGGGAAAGAGGAGAAGAGAAGAATAAATAGAGATTGGGGAAGAAAGCCCTAGACCCAGATAGGAGACCCGACCCATTTAGAGGACCCGAATTATTATATTTTTTTATTCTCTGTTCATTGCAAATTATGCTCTTATGGAACCCATATCTCACAAAACTCAAAACACAAAAGTTGTAGATAATCCTTTTCTCTTTCTCCAAAAATTTGAATCGTCTCAATCGGAGCTTGGATGGAAAAGTTATATATAAAATACGAACAGGTGTTGGTTTTGATTCCCGAGAAACTTCCTGCGACAAAAAATTACCAAATTCTCATAAATAGTGCAATAAAATTCAAGAATGATGATTTTGACACTTTATTAAAATATTGAATAAATTTGGACATTTAATTAAAAATATAAACTGTAAAGCCCGGGTTAAGGGTCCAATTACGCAGTTTCGGCGCGTAATCAACTAACGGTGGAGTCTAACTAGTGTTGAACAACATAAAGTCATCAAAAAAATCTCATGGTAAATTCAACACTTGTTTTGAACCATTACTTTATATTTTGTAAAACTTTGCTTGAAAAACCTGAAATTCCATATTTGATAAGCCATTTGAATCCTTAGATTTCAATATTGATACTTGCTAGCTAATATCAATTGTATGAATATTAGTTTTTTAACTTAGAACTTGTAATATTGGTTTTGAAATTAACATCTTTATGCATAGATTTTGATTCCTTGATCAGGAACTTTTGAAACTTATTTTCTGGACAAAATCATACGCCTTTTCAAAAATCTAACAACATGTGAAATGAAGTATAATTTATGGTGTTTATATTTGGTTAACTAAATTCTTAAATCAAAGTGTTTGAGTGTTTGTGCTTATGTGAGGGTTGAACTGTAGGACTAGGCCGACCATACCTGTCCAACATCATCTTGGTGTCAGAGCCCAGCTCAAATTAAGCAAACCTTCAAAGTCCTATTTTCCCTAGCTGCCACAGGAATTTAGTGTTAGTCTGAAACCATCGACAATTTCAAACAAACAGTTAACTGTTTGGCTATGGTCAACTTGTGCATATTTTGAATTTTAGATATTTGGTATGTTAGTTCAGTTAGTTTTAGGGGAAAAACCTCCAAGGAGAAGAATTATGTTTTGAAGGCAACCCAAAATAGGAATCATTATCGTGGTCATAGGAATGATATGGATCGTGAAACACTCTTAAATGACTTGTAAAACCAAGTCCATGACTTGACTCAAGACTTGACCAATGCACTTGCACGAATTGAGAGGTTGGAAGCTAGTTTAGCTCTTAACCCATTACCAGAAAATCCAGGACAGCCCCTTGAGGTTGATAATGAGGTTGCTTCCCATCATTCAAGGGAGCAAAACTATACTCCGAGAGAGAGAGAGAGAGAGAGAGAGAGAGAGAGAGAGAGAGAGAGAGAGAGAGAGAGAGAGAGAGAGAGAGAGAGAGAGAGAGAGAGAGAGAGTAATACCTCAAGAATGACCTCAAGACCAAATGCTCCTAGAAGGTTCCAACGTTATGTAATGCCCCAACCCGCCACATGGCATCCAGGGTGTTATTTCCTTATACTTTAGTCTTTGATACCACAATTATTCAATCAAAGCAGCGAAAATAATTTAAAACACCTTAATTACATTACCAGAGTTCGATACCATTACCAAATAAATACCTCCAAACAACATTATTACATCCCAAGGATTAAAACAAAAACATAAAGTTCCATATCGTACAACCACTCATAGTTATAAAGCTAAACCCTTCCCAAGCTTTCTAAGCCAGGTCACCAAAAGGACCTGAAAAGTTAATAATTCGCTGGGGTGAGACACTTCTCAGTAAGAAAGAATATATTATCATCAGTGTGTGGCTAACATGAGTTTATGCGTAAAAAAAATATAACTTTTACTCTAACTTTAAAAAACATTGAATTTAAAATTGCAACTCACACTTATAAAAATAGGTAAACATATATTACATTTCATTCATAACATAATTCTATCATGTACTTTTATTCTGCTCGTAACATTATTCTATTATCTTACATAGAAGAATCTTTCTGTCTATCATTCCTGTATCATCATGAATTCACCTCGCATGATTGGGTTGTGCAGCTTGAAAGCTGGACTCAGCCCGAGTGATCAGCCCAAAGCTAAGTCAGTTAAGTCCTGTCTACAAGTACGACTTACCAATCCCATGCCGACCAATATAATAGGGGTACAAATCCGTGCTGACCGTATACTGGGGGGAAAACATCCTCATGTAGACCTGTATATCTGGGGGGTAAAATCATGTGTTGACATACAGGGAGGGAACACTACTGTTCTCAGGCCAAGTCGATTATCCCATACCAAAACTTTCACCCTACAGTGTGGTTGCACTATACTTCCTCTAGTAGCCTCGGTACTAATCTTTCACTGTATCTATTCATTACTGTAATCATTTATCATTATCATTTTTCATAGTTATTTATCCCTTCTGTGGCCCGTACACCACCGTACCCTTTAACATTTTAATATTCATGGATTCTTTTAACAATTCTCGAAAAAACTAGTATACTACTATACATTTCCAATATAGCATCATAAAAATGTCTACACACTAAATAATATAATTTAATCTCATGCCACACAATTTGGATATTGATTCATACTTTCATAAATAAACCTAAGAAAAAGACATCATAATATACTCACATCTTCTGTTGAAAATACAGGTGTTGGCCTTACAAGGATTAACTTCTTATTTTGATGCTAACAAACAAGTACAACTTAACACATTTGGTTAAGTGATGTTATTTCAGGATTCAATGATGAATGCAAGGTCAAGTGTTCAGAAGAATTCATGAAAGCTTGTACTTCAAAGAAGGATGATTATATGAAGCTTAAAGCATGAATTCAAAAATAGATTTAAAGATAAAGTCTGAAGATCATGAGAGCATGAGGATTAAAGAGAACTTGATGAAAGCTCAAAGAAAGATGAAGGAAGCATAAAGACTTTAAGGAATTCAAGAATTATAAATTTGAAAGAGTCTATAGAAAATTTCATGTAAGTATTTCAAAGACTTTCAATATGGATGCATAAAACTCTTAGATTAATTTATTGGACCTAGATACTTTTTAACATAATTGGAAAATATTTTTATAAGGCCAAAAATTGTTTCAAAAAGGTTAGAATCATTTTTGGAATGAAAAGCACCAAAAAGAGTACTTCTTAATTGCTGCCAATATTTCTACATTCACATTGATGTACATTTTTCTCCATTAAAAAATATTTATTTTAAAATGTGTTCAACATGAAAGTTGTAGGATTTTCTATTAGCTTTCGTTTGACACCAAGCTTGTCAAACTTGGAGTTACATAGAAAATGTTATGATCACAAAACTGAAGGGTGCTTGAAGTTGATAGTCTGATAGACAACTCTTAAGAACTGGACAGCTGACTGCCAGTGTACTTTGAGGCGTCTATCCATGTTTGGAAAGCCGACTGCCACCTTGCTGTCCCTTTGGTTTAATTGGACAGCCAACTACCAGAAATGGACAGTTAACTGCCACACAATTGTTTTGAAATTTTCATAACGGATTAATTTTTTAAATGAATTTATGATTACGTGCCAAAACTGTGTAATTGGGCATCTTAACCCTGGCTTTACAGTTTATATTTTTAATTAAACGTCCAATTATGTCCAATATTTTAATAAAGTGCCTAATTTATCATTTTTGAGTTTTATTACATAATTTATGAATTTTCGGTAATATTTTATCGTAGGAAAATTCCCATGAACCAAAATTAGCACCTGTTTGTAATTCACGCATACTTTTCCATCCGGGTTCCGATCGAGATGATTCAAATTTATGGAGAAATAGGAAAGGATTATATACAACTTTTGTGTTTTGAGTTTCGTGAGAAACGAGCTCGAGAAGGGTTAAAATAGGCTGTGAAAAGAGAACAAAAAATGAAAAAAAAAAATATAATAAGTGGGTTGTTGTTGTGACTCGGCCATGTAGGCCAGCTCAACTCTTTCCAAATGGGTTGGGTCGTAGGGTTTTCTTTAAAAAGCCTTCTTCCTTCTCCTCCTATCAGCCACGGCCCTCGGGGGCTTCCTTGCGCACCCTTCTCTCTTCCTTAGCCTCTCTCTCCTTCTTCTTCTTCTCCTCTCCCGCTGCATCATTCCTTTCCTTCCAATCTCTGAACTCCTTCACTCTCCCTCTATTCTCTCTTTCCCTTGGTTTCTCATTCTCTCCCTCTCCTTTTCCTTCTTTCCTTAGTCCCCTATTCCCAGCAGCCTGTTGAAGCCCTCCGACCACGAGCCAGTGAGCGACTTCCAGCCTCTCTGCTGTATTTGAAGCAGCGCTGCCTTATAGAACTAGCTGCAAGTCCACGACAGTAGCCACCCTTCCAGCACCAAGCCACAACTCCTCTTCTTGAACTAGAATCAGCCACAACCTCCTAATGTAGCACAGAGTTGAGCCAAAGAACTGCAGCCTCTGCTCCATGCTCCAACAGGCCGAGAGCTCTTCCAGCAATAGCACCTGAGCCTCCAGTTCCACCCTCGGCCATAGCATACAGCACAACCAGCTCCTCCAGTACCAACAGCTACTGCTGCTCTGTTTTTTTCTCTCTCTATCTCTCTTCTTATATCCTTTTTTTTTTTTGTAAAGTTACATGTTATTTTTTTTTAATGTTTTATGGAAGAATTTGAATTATGTTTTATGGAAGAATTTGGAATTTATCTAATCATGAATTTAGTATTGAGTTTTTAGTATTTATTTGCATGTTATTTAGTTTTTTTGTATTTAGTTTTTATTGAAGTTAAATGTTTAATCAAATTAGGTCCGGTTTGGTTCTAAGAAATTAAAAAGAAAAAAAGAACATGCAAAAAAAAAAAAGGATGTTTTTCTTTAAAGAAATTAAATTAGTTGCTTTTTCAAAATTCTATCTTTTTACGCTTGATTCAATTCATTTAGGGTTGGTTTGATCAAAGTTCGTGTTTACGGTGTTACGTTCGAGTTGTTTAATCGTTAGATTTTTACTGTGTTTGCCTTCAAGTTTGGGTTTGTTTGAGTTCCTGAATTGTGTTAAAGTTCCCGTCTTTAGTTTGTATTTTGAATTTAATCGAGTTTTGTTTTCATTCCATATCCAAGGTTACTATTTTTAGTTAACGCGTGTCCCAATGTTTCCTTGAGTAGATTAGGGTTTCCATTTTTTCTCTTCAATTCATTGCATGTTAGTTTTAGGACTTTAAATTGTGTGTCATTTAATTTGTCAAAAGTGAAATTAAACAACCTTGAAAACCCGAATCTGAACCGAGTTCAGTATATTTTTATTTTCAATTGGACGAACGTGAAGTTTGAAATTAAAATGCATTGCCTGAGGAGACGATCTAGCCCTTGGGCTAAATATTACATGACATAACTCCTATACTTGGGATAGCTTCAGAGTTGCTCATTTTTTGAGTGAAGGATAGCTTCCGAGTTGCTCATTTTTTGAGTGAGTCAAGTTGCTTGGGGCTCAAAATTTATAAAAACTTGGAGAATACTCCAAGTCACTTGGGGATCAAGTTACATACTTTTTAAAGTCTATAAATAAGCCTTAAAGATCATTGAATCAATGAACCAAGAATTCAATTCAGCAAAAATTCAAAATCTCTCTCAATTGCCCTTAAATTCTCAAGGTTTTTTCTTGCTCTCAACTTGCACGAATTCAATTGAGTTTTTGCTAATCTTATTACATTGGAATTATGCTACAAATTCTAAATCTTTCAATCATTGAAATAATTAATCGGTAATATACTTCATTGAGCTTCAAGTTAAATTCCATATTGTTATTTACTTTGGAGTATATAGTTCTGAATTGTTGTACTAATCAGCTCTTTAAGGAGCAAATTATTTGTATGCATCTATTTGATTTATTTCTTGTAGATTGAAGATTCCAAGGATTGTTTGGATTGTTGGTTAAGTAAGGGGATATTGCTTAGAGAGGCGGACTCTAGCCTAGTTAAGGAGTGACCGGATGAGGGGATATCGTTTGGAGAAGGTGGGCTCTGGCCTTAACCAAGGAGTGTTGTAAAGGTTTTGTTTCGCTCATCAAAGGAACATGTTTAGTGAATCCTTTGGTGGTTTACCAAAGGCGAGGACGTAGGTTGGGTATAAGCCGAACCTTGTAAAAATCTCCTTCACTCTTTCTTTCCCTACTCTTTATTTTCAGTACATATTTAAATTGTGTGGATGGTTTAAATTGAAAATAATATATACTACGTATATTTGGGAATCAAGTAAACTTAAAGTTTAATTTTGATTTGGCTTGCAAAAATCGAAAAGGAGTACGTTGGTTAAACCATATTTTGCGGAAATCATATGGGAGTACGTTACTTGGTTAAACACCCCAAAGATAAATTAACTGAGAGTTTATTTGAATTTTGAATATTACGAAGAGTGTGAATATTGTGTTGGATTTTATAGTACATATCATATTAAGAAAATCAATTAATACAAGGCTTCACATCAGCAAACACAAGTTATATTCACTACAGGGCTTAATTCAAATTTATATCCAAGGCTGACAACAAAAGCTATATTATGATTGAATGGTTTAAAATTTGATATTGAGTAGTTTGTGTTTATATTTCAAAGAGTGTTGAATCTTGCAAATTTCTATCAATCTAAATTGTACTGCAGGTAACTTGTGCTTGGCAAATCATTTGGTTGTTTGTTTTCAAATTGTGGATGATTGGCTTGGTTACTTGAATGATTGGTTTGGTTGCTTGGTTGTTTACATAGTTGTGTTGATTGATTGAATTAAAAGAACTAAGTTCTTGAGTGATTAAAGAATTAAACAAATAAGTTAAGAATTAGCTCAAAGAAATAAAAGAAGGTTAAGGATTCTTAAAAGGAATTAAAAGAAATTTTTATAATCCAATTCACCCTCCCTCTTGGGACTACACCTTACTTTTCAACGGGAATGATCATCTCCATAATTTAATTTAACAAAGATCTAATTTGAATGCTGGTACCTACTAGAGCACTCACCTTTCTCAGTAAGCCCCCGAGCAGAGAGTCTTACTTCACCACAATTATTCTCAAGCGAGATTTCCCGAGGATAGGGAAGAGACAGGCCTATAACACTGTACCTTCCCTCTGCTCTGATGCCTCCACTATTATTTTTACTAACTCAAAATATATATTTTACAGGAAAATGGAGATAATCAACCCTACTCTTTAATCCTTCACAAATAAATGTATAGTAACTCAAAACCCTTATTTCACATACCCAATTCATTCAAAAAATCCTTGACAACATACACGTTTATATATAATTACGCAAAATTATCATTTTCATATGGTTGATTATTCAAAAAACCATAGATAATATTTTTGTGATCATAAACATCAATTTAATCGGTTAAATTAAGAAAACAAGCTGACATAATATATTCCCCTTACCTGATCATGAAAATATGCCTAAAACGATCAGAGGACGGAAACCCTAACTTTTCAAAATCACTGCGGGAACGGATCTGGCAAGCCGAGAGAGGAAAGAGAGATGATTGGAGGGTGAGAGTAGACTCCGAATGGCCTTAGAAGAGAGAAAGAGTCATGAGGGATGTGAGAGAGAGAGAGAGAGAGAGAGAGAGAGAGAGAGAAAGAGAGAGAGAGAGAGAGAGAGAGAGAGAGAGAGAGAGAGAGAGAGCAAATCAAGCCCTAGTTAGGAGAGTGAGGGTTTTCTAAAAAAAAAAATGAACTAACTTCTATTTATAAGTGAGCAAGCCTACACGAAACTGTCGACGGTTTGGCCCTTGTGACCCTTTATAAATGCCCTCGATAGTTGTAATCGTCGACGGTTTGGCCTATTCCAAACCCATTTCTTTCTTTTCTTTCCTTTTATTGTTTTTCTTTTATTTTCCTCTTCATTTCTTTCTCTTTCCTTTTATTTATTTTTCTTTTATTTTCTGGGTTCGAGTCTCTACAATCTCCCCTCAAAATTTTCTAATCGATTATTTTACGTAATTATAGTATTACCTAACTAACCTCATTCCAAAATTTTCATCATACTCCATAGATACGAATAATTACATTATCCCACTATGAAATAAAACTATTGTTTGCCTCAAAACATAAACACGTTATCCACTAGCGTGCCTCTAGAAATATCTACTTTGGTCGGGGTAAATGTCTAAACACGCATCGAGCCTTTGCGAGGATCGTGATTGTTCAGCTGGTACTGATTAGGAGTGGGTGCATCATTTAGTAGTGCACAACAATCTCGTGCTAAGTGACCAAACCTACCACACTGGTAGAAGTTAGCACTTCTAGCTTGGCACTCACTCTGATGCCTCTTAATACATCCTCGACACTGAGGGCATACCCACACACCCTGATAGGCTTGCCTCTCCACCTCTCACCTCTGGTCCATATTTCTATCATTACTCCTACATTGACTCTGACTGGAACCATGATTGGAGTTAGTGTGAAACTCCGGAGGCACACACCTTCTCTTCTAATCTGACATCTCAGCACCTCTCAGCCGACTCATTTCCATCACGGTGGTCTTATCCACCAACTCTGGAAAGTGTTGAACTTGAAACCCTACCACCTATTCATAGACCCTCTAACCTAAACCCATCTCAAATCTCTGTGCCTTCTTTGTCTCATCTGGTATCATATACGGGGAAAATCGGGATAGCTTCACGAACTTGGCTGCATACTATTGCATGGTCAAATTCCCCCGAGTCAAGCTAAGGAATTCCTCTGCTTTTGCATCTCTGGTGGATGTGGGGAAGTACCTATCAAAGAAAATTTCTTGAAAGTGGTATTAAGGCTGTCAATGCTGGTCTCTACTCCTCCAAAAGTTTTACCACTATCCATTACCGCTCGGCCTCACCAATCATTGTGAACGTGGCATAGAGAACTTTCTGCTTATCTGTGCATCGCAGTACTACCAATATCTTTTTTTATCTTCTGATTCCAGTTTTTCGCCACAATTGGGTCTGCTCCTCCTACAAATGTTGGCGGGTTCATATGGATGAACTGCTGGATGGTGCAGCCCTTCTCCATAGGTCAGTTGTTTTGACCTCTAAAGTCTTGCCTCATCTCTGCCCTAATTTTTTGGGCTAAAACTTGTAGCAACATGGAGGTATTGATGTCATCCTCGTTGTAAGCCCCCCCTCTAGAATCCACGTCCTTACCTCTAGGATCCATTTTGAAGATAGAATAAAATTTATTTAGAATCCTAACATCATAACACAATCGGTACAAATATCACACTAGGAATTTAGAAGATATTCAATACACTATACATGATTACTTAGATTCCCTTTTAAAGACTTCTTCCTCACAAATCAATCCTTTTAACATTCAAGTGCAAATTTTCAAGTTTCCATACCACCACTTAGAAACAAAATTGTCTATGGTTTGTCATGACTTTTCTGAAACTGTTGACTAATTCAGAAAAACCACAGAAGCAGTCAATGGATTTCTACTTCTAGGCAATGAAACAACAGTAAACGCCTAGTCTACCTGTTCCTACCCTCATCATCATTCATACTTATACTCTGGTAATGATCATGCCTAAAGTTTACAAAATCTGACAATCTAAAGTTCTAATACCACTTGTAACGCCCCAACCCGCCATGTGGGGTCTAGGGTGTTATTTCCTTATACTTTAGTCTCTGATACCACAATATAAAAGTAGCGAAAATAATTAAAAACACCTCAAATACATTACCAGAGTTCTATACCATTACCACATAAGTACCTCAAAACAACATTATTACATCCCAAGGATTAAAACAAAAACATAAAGTTCCATATCCTACAACCACTCACAACTAAAAAACTAAACCCTTCCCAAGCTTTCAAAGCCCAATCAATAGAAGGACCTGAAAATTTAATAGTTCGTTGTGGTGAGACACTTCTCAGTAAGAAGGAATATATTATCATCAGTGTGTGGCTAACATGAGTTTCTTTATAAACAAAATATAGCATTTACCCTAACTTTAAGAAACACTACATTTAAAAATGTAACTCACGCTTATAAAAATAGCTTAACATACAATCCATTTCTTTCATAACATAATTCTATCATATACTTTTATTTCGTTTGTAGCATAGTTTTTTCATCATACATAGAAGAATCTTTCTATCTGTCATTCCTGTAGTATCATGAATTCACCCTGCATGATTGGGTTTTTGGGCCCAAAGGTTGGACTCAACCTGGGTGATCAGCCCAAAACTGAGTCACTTAAGTCCTGTCTATAAGTACCACTTTCCAATCCTATGTTGACCAGTATAATGGGGGGTACAAACTTGTGCTAATCGTATACTGGGGAAAAACATCCTTATGTTGATTTGTATACTGGGGGGGGGGGGTAAAATCTCAGGCTATCCCACAAAAATAGGGAGGAAATACTACTCCTCTCTAGCCAAGTCGACTATCTTATACCAACACTTTCACCCTACAGTGTGGTTGCACTATACTTCCTTTAGTAGCCTTAGTACCGAGCTTTCACTGTATCTGTTCATTACTGTAATCATTTATCATTATCTCTTGTCATAGTCATTTATCCCTTCCGTGGCTCACACACCATCGTACCCTTTAACATTTCGATATTCATGGATTCTTTTAATGATTCTCAAAGAAACCAGTATACTACTATACATTTCCAATATAGCATCATAAAAATCTCTACAAACTGAATAATATAATTTAATCTCATGCCATACAATTTGGATATTGATTCATACTTTCATAAATAAACCCGAGAAAAGGATATCATAATATACTCATATATTCTGTTGAAAATACAGGAATGATCATCTCCATAATTTAATTAATTTTATTTAACAAAGATCTAATTCGAGTGCTGGTACCTACCAAAGCACTCACCTTTCTCAGTAAGCCCCCGGGCGAAGAGTCCTACTTCGCCACAATTATTCACAAGCGAGAGTTCCCAAGGATTGGGAAGGGATAGCCCCATAACACTATACCTTCCCTTTGCTTTGATACCACCTCTATTATTTTTATTAACTCAAAATATATATTTTGCAGGAAAATGGAGATAATCAACCCTACTCACTTTAATCCTTCTCAAATACATGTATAATAACTCAAAACCCTTATTTCACATACGCAATTCATTCAAAAAATCCTTGACAACATACACATTTATATATAATTACCCAAAACTATCATTTTTATATGCTTATTCAGAAAACCATAGATAATATTTCTATGATCATAAACATCAGTTTAATCGATTCAATTTTGAAAACAAGTTGACATAATTGATTACGAGTCAAAACTGCGTCCAATATTTTTAAAAAGTTTCCTCATTATCATTTTTGAGTTTTATTAAACAATTTATGAATTTTTGGCAATTTTTTCTCGCAAGAAAATTCTTAGGAGCCAAAATCGGCATCAGTTCGTAATGTGCGCATAACTTTCCTGTGCAAGCTTCGATGGAGATGATTCAAATTTCTGGAGAGAGAAGAGAAGATTATCTACAACTTCTATGTGTTGAGTTTTGAGAGAAATAGGCTTCAAACTAGTCAAAATGTACTGTGAGTCACATGCCTACAAATGATGAGCCATGCACGCAATTGTTTGAAGTCGTGTGCGTGTGTAAAAATTGAAGCATCCGTGCTATGAAATGTGATAATTTTTTAAAATAAAGGAGATATAATAGAGAATCGAGTGCCATGTGAGAAGACTACGTGGGTTTCATGCACATGAATCCGTGTCATGCAATTAAAAGTGGACAACAATCCAATTCCGAAATTCTCTAGGAGACAGCCTGAACGTATTTCGGTATCTTAATCATAACTCCTTCCTCTGATATTGGATTGGTGTGATTCAAGTGGCATTAAGGAAACAAAGAGTCTTGGGCCACCAAAAAATGGCCCATGCGCCTATCTCAAGAGGAGACACGGTTAGGGCAAAATATTATAGGGGGAATAGGATATTTTAGGGGAAAGTAGGGTTTATGGGGGAGAAGGGAGCAACGGGAGGTGGCGGTGCGCAAGACAGTGGAAGACTCATGGCCTCTCTCAGATTTCTGGCTCTCTCTCTCTCTCTCTCTCTCTCTCTCTCTCTCTCTCTCTCTCTCTCTCTCTATCTATCTATCTATCTATCTCTTTCTTTTTCTTTTCATTTTTTTTATGTTAAATTAAATGTTTTATTTTATTTTATTTTATTGAATTTTGTTGAAAAATTGACAATCTTATTTAATTGCTTATTCTTGATTTCCCTATCTCCCTTTCTTTTATCTTGTTCTTTTTATTTGTTTTTATTTATTATTTATTTTGATACTTGTAGAAGTATGAAGTATAGTTTTTTTTAGTATTTAATATTTATTGATGTTATTTATTTAATCAAGTCCGGTTCGGTTCTAAAATACAAAAAAGAAAAAAAATGTTTTTTTTGTTTTGTCAAAGCTGGACTTAGTTTAGGGTCAGTTCTATTCAAGCTCGTATTCTTATCGTGTTTTGTTGTCTTTTGAATGTTAATTTTTCATTCAAGTTCATGGTTGCATTAAATTGTGATTTTGTTTCGAGTTCTTAATTTCATTAAAGGTTCGATTTTTATTGCGCGTGTGTGTGTTTGATTGAGTTTCCATTGCATATTTTTAATTCCATGTTTTAGGTTGCCATTTTTAATTAATGTATGTTTCAGTGTTTCCTTAAGTAGTTTAGAATTTCAATTAATATTCTTTAATTCAATGCATGCTAGTTTTAGGATTTCAATTTATGTGTTATTTAATTTGTTAAAAGTGAAATTAAACAATCTTGATATCCCGAATGTGAAATTTGAGATCAAAACGTATTCTCTTAGGAGACAATCTAGCCCTTGGGCTGAGTATTACACAACGTAACTCCTATACTTGGGATAGCTTCCGAGCTGCTCATTTTCGAGTGAATCATGTTTTTGGCACCCGTTACCGGGGAATGTCGGTCTTAGTCTCAAATTAGCGTTCTTCCCGTCATTTTTTTATTAGTTTTATGAAAAATAAAAAAAATAAAAAAAAAGAAGAAAACAAAAAAGTAAAAAATTGAGTTTTAAAAAAAAAAATAAAACATATAAATATGGCTACACCTGCACCGCGGACGATGATGGACTTTTTGCAACTTGAATACACCATCGCACCCTCTTCAAGTGTTTTGCCTAATGACGAGCTTAATTTCATGATGCAGCGCGGGAGGATGTCATTGCTACTTGAGTTCTACGGGACGGAATCCAAGTGCCTCTATCAGCACTTAGTAGAGTTTGAATTAACTGGCAATATGTTTTTCCCTCATGCTAGAACTGATAAATCTATTAGACTGAATTTATTTCTTACTACTTTGCAGGATGGGGCCCGAATATGGTTTTAGTCTTTGAGATCTCACTCTATCACTAATTGGTCCGATATGGAGTGTGAATTTCTGCATGCGTTTTGTCTCTCATAGAAAACTTATTTTTTGCGGGAGTAGATTCTTAATTTTGTGCAACAGGATGACAAGACATTTTGGGCTTGTTGGGAGCGATTCAAGGATCTGCTAAGTACTTGTCCACATCACGGGTTTGACTCATGGAGGTTAGCTGATTGTTTTTATACTGCTCTTACCCTTGATTGCAGGCACTTTGTCCAGATCATGTCTGATGGAGAGCCTGTTAGCGAGGATCTAGATTAGGTACTATCATTTTTTGACTACCTAGATGAAAATGTCCCATAGTGGAACATATGATACTCAGGCACCTATGACTACACACCCTATCAGCACAATTGGTGGTGGAGATGTATATGAGCCACCAAATCACCCAGATATTCCTTTGCCGCAATACCAGCCACAACAGATCCCTCCGAGTTGTACGTTGTTAGACTTGTTTGAGGAAAGCATGACACAGATGGTGAACATGCTCCAGAAATTCATGCAAACTTAAGTCGATCATCAAAATGAATTGCGTAAAGAATTAATGCGATAAGCATGCAGTTGGACATCTTAGAAAAAGAAGAATTGCTCGCGAAACCTCAGCCTCATCCTCTAGAGTACCAATAGCCAGAACAATAAATACACGATGTTTCTTTTAAGATAGCAGAGGCCGCCATCACCTTGAGTAGCAGAAAAGAGGATCCCCACTATGAAATGCTCATCGTCGAGCAACCAGTTGTCCCAACACCAGAAGTCACGACTGAAATAGATGAATTCAAAGAAACATAAGAAGAAACGGACCCAGAAGCGGAGCAGTTAGTTGATGAGGAGACCGATACCAATAAGGACTACCAACCTGTGGTCCTTCATTCTCAGAGCCCAGAAACCATGGTACCGTCACTCCCGCTTGAATCAGATCTCAAGGACCCCAATGTGGAGGCAAACTCTTGTAGTGGTGGGATGATTTGTTAACCCGATAAAGAGGGTGACCAGTCTGGTGAGAATCTAATTTTTAAGGAACCAAGTAAAACCTTTAATGTTAATGCTTTTGAAGAACTACAGGTAATTGCTCCAATAACTTCCCATCACACGTTAGTTCGTAAAGAAGCAAATTTTCTGGACACGATGTTGAATAAAGACCCTTTCTTGTCAACACAAGAGGGTCAACCTACACACATATTGTTTGGTATATTGACACATATTCATTTATTTGAGGCTGATTTTCGTGTAGGTATGAAGACTGATCCACTGTGGCGGCTCAATTTCGGAGACTTGCCAGTGCAATTTATATACCTGCGGCCACCAAACGAAATTCCTCCTGAGCCTCCGCCAAACAATTGTGATGTTTTTCTTTTCCTTCTTTTCCTTTTATTTTATCTTATTTTATTTTTAGTTAGTTTTCAGGTCTATTTTCCCTTAGTTCAGTTTTTCTTTTCCATTACCCTGCCACTCAGGTGCGCCCTACTTTTCCCGTGCACCGTTTTTTTTATTTCCCTTATGCTTTCACATTGAGGACAATGTTCCACTTTAGTTGAGGGGGGGGGGGTAAGCATTCACATGTGACACTGTGCATGTATACGTACCAGGTTTTATATTAGGTTTTATATTAGCAAAAAAAGAAATCAAAAAGAAAGAGAGAAGAAGGGAAGAATACTGAGGAATTACACTGCATTATGTTATGCTTAACACTGACTCATACCCTTCACGTACTTGCGTATAACTTACGAATTACTCATTTGAGTCAATCATGCGTAGTTTCTCTTTATATGATTTTATGACTCCATGAAGAATCGATTGGTTGTACATTCGTGTTAATCTGGCTATACAATTTCTTGTATTTACATGACATCTCACAAGGCTAAATAAACACATTCACGTGATTCATTGCACTTAGGGTTTCTTGTGAGCACTGAGAGAACACCCATGACGACTATGACACCTTGTGAGGTATTGTTGAGCCAATTATCGTTCTTTTGAGTTTTTGACGTCAGCTCAAAGTTCATTAAACTCAACTTTCCTGTTTTTTTTTTCTGGATATCCTTTGTACACTAGTTTATGTTTTGATTTGCTAGCCTAGAGGTGACATCTAGTGGGGAGATAGAAACCTAGGTTTTGTAGCCTACTCAAGATGTGAAGGCTGAGCCACCCCTAGAGATAGACTTAGTTCATGGACCACTATTTGAGCTCAATTCCCATTGATTGTTTGAAGATTACAAAAGACGTGTAAAAATTTTCCTCATTGATCAAGAAAAGATAGAAAATGAAGAATGAGTAGAAGAAAGAATATGAAATAAACATGTGCATGAAATGAAATGCTAATGTTGGCTCCACATAAATATCACAAAAAAGTCAAGGACATGACACATGTTTTCCACATATGAAGATTCTTCAACCCATTAATGCCTCAGATGTATTCATGACAAGTTTGTGAATAAGTTGATCTAGGGTGGTCTCGGTTGGATGTCGCGAGTAGGTGAGAAGATGCTAGGGTGAAGGATCCACGTCTCATAGATAGGTTAGATCCTTTCCATACTAGTCCATTCCATATACTTAGCATTTGTTCCTTTCAATATGTGGGATGTTTGGTCGTGATACTCCTCCTCAAATATGACGAGTGAACCCATTTCTTTCTTTTTAAGTGTTTTTGAGGGTATACCAGTTAGGCCGAGTCTAAGCGAGCATTCAATAGGTGTCCACTGGTATCCCAGGTGTACTAAGTCACACACATCACATACACCTCGAGAGCTACCTATTTATACTCGGACTTATATGACTGCATTAACTCTGAATTGTGCCACCGATTAACTTCATGTGAGTATAATGTTCTTAGATGACACATAAATGATGAAAATTGCATGAGTGACGTGCTTTGAATTTGTGTGTATTGAATATGAACAAGTCTGTGTGAATTTCAGTTATATTCTTGTATGTGAAATGAAATGGTTGTGTTGCATGTGTATTGATTTCACGATCACTACCGTTCATAGTTATGGGCACTACCCTAAAATTCATTCACGTTATTTTCTAGAGACTAGTAAAACGTTAGTTGGGGGGTGTGATTACGCGTCAAAACTGCGTAATTAGGCATCTTAATTTGGGCATTATGGCTTCTATTTTTAATTAAATATCTAATTACATCAAATATTTTAAAAAAGTATCCAAATTATCATTTTTGATTTTTATTGAATAATTTATAAATTTTTGGTAATTTTTTATCCGAGGAAAATTTTTGGGAGCCAAATTCGGCATTAGTTCGTAATTTGGGTATAACTTTCTTGTCCGAGCTTCGATGGAGACGGTTCAAATTTCCAAAGAAAGAAGAGAAGATTATCTACAACTTTTGTAGTTTTAGTTTTGAAGACACAGGCTCCAAACTAGTCGAAACGTACAGTGAGTTACATGCCTGCAAATGACGAGCCATGCACGCAGTTGTTTGAAGCCGTGTGCGTGTGTAAAAATTGAAGCATCCGTGCTATGAAATGTGATAATTTTTTAAATTAAAGGAGATATAATAGAGAATCGAGTGCTGTGTTAGAATACTACGTGGGTTTCATGCACATGAATCAGTGTCATGCAATAAAAGTGGACAACAATCCAAGTCCGAAATTCGCTAGGAGACAGCCTGAACGTATTTCGGTATCTTAATCATAACTCCTTCCTCTGATATTGGATTGGTGTGATTCAAGTGGCATTAGAAAGACTACTACGATATCTACAATATATTGTGAAATATAGTGTTTCTAATTAGAACATTTACTAGGTCAAAATTGGGCTTTAAAGTGACGTTGCTGCGCTGGGCCGTGTGCAGTGCTTAAGGAAACAAAGAGTCTTGGGCCACCAAAAAATGGCCCATGCGCCTATCTCAAGAGGAGACACAGCTAGGGCAAAATATTAGAGGGGGAATAGGATATTTTAGGGGGGAGTAGGGTTTATGGGGGAGAAGAGAGCCGCGGGAGGCGGCGGTGCGCAAGACAGCGGAAGACTCTCGGCCTCTCTCTCTCTCTCTCTCTCTCTCTCTCTCTCTCTCTCTCTCTCTCTCTCTCTCTCTTATTTTAATTTTTTTTAATGTTAAGTTAAATGTTATTTTTTATTTTATTTTATTGAATTTTGTTGAAAAATTGACAATCTTATTTAATTGCTTATTCTTGATTTCCCTATCTCTCCTTCTTTTATCTTGTTCTTTTTATTTGTTTTTATTTGTTATTTAATTGGATACTCGTAGAAATATAAAGTATAGTTTTTTTTTAGTATTTAGTCTTTATTGAAGTTATTTATTTAATCAAGTACTATTCGGTTCTAAAATACAAAAAGGAAAAAAAAGCGTTTTTTTTTTTGTCAAAGCTCAACTTAGTTTAGGGTCGGTTCTATTCATGCTCGTATCCTTATCGTGTTTTGCTGTCTTTTGAATGTTAATTTTTCATTCAAGTTCATGGTTGCGTTAAATTGTGGTTTTGTTTCGAGTTCTTGATTTCGTTAAAGGTTCGATTTTTATTGTGTGTGTGTGTGTTTGATTGAGTTTCGATTGCGTATTTTTAATTCCATGTTCTAGGTTGCCATTTTTAATTAATGCATGTTTCAGTGTTTCCTTAAGTAGTCTAGAGTTTCCATTAATATTCTTTAATTCAATGCATGCTAGTTTTAGGATTTCAATTTGTGTTATTTAATTCATTAAAAGTGAAATTAAACAATATTGAGATCCCGAATCTGAACTGAGTTCAGTGCATTTTTATTTTCGATTGGACAAACGTGAAATTTGAGATTACAACGCATTCCTTGAGGAGATGATCTAGCCCTTGGGCTGAGTATTACACGACATACTCCTATACTTGGGATAGCTTCTGAGCTGCTCATTTTTGAGTAAGTCAATAATATATTTCCCTTACCAGATCATGAAAATATGCCTAAAACGATTTGAGGACAGAAACCTTGGCTGTTGGGATTGGTGTATTCTCAAGAGGGAGTGAATTGGGTATTTAAAATTTTCTTCCTAAGTTCAACTAATCCAATTGCAGTATACCACAATCTAGGGTCTGTCTAAACACATACCAATTTAACAGATAAATTATTGAGCTAATATTATAACAATTAAATCAGTCTCAGTATATCATTCATTTAGAGCATCAAATAATAACATATATGTGCATCAAATTAAAGTATGAAAAATAAAGCACTTGTTGGAAATACAATACATATTTGATTTTGTGTACAAAGAGATGCTTCTAATACAAGAATATGTGTACTACAATATGCACAATGCACTCACGTATGTTAAGGATTTATGCTTAAGTGAGATAAGGTCAAGGTATATGTCAACTCTCAACATTGTATATATGTGAGGGTGATACCTTTGATTTAAGATAATATATTGAACAAACAAATAATCAAAGGACCTTAAACTTCTATGAAAATATCTCAGCAAATATTTTACAAAGATTAAGCACAACCAAGATTAGGGATTCAAGCTTGCAAAAATATATTTTATCAAATAGTATAAGCAAGCTCTTGAATTTGGCAATGATGATGCCAAGACTCAAAAGTAAGAATGAGTTCTTCCCAAATAATATTTATTAATAAAATAGAATGGGAATAACTTTAGCTTGCTCTCTCAAAATCAATTTCTAGATAATGCAAAATGAAAGAGTTGTAAGCTCCAAGAAAATGTATGAAATGTGGATAACAACCAAAAATCAAACTCTCTTTCAATTTGAATTAGTTTGCAACCAAGGATTATAACGAATGATTCTCCTCAAAAACATTTTTTCAAATCAAAGTGTACGGAGAATGAGAAGTATGGTTTTAAAGATTGAAAAAATTGGACCAAAATGAGTATAAAAAATTTAGAGAGTTTTTGCTAATTATGTTTGCTAATCTTCTACTAATTAAGACAAATGAGAGAGAATTTATAGATATTCATGAAAAAATAGTCATTGGGGATATGAAGGTTTTTTTTGAAAAAGATTTAATGGGGATTAATTAAAATTAACCCTGTTTTTCCACAGTAAAAATTTGACCGACCCGAGAGGTTTGGTCGACAATTTTTAAGATTCGGTCAACCATATTGCTATGTTCGGTCGACTGTGGCAATTTTGAACTATGGAAATGGTCGACCATCTCAAGGCAATTTTGAACCCTTCATAGGTTCGGTCAACCATGGCTAAGGTTCGGTTGATCGCTCTTATGGTTCGGTCGACCATGGCCAATTTGAACTACACAAACAGTTGGCTGAACAGTTGGGGGGTCAAACACGTTTCGGTTTGGTTGACCAAAGACGATACATTCAATTTAGAATAGTCGATTGAGCAAAGTCAGCATGTTGACTCCTGACCGGTTTGGTTGACTAAGGCATTTATAATGCCAAGGGTTCAATTGACCAAGGCTTAGTCAATAGAGTGTTCGGTTGGCCAAGCTGGTTATTACTAGAAGGGTTCGGACAATAGGGGAAGGTCAAAGTTTGATTCTGTGTGTGAACAGTGTTTCGGTCGACTATGGTAATATTACACATAAGTGGTCGGTCAACCGATGACAATTTAAGTTACAATTTCGCCCTCAATTTGACCCTAAAAATCCAACATCAAGTCTTTCTATGGTCTTTAGATTCCCCTATGCTCAAACTATAACCTTTGAGCATAAACCTATCATGCATGAGATGTAGTTATTACTGACCATAATATTATAGACCAGAAAACCAAATGCAATTACAATAAAACTTAATTGTCTTCTTCTTTCTTCTTTTGCTCGTCTATCATCCATGGAATACATATCTGTGCTCTCAAATATGGACCTGTTCACATGCTAAATACATATATAAGTTCATTGTGTTTTGTCAGCATCAAAATAGAGATCAGACTCAAAAAGTCAACACTAACTTTTCGAAATCTCCGCGAGAATGGATCTGGCAAGTCGAGAGAGGAGAGAGAGATGATCGGACGGAGAGAGCGGACTCTGGAAGGTCTTAGCAGAGAGAAAAAGTCGTAAGGGATGAGAGAGGGAGGGAGGGAGAGAGAGAGAGAGAGAGAGAGAGTGAGGGTTTTCTAAAAAAAAAAAATGAACTAACTTCTATTTATAGAAACCGTCGATGGTTTGGCCCCCGCGACCCTTTATAAACGCTCTTGGTAGTTATAACCATCAACGATTTTCTTGAAAATGTTGACAGTTTGGCATGTTTTAAACCCATTTCTTTCTTTTCTTTCCTTTTCTTTTTTTTTTCTTTTCTTTTCTTTTCCTCTTCATTTATTTCTCTTTCCTTTTATTTATTTTTCTTTTATTTTTTGGGTTCAAGTCTCTACACATTATGACCCTTATGTTCCAAATTGTAATGATGAGGATTATGATGAAGATGATTTCAACCAAGGAGACCATATCGTAGGGAAAATCATGATCCAGATATGGATGTGATGAAAAGAGTGAAAATTGATGCCCCTACATATGATGGTAAAATGGATCCAAAATTTTTTAAGATTGGTTGGCTGAAATGAATTCATATTTTGTTTGGTATAAAATGAATGACCCACATCGAGTGAGATTTGCAAAGATGCTGTTGATAGGGCAAGAAAAGCTTCATTGGATGAATGTCGAAAGACAAGAAACTCGCCTTGATCATAGACCTATAGAACATTGAGATTTGATAAAAGAAAGTTTGAAAGAAAAGTATGTCCCAATCTCTTATAGGGAACATCTCATGGACCAACTCTATACCCTTGGGCAAGGAAGTTTGAGTGTAATCGAATACATGAGCAAATTTGATGAACTTTCCATTAGGTGTGATGTGGAAGAAAGTAATAGCCAATAAATTTTCCATTTTAGGATTGGCTTGAAACCCAAGTAGAGAAACAAATTGTTTCCCCATTGTATTGATTCACTTGATCATGCATTTAATTTAGTATGACTATAAGCAAATGAGTAAAGCTCAAATGAAGAAAATTTGGGAACACTTCTAATGATACTTACCCAAGAAAGGCTACATCATATGAGAAGACTAGACCCGCCAACATGGGTCAAGTAACTTTTAAAGGTAGCAATCTCACTGTCCAACAACCATTGGACAAAGGAAAGGCACCCATAAATGAGTCCTCAGAACAAAATTCTAGGAATGATGTGTGCTGTAAATGTTATAAAAGCTACCACTTTACTAAACAATGCCCAACTAGAAATTTGGTAATTGAAAGTGAAGATGAAAAGGAAGATTCATAAGAAAAACAACCATATATCCTTGAGGAAGTAGCAAGTGAGGACAAGTTGTCAATTGAGGAAAATGAAGATGCTAATTTGAATGTTATGAGATGTATTATGATGACCCCTCGAGAAACAAGACGATTGGTGCCACACTTCTATTTTCCATACTTACATTAAGTGTGGGAATAAAAGTTGCAAAATGATCATTGATGGAGGGAGTTGCATGAATGTAGTTTCAAAATCAGTCTCAGAAAAATTGAATTTGAAAATTCAACCTCATCCCCATCCTTAGAAAGTTGCTTAGGTAAATGCAACAACAATGCTCGTAAGCCATAGATGCTTACTCCCCATCAAAATTATGGACTATGAAGATGAAATTTGGTATGATGTCCTTCCTATGGATGTTGCAATTGAAAAAAATTGTCTTGAGTCCCCTTGAGCCTAAAATTGATTAAAAGGACAAACAAGACAAGAAATAGAAAGACTTGAAAGGAAAAGAAAAGGTTGGAGATTAATTGCATATTTTAAGAAAAAAGAAATTTGAGCAAGAAAGCAAAAAGACAAAGGTTTTCCATGTTGTGGTGACAAAAGAGAATGACTTCTCTATTCTTGAACATGAGAAACCACCTGGGGTGTCACCCATACTTTCTTAGTTTGAGGATGTTATTTCTGAGCCTCCAAATGAATTGCCTCCTATAAGAGACATTCAACATGCTATAGACCTTGTTCTAGGATCATCTTTGCCTAATTTTCCTCATTATAAGATAAATCATAAAGAATATGAGGAATTAAAAAGGCAAGTTGATAAGCTAAGAAGTAAGGATTTTATTCAAGAAAGTATGAGCCCATGTGCATTTCCCTCCCCCCCCCCCCCTCTCTCATTCCTAAAAAAGATGGAACATGTAGAATGTGTGTTGATAGTGGAGCAATTATTAAGATCATCGTCAAGCATAGGTTTCCCATACCTAGGCTTGATGACATGCTTGATCAAATGGTTGGTTCCGAGATATTTTCAAAGATTGATCTTAAGAGTGGATACCACCAAATAAGAATAAGGCCTAGAGATGAATGAAAAACTGCTTTCAAAACCAGAGATGGTTTGTATGAGTGGGTGGTGATGCCATTTGGCCTTACTAATGTACCTAACACATTCATGAGAGTGATGACTCAAATATTGAAACCTTGCATTGAGCATTTCTTTGTTGTCTATTTTGATGATATCCTAATTTATAACCAAACAAAGAAGGAGCATCTAGTTCACTTGAGAAGAGTGTTTGAAGTGGTAAGAGAGTAGAAAGTATATGCAAATTTGAAAAAGTGTACTTTCATGACCTCTCAGGTAATCCTTTTAGGATTTTTTGTGAATAAAAGTGGAGTTTCTGTTGACCCTGAAAAGGTAAAAGCCATTAAAAAGTGGCCTGCTCCCAGGAACATTCATGAAGTAAGAAGCTTCCATGTGTTAGCTATATTTTACCGACGATTCAGTAAGAACTTTAGTACCATCATCTCCAATTGTCTTATGAAAGCTAAATTTATATGGCCTAAAGATGCAACCAAAGCTTTCTTAGAAATTGTTTGAAGTTACTTGTGATGCTTCTAGTGTAGGCATAAGAGGAGTGCTTAGCAGTTGCCTTCTTTAGTAAGAAATTGAATGATGCAAAATAGCGCTATTCCACTTATGAAAAGGAATTCTATGTTGTCGTTCAATCTTCGAGACATTGGAGATATTACTTACTCCCACAAGAGTTTGTACTCTTTTCTAACCTCCAAACCCTGAGATATTTGAGCACCCAAAAGAAATTGAATCATAGGCATGTAAAGTGGGTTGAATATGTTCAGTGGTACACATTTGTGCTCAAACATTGAGCTGGTGTTGACAAAAAAGTTGTTTATGCCTTAAGCTGAGTTGTGGCCACTTTACTGACCTTAGAGGTGAGAGTCATAGGCTTTTATAGTATCGAGAAAGAATATTCCCAGTGTCCTAATTTCTGTGACGTCTTTTCTGACCTGTTATAGGGACTTCCTAGAACCTTCCTGATTTTGTGATCCATGGTGGATATCTATTTAAAGGGACTAGGTTGTGCATGCCCTCTACATCTCTACATGACTAGTTGATATGAGAATTGCATGCAGGTCATGCTCCAGGTCACTTTGGTAGAGATAAGACCATTGACATGGTAGAGGATAAATTCTTTTGGACTAGTTTGAAAAAGGGATATTGCTAGAATTGTGTCTCATTGTGATATATTTCAAACTGCAAAGCGTAGGAAGCAAAACACTAGATTGTATACTCTTTACTTGTGCCTCATACCCCTTGGCAGGACATTAGTATGGACTTTGTTTTAGAACTCCTTAGGAATGCTATAAGGAACGATTTTGTGTTTGTTGTTGTGGATAGATTTTTTCAAAATGTCCCATTTCGTTTTATGCAACAAGAAACATGATGCGTCTAAAATAGCCACTATATTTTTTCAGAGAAGTTATAAGACTACATGGTCTTTCCAAGACTATTGTCTCTGACAGGGATGTAAAATTTGTGAGTTATTTTCGAAAAACCTAGTGGGCCATGTTAGGCACCAAACTTTTGTTTTCTAGTGCTTACCACCCCCAAATTGATGGGCAAACTGAGGTAGTTAATAAGAGCTTAACCTATTGAGATGTCTAGTAGGTGAAAACATAGGCTCGTGGGATTTGTGTCTTCCTATGGCTGATTTGCATATAATAGTCCAGTGAATAGAACCACATGATTAAGTCCTTTTCAGGTTGTCACTAGTTACCAACCTATGAAGCCTATAGATCTCATCCCATTACCTCTATAGGCTAGAGTGAGTGAGCAAGCTAATGCATTTTCAAAGAACATATATGATCTACACTCTGAAATAAAAATGAAAATTAACTTGAATAATGAGCATTATAAATCTAGTACTGATATACACCGTAGGTTGCAAGAATATTCAAAGGATGATATGGTTATAGTCTGTATTCGTCTTGAGCAGAATCCTGTAGGAAAGGTAAGAAAGTTGCATGCCAAAAAGATGGGACCTTTCAAAGTTTTAAATAAAATTAGTTCTAATGCTTACATTCTTGATATTTGCATTGATTTTGGTATAAGCAATGTGTTTAATGTTAAAGATCTACCCCCCTTTCTTGAAGCATCATCTTTTGTGCAACCTTCAAATTCTAACTATGCAGGTGATTCTACTCCATTTCCCACTCCTCATGAGCATGAAAACCCAAAGTTACCTTTGCATCCACCTTTACCCATACCAAAGAACCTTGATGAGATTGAAGAGATCTTGGATGACAAGACAACATTCATATGAGCAGGATCATACCAAAAGTTCTTTGTCAAGTGGAGAGGCAACCCACTTTCTGAGAGAAGCTGGATACTTAACTAAGACCTCCTTTGTCTTAACCCAAAGTTATATTCTCAGTACATCACTTCTTATTCTTTGGAGAAGAATTCTTTTGGGTCTGGGAGAGATGAGGGGGATCAATATGCCTTGTCTATCTCTTTTGTAGATATGGTGACACGTAGACGACCTCTTGATGGCCACTATTGTTCATAACTATTTTGTAGGTACACATGAGATTATTAGAAGACTTTTTATGTAAGACTTTTGTTGAAGACTTTATAATTATGTTGATTTTATATTTTTCTTGGATTTGTTATTTCAAGACTACTAGGTTCTTGAAGACCCACGTGAAGTAATGAAACAAGATCCACCTCAAGACTTATATGGGCCCTACATGGCTTTTAGGCCCCACACGGCTCCATGGGCCCTGCATAGTTTTGGGCCTCCCTTTGGCACATGCTTGAAATCTTGCATGTGTTTTTAGTAAGTTGTGAGAGTATTTAATGAATTCTGAATTAATGCTTTGTTTCCCCATACTGTGTCTCTCATGCTTGTGTGGGAGTTGTGTGTATTTTTAATGTCTTGTCCCCCCCATGCTAGCTTTATATTTTTCATTGTAAGAACTCTTATGGTAGCTTTTTTTTTTTTTTTAATATTGAAAGAATTCCATTGTTAAAGCTTGAAAGCTTTGTCCAATCTCTTGATTTTGTAGTGTGAGGCTATGACGTTCTCTCTGGATATCAAGTGGTGGGAGACCACTGTATCCAACGATACCATCACATCCCTCCTCCCTCTAACCCACATGGCCTCCCCTCTACAACACCCACATGACCACTTCCCCTTATACACCCACACTGCCACTCCTCCTTACACTCCATAGCTATTTCCATTTTGGTGTTTCAAAGGTTGTTCAAAGGACTAGCGGTGGGGTATAGCTCGTGTTGAACAACGTCTAGTCATCCAATGAATCTCTTGGTAAATTTAGTACTTGTTTTGAACCCTTACTTTATATTTTGTAAATCTTTGCTTGAAAGTTGAAATTCCATATTTGATAAGCCATTTGAATCCTTAGATTTTAATATTAATACTTGCTAGCTAATATCAATTGTATGAATAGTAGTTTGTTAACTTAGAACTTGTAATCTTGATTTCAAAATTAACATCTTTACACATAAAGCTTGATTCCTTGATCAGGAACTCTTGGGACTTATTTTCTGGACAAAATCATACACTTTTTAAAAAATACAACAATATATGAAATGAAGCATAATTTATGGTGTTTATGTTTGGTTAATTAAATTCTTAAATCAAAGTTTTTGAGTGTATGTGCATGTGTGAGGATTGAATCGTAGAACTAGGCCGACTAGGCCGACCATACCCATCCTACATGAAAAGATATGTTTGATCCTATTAAGTGCAAAGGGATCATACCAAGTGAAAAAAAAAAATGATTTTGATTGGAAGAAGCTTAATTGAAAGGTTGTCAGTGTTATAAGACAATGGGTTAAGTTCAGGGAAATCTCAGACACAGCTAAAGAAAAGGATGCCTACAAACTTTGGCAACATTTGGGAGAGATGTACAAGCCAAAGAATGCCCAAAACAAAGCCTTCAAGATAAGAAGGCTTGTGAATTTAAAATTATGTAATGGAAAAAACGTTTTAGATCACTTGGATAAATTTAATGAAATTCTAGATAACCCAAAAAGTATGGAACTGACTATTGCAGTTGAAATACAAGCATTGATTCTGCTGAGTTCATTACGAAATAGCTGGAAGATACTAGTGGTAGCTCTGAGTAATTTAGCACCAGACGAAAAGGTAATTTTGAGTATGGTCAAGGATAGCATCAGTAAAGTAAAGAAGGCAAGAGAAGAGTTGAGCAAGGCTTGCCCACTCACTCTCAAGGACACGTGATGATATTAAGATGGGCAAAAGTAGATATTCCCAAGGGGGCAAGAAGAACATAGGCAAGTCCAGAAGCAAGTCCAGATGCAGATCAAAATCAATAGGTAACTTCACCTGCTATTATTGTAATAAGCTTAGACATATAAAGAAGGAGTATTGGAAATGAAAGGAAAAACAAACCAGTGAAGAAAAGAAAGTGGAGGAAAAAAGTAGTGCAATTGTGACTTCTAATGATGGTGAGACTTATGTGGTTTGTGAGGAAGGAGGCATTAACCTCACTTTCCAAGACACAACATGGACAATTGATTATACCGCATCATTCCATGTAACAACACGAAGAAACTTCTTCTCATCCTATAATTTTGGTGATTATGGTTTTGTTAATATGGGAAATTAAGTCAAATGCAAAGTTACTGGCTATGGAGATGTGTTGATAGAAACAAATTTTGGATGCAAGCTACTACTGAAGGATGTTCGACATGTCCCAGACATTCGACTTAACTTGATCTCCATAGGTTAACTTGATGACATGAGTTATGAAAGCTATTTTGGTGATGGAGTTTGGAAACTCAAGAAAGGGAGTTTGGTGGTGGCCAAAGGAAAAAAAGATGCTCACCTTTCAGCCTCACTTGTAAGTTTATAAACAACATAAAGTACCCTTTGCTCTTCGGTGCAATGGAGGACTGTCAGTATTTTACTGATCTCCTGCATCCAATTCTCAGCCACTGTGGGATCGGCTCCTCCTAAAAAGGCCAGAGGATTCATCTTCATGAACTTTTCAATAGTACAACCTCACTCTATCGATGGTCCTCCCTGCTCTCCGCAGCTACCTGTAATCTCAGCCATAACCTGCTAACCCACACTACCTAAGACTGCATCTGAATCCCCACCATCTGCACCAGAGGGGCCTGCCCTATCATCCCCACTAGCATGAGCGCTACTCCCTCCAAGGTTGATCCTGAAAAGGAAAATAAATATAACCTAAGGACCCTATCTCTATAACTTAACAAATATATTCATCTACTTGTAATCTCATATCACGAATTAATCTATCGTTCTTAATCTCAATTTAAGATTCAGTTGAGTAATTGAGAAACACAACCTGACCATAGTTTACTATGGCTTTCCTGAAATCGTCACCCTAGGAAAAACACAGAAACCGCAATGGTAATTTTGCTTCCCTATCACTAAACAAAACCCTAAACACTTATTTTCATTTCCCCAACATTGAATCACTAAATTCCTGATCCATTCCTATAGTTTGGTATTGTTTCTACTGAACTCTATAGTATACAAAACCTAGCAACCTAGGCTCTATTAACAAATTGTAACGACTTAAAATTTTCATCCATTTTTTTTCTTTTCGTTTTCTATATTAATGTACAATTTCTAATACCTTGCATGAGCATAGCTGACATTATCACGGCCTAAAGTGGGACCGTGGTATCCTATATATTTCATATTACACCTATGTAGAAGAAGTACAAACATATGCCACACTCCAAAAATAAAATACCAGAGTATTATATATATCAAGATGTACACAAACACAGATATACATAACATTTCCTAAAATATTGTGGGCTCCATAGACCAGCCCAAAACTCACCCCAAAAATTACACCGACTCTACACAAACTTTACCTGTTAGTAAGGAGAAACATGTTATCACAAGTGTGTAGCATATGAGTTAGTTGGCAACATATCATTTAATCAATATTGTATACTATATACATCAAGAAAACATCTATATAATAGCACATGCTTAATTCATATAAAATATGAAAATTTCTGAGTTATCTATTCAAAAGTACTTTTATCTATAATACATAATATTTACTTTCTATGTGTACTATACATAACTATATATCTGTAAACTTCCCCCTAGATGGCTATACATCATGACTTACCCCCTCATGATTGGGTTGTGTGGCACAAAGGAGGGCAAAATACTGGTTGGCCCTCTAGTGCTAGTCTAACTGTATGCATATCAGGATGCCTATAGCACGAAAGGCCCACTCCATCTAGTCTGGACACCAGGGAGCACACAACTTTACCTGAGGGCACAAATTGTTGTACCATACTCTATTTAAGACGTATGGTTGCACTGTCTATACTATAACGCAACAGTATCATGCTCTATAATTTGTTGTATTCCATTGGCATCTGTTACTGTATAATATTATTTCTATGTTAAGTCTAGCTGTTTTACCATGATTCTGTATTTCTATATTAACCATGATCCTATAAAAACTGTATAGCTATGATGCTATAATAATTATATATCTATATATTCTATAATTCTATAATTGTAATTCTGCATTTTGTATGTCATGACTCTATATTTTGTATAATCTGTATTTCTATATATCATGGTTCTATATTTTGGTATAATCATGGTAATAAAACACTGTATAATCACTTTATAAAATATTGTACAATTTTGTACTGGAATATTCTATGTAATCGTAATTCTATAAAATACTGTATAAGCATGATTCTGTAAAATAATGTATATCATATAAACTGTATTTCTGTATAATTTTGTATAGTCATAACTCTGCATATAAAACTGTATAAACTATGTCTTTCGAATTTGTAGGCTATAAAGTCATGCTTTTGTAAAACTATATAACATATTCTATAATATTCTAGTATTTCTCATGCCAAACAATTCATTAAAACTTTATAAATACGTTCTATAAAATTGTATAATTTTCATGCTATGATCAAATACTATATCATACTAATAAAACGTCTAATAAGACTGGCATAACATACATTCCCCTTACAAGGCTCTAGCTACTATTTAAAAATCTTACGCATGCGATGTTCATAATTTTCAACTCCCTAAAATAACACCAATATAATTCTCAATCAAACAATTGAATTTACCGTTTTAATTATCACATTCATATTTTCCCCAACTCCACATATCCAACATTTTTAAACTATAATTTACCTAAGCACTTGGAAACATATCTGCTGGGGTCCTCAACCCATATCTCCAGGGTCCCAAAAACACCCTAATCCTGGAAACACAATACCCCAGTTTTACTTCACAAAACACCAATTTATTCCCATAAAACACAGAATGTAAACTCAAATAAGTTTGGTAATACTAAAAATGCCTAAATAATCAACTTACCCTAGTTTTGGGATGGTGCCCAAGTTGGCCTAACCAACAATCTACTCCACCAAACTTGAAGAGAATCTTCTCAGGAGTAGCACAACGGCTTCCAATCGTCAAACCAGCAAAGAATGAAGTGGGAATCGTAGATGGAAGGGGATAGGGATGGGTTTTAGAGAGAGAAGGGATCTTCTGCATGAATTTCTCGTTGGAACCCGAGTTATACCTATTTTTAAAATGTGGATTCGTCGATGAGACACGTCACCTTGTCGACGAGTTCATGAAGAGATTTATTCAAAAAACTTGAATCTCTCGTCAATTAACTTCAGGCTCTGCTAAACCCCTCTCGGTACATTCTCGTCAGTGAGACATGTGTCCACATTAACGAGCCCAAGAAGTGTGTTCTCGACGAGCACCCAATGTTCGTCGACGAGACCCTGTGAGTCCCTTTTTGGAAATTTTCCTTATATTATCTTTCTTTTATTATTTAATTATTATAATTCTTTTGGTCTCTACATCATCTCCTCCTTATAAAATTTCATCCTCGAAATTTTCTGTCTGTATCGAACACCATCCATTAAAAAAAAACAGTCTGCTTATTTTATTATTTACCGTCACTTATAGCAGGGAATACCATGGTTACATAAGTAGTTTTGGGAGATTGCAATTATACCCATAAATGAAAAATTCTCCCCGAACCAAAACACTACGTACCCTATAATCTAAAATATAACTGTACATTCATCACTCTGTTTTGATTAAAATAAAACTGTCATTATTTTAACCATACTGACTATTACTGTATCTCACTAAACAAGTGTGGGTATTTCTTTCTGATTTTTTCCTAAAGCTCCCATGAAGTCTCCTCTATGGCGTGATTCCTCCACAGGACTTTTACTAATGAATTTTTTTGGTACGCAATTCCTGTTCCTTCCTGTCTAGGATTTGTACTGGTGCTTCTTCATATGCTAGTGAATCTCTAAGTTTTATCTCTGCATAACTGATCATATGGGATGGGTCTGGGACATACTACCTAAGTATGGAAACATGAAATACGTCATCTATTCTAGACAGAGCTGGCGGTAGAGCTAGCCCATAGGCAATTGATCCACTCTTTTAAGTATCTCAAATGGGCCAATGTACCTAGGCCTCTGTTTATCCTTCTTCCCATATATCACAACTCCTCTCAGTGGAGCTACCGTAAAAAAATGTCTGATCTCCCATGTCAAACTCTAATTCCCAGCGACGAGTATCTACATAACTTTTCTTTTGACTTTGAGTTGTATTGATTCTGTCTTTAATAAGCCAGACTTTATCGCACGCCTGCTACACCAACTCCGGTCCCAATACTCTCCTTTCTCCTTCTTCATCCCAGTATAATGGAGAATGACACCTCCTACCATATAAAACCTCGTATAGGGCCATCCCAATGCTGACCTAGTAGTTGTTATTGTATACAAACTCTACCACTAGCAAATATTGGGTCCAACTGCCCCCAAAATCCAGCATGCATGCTCGCATATATCCTCAAGTATTTGGATCATTCTCTCTGTCTGCCCACTTGTCTGAGCATGAAAGGCGGTGTTGAATGCTAACTATGACCCCATAGCCTTCTAAAAGCTCCTCCAAAATTGTGAAGTAAATTTGGGGTCTTGGTGTAAGATTATAGATACTAGCACATCGTGCGAGCACATTATCTCTTGAATGTATAACTTTGCCAGTCTATCCATAGAATTGTTGATTTTGATAGGGATAAAATGAGCGGTCTTCATTAGCTAATCCACAACCACCCACATGGCATTTTTCCCCTGTCGTGCTGGCGGTAGCCTTGTCACAAAGTCCATGGAAACATTATCCAATTTCCACTTAAGAATGTAAAGTAGTTGCAACTGACCATCCGATATCTAGTGCTCAGCCTTTATCTATTGGCACATCAGGTAATTTTTCACGAATTCAACAATCTCCCTCTTCATGCCGCTCCACTAGAAGGATTCTCATAAATCCTAATATATTTTCGTGCTACCTGGATACACAGTATAAAGAGATCTATGAACCTCCTCTGAGATTGTCTTCTTGATCTCAGCGTCTACAAGAATGCATAGTCTGGCATGGAACCTCAAGGATCGGTCATCTGAGATATTGAACTCTTCCTCTTATCCATCCTGTACTTTATCCATTAGTTCTGCTAATTCTAGATCACTCCTCTAGGTTGCTTTAATTCTTTTTTCCAAAGTAGGTTGTACCATGAAGTTGGCAATGAATTCTTGGTGATCACCCTCTATCAGTTCCACACCTAACCTCTCCAAATCCATCTGGACAGGGTGCTGAATCTCCACTACTAACAATATTGCTCCCACTGACTTTCGGCTTAGTGCATCAGCTACTACATTTGCTTTCCCTAGATGGTAGCTAATAGTGCATCATAATTTTTAATGAGTTCCAGCCATCTTCTTTGCCTCATATTCAATTCTTTTTTAGTGAAGAAATATTTCAAACTTTTGTGGTCCGTAAAAATTTAACATTTTCCTCCATAAAGATAGTATCTTTAGATCTTAAGGGCATACACCATTGTAGCTAGCTCTAAATCATGCACATGATAGTTCTTCTCATATTCTTTAAGTTGCTTGGATGCATAAGAAATAACTCTCTCATGATGCATCAACACGCATCCGAGCCCCCTCTACAACGCATCACCATAAATAACTAATCCATCCTTTTCTGATGGAATAGCCAACACTGGGGCAGTAACCAGCCTCTGTTTCAACTCCTGATTTCTTGAACATTTCTCAACCTCGCCTAATCAACCACTACCTCTATGTCTTGCCTAGGTAAACTACAATACCATTCCTGGAAAAATGACCTACCTTAGCTAGAATTCACATTTCATGAATTTCGCGTACAACTTTCTTTCCCTCAATACCTGAAACACCAACCTCAGATGATGTTCATGCTCCTAAAAACTCTTCAAATAAACTAGTATAACATTTATAAAAACCACAACGAACTGGTATAAATATTGATGGAACACCCGATTCATCAGGTCCATAAAAGTTGCCAGTGCATTCGTCAGACCAAACAGCAAAATGAGAAACTCGTAGTGCCCAAATCAGGTCCTAAAAGTTGTCTTCGGTACGTCCTCCACTTTAACTCTCACATGGTGATAACCTGATCAGAGATCAATCTTGTAGTCGACTTGAGTTCCCTGGAGTTGATCTAATAAATCATTGATTCTGGGAAGAGGATATTTATTCTTTATCGTCACTTTGTTTATTTCTCTGTAATCAATGCACATCGTCATGGTCCCATATTTCTTCTTCACGAATAAAACTAGTGCTCCCCAAGGCGACACACTGGGCCTCATTAAACCTTTTTATAGTAGCTCCTACAACTGATCTTTTAACTCTTTTAATTTTGTTGGAGCCATTTTGTAAGGCGCTTTAGATATTGGTGCCATCCTTGGAAGCAGATCAATTACAAATTCTATCTTTTGATTAGGTGGTAAGCAGGGTAACTCCTCTAGAAAAACATCTTGAAATTCTCTAAGCACTGAAATATCAATAAGCTTTAATTCCCCCTCTGGCCTCCTCACTTGTAAAGTAAACACTAACTACGGTGGGGCGCGCACACGCTATCCCACAAATCTAAATTCAGCTCACCCGAGGGTCTGAAGATCATTTCTTTCTGATGACAGACAATGCTGGCATGATTAGCTGCCAACCAATCCATCCCTAATATTACATTAAAACCTTGCAGGTCTAGTACCATGAGATTAGTTGGTAGTATTTTCCCCTGAATGGCCACTGGAAAATTCATAAGTACCTTCCTACATCCCACTGTAAATCTAGTCGGCATGGCAATAAACAAATCTATATCTAAGTTGTTCCTGATTCCTAGATAATTTAGCATAACCTGATGATACAAATGAATGGGTGGCACCAATGTAAAAAAAAAACATTAACTTTATATGATAAAACGATAAAAGTACCTGTCACAACATATGTGGCGGTCTTGGCGTCTCGCAGCGTCAACCTATAAATCCTCGTCGGGGCTACATTCCTCTAATGGCCGCCACCCCTAAGCGCCTTATTATGTCTCTAGATCTATATAGGGGCTGGTGCACTATTCAGCGACCACTGACACTCCCGCGGTACATGTCCAAGTCTTCCACAACTATAATGAAATTAGGATAACTTCCCAAGAGGGGGGTGAATTGGGAATTTAAAAACTTTCTTTTTAATTCCTCTTAAGAATACTAAACTTCTTTTATTGTTTAACCAATTCTTTTACTTGTTTGTTTAATTTGTCAAACACAAAATAACATTGTTTTTTATACAATCAACAACACAAGAACTTAAACAACTAAATCACCAATCAACCTTTCAATCAGCCACACAATCCAAACTAATCAAACACAATTTGAAAGCAAACAACCAAACCAGAATTAAGATATACAGCAGTAAGAAATTAGGATGGTTGTTTATTTATGTATGCCTTATAAATATGAATCAAGCGCTGTAGTTGAATGATATGCTTGTTAAAATAAATTTGCTTCTTTTATATGATTTACAACCACATATCCACACTCTTCCCAAAATTCAGAATTCAAGTAAACTCTTAGTTAATTTTCTTTGGGTGTTTTAACCAAGTAACGTACTCCCGTATGGTTTTCGTAAAGTATGGTTTAACCAACATACTCCCTTTCGGTTTCTGCAACCCAAATCAAAATTAAACTTTAAATTTTTTTTATTTCCAAATATATGTAGTGTATGATTTCAAATTTAAATCATCCACGCAATATAAATATGCTAAAAATAAAGAGTAAGGGAAAGAGAGAGTGAGACATAGGATTTTACAAGGTTCGGCTTCAACACAGCCTACGTCCTCGCCTTTGGCAAAACCACCAAACGATTCACTAAACCTGTTCCTTTATCGGGCGGAGCAAGACCTTCACACACTCCTTCATAAGGCTAGAGTAGCACCTCTCTAAGCAATAATCCCTCGCCTAGCCAACGATCTAGCAAACCTGGAATCATCACAATCTGCAAGAATATAATATAAATTTTGCATACAAAAAATACTCTCAAAATTTAGAGCAGGTTGTACAAATCGAGATGTAAATTGTATTTCAAAAAAAACCAAAGCAAAATAGAATATATGAGGCTCTAAAGTTTTTAGAAGTCACCAATGATTCGTTTAAAAGAGAAATGGAATTGCAACCCGAAACCAAGCATTGATATTTTCAATCTACCAAAATTGTAGAAGTCTTCTCCAACAAAAGATGTGAGCAAAGAAGAACTTTAAGAGAATTTTGGCACAAAATGAATATCAAAGTTTGTCTGATTTCTCTCTTTTCTTGTGTTTTTTCTATATCATGTTTTTTCATTACCCAAAGAGGTATTTATAGGCAATTTAATAGATCAACGTCCACATCAAATTAGGTAAACTTTGAAAAAACATTAAATTGTTGACTAAATGTTGGAATTCAAAATTTTAAAAGATCAACATCCACATCAAATTAGGTAAACTTTGAAAAACATTAAACTGTTGACTAAATTTTGAAATTCAAAATTTTTAAAGACTAACATCCACATCAAATTAGATAAACTTTGAAAAAAAACATTAAATTGTTGACTACATTTTGAAATTCAAAAATTTAAAAGATCCACATTCATATCAAATTAGGTAAACTTTGAAAAAACATTAAATTGTTTATTAAATTTTGAAATTCAAAATTTTGAAAGATCAGCATCCTCATTAAATTAAGTAAACTTTAAAAAAACATTACAATTGTTGATTAAAATTTGAAATTCAAAATTTTAAAAGAAGCTTCCCATTGAGATCTGAAATTTGCTCCACGTGGCAATTGTTTGCCACGACATGGAAGTCGTCTGACATAGTTAAATTTTAAATCCAGAATACTGGCAGTCGTTTGCCGGAACATAGGCAGTTGTCTATCATAGTTAAAATTTTAAACTCAGAACACTTTGATTAAACCCTTTAACTTGCCAGTCGTTTGTTCATAGACAGACAGTCGTCTGTCAAGTGCATGGCTTATCAGAAACTCTCTTTTTATTTTGAAAACTTTCCTTCCTTTAAGACCTTTGTTACTTTGATTTCAAAAAACATGTTTTAAGCTCTTTAAAACAAAGTGTTTCTTAGTTTCTTTTGTTTTTATAAGGGCTTCACATATCTAAATGATATTTGATTTTGAAGTACTGACAACAGTTCTTTTAATTATGGTCTTCTTAAATCCTTCAGCCTCCTTCAGTCTTTTGAGGTTCACTTTTGACTTTGGGTTTGCTTGTCCTTAAACTTCTTCATTTTTCATTCATTGCCTTCAATATTCTGAGGAACTTTCACTACATTAACATTAAGCTTCAACCTATCAACCTTGAGAGTTCTTTTACCTAAAACATATCACTTAACACCATATGTTAAAGCATCCTTCATTTTGTTATCATCAAAACAGGATTGAAAAGCCCAGTTAGGTCAACAATCTCCCCCTTTTTGATGATAACAAATGAGGAACAATAAATATGAATAAGCGTAAAAAATCAAATTGTACATATGACCACACACTCCTCAATCATGCCAAGATTCAACATCATATTTCAAATTGGGCATTCTTATTTCATATGTGTTGTGACATTTTTGAATTTTCAATCACCCATATGGTGCTCAACTTAGTAATTTTGATACTTAGATTTTCAAAAGTACCAATTTAAAGATACCAATTTTTTAAAACGTCCACATGTAGCATGCTACATATCACATATCATGAGCCTAAGAGACATGGAAAGCAATTCAAACTCAGTGTTAAATTATACAACACATCAAAGTACATGCCAAAACAAATTTTGATCACTTAAAAGAGACAAACCCTAGGTGGCCCTAGAGATTGTAGATATTTCTTTAAGTCTGGTTGCTTTTAGTTTACTTCTCTACTATCTAGTAGACCAAGTTCTCTTCTTATGGTTATAAATCTATCTTCTGAGAGTGGTTTAGTAAAGATATCAGCCCATTGGTCATTTGTATTGATGAATTCTAGATTTATGTCTCCTTTTTGAACATGATCTCTTAGGAAGTGGTGTCTTATGTCAATGTGCTTTGTTCTTGAGTGTGAAATAGGATTTTTAGATATGTTAATCGCACTCATGTTATCACACTTAATTGGTATAGTTGTGTAGTTTAAATTGAAATCTCCTAATTGTTGTTTCATGTAAAGAGTTTGTGCCCAACAGCTACCAGCTGCTACATATTCGGCGTCAGTAGCTGACAAAGCCACGAAATTTCATTTCTTAGAAAACCAAGAAACAAAATATCTTACTAAGAAGTGGCATGTGCCACTTGTACTTTTTCTATCTATCTTACAACCGGCATAATCCGCATCTGAATAACTGATCATTTCAAAACTGGTGTCTTTAGGATACCATAGTCCTAAGTCCATTGTGCCTATTAAGTATCTTAGGATTCTTTTAATAGCAATTTGGTGTGATTCCTTAGGAGTTGATTGAAAACATGCACACATACACACACTAAACATTATATCGGGTCTACTGGCTATTAGATATAATAGACTTCAAATCATGCCTTTATAGTGCTTTGTGTCTACAGATTTTCCCTTTTCATCTTTGTCTAGGCTGATGGAGGTACTCATAAGTGTGCCTATGAGTTTACTATTTTCCATACCAAATTTTTGTATCATATCTTTTATATGTTTTGTTTGACTTATAAAAATCCCATTTTTTGCTCGTTTAATTTGCAGTTCAAGAAAATAATTTAATTCCCCCATCAAGCTCATTTCAAATTCTTTTTGCTTACATTTTGCAAATTCTTTATATAGATGTTCATTTGTAGCACCAAATATAATATCATCTTCGTAGACTTGAACAAAAAGTATATTATTTTCCTTATTTTTAATGAACGAGGTGCTATCAATTTTTCCTCTCAAAAATCCCTTCTCAATTAGAAATCCACTAAGTCTTTCATACCAAATCCTAGGGGTCTGTTTAAGTCCATACAAAGCCTTAGTTAGTCTAAATACATGGTTAGGATTTTCAATATCCTCGAAACTAGGGGGTTGTTCAACATATGCCTCTTCATTGATATATCCATTCAAGAATGCACTTTTGACATCCATTTGGTATAACTTAAACTCTTTGTAGTAAGCATAGGCTAACAACATTCTAATAGCTTCCATTCTAGCTACAGGGGCAAAGGTTTCATCATAGCTTATTCCTTTTTCTTTATTGTACCCCTTTGATAAACATGAGTGTAGTTTTACTTAATCTTGAAATAAAATCACTCAATAACACATGTTAAAATATTCTTAATTTGTTATCATCAAAACAAAATTGAAAAGCCTAGTTAGGCCAACACAAACATGTTCATTAACTTGCAATCTCATATCATGAATTAATCTACCATTCTTACTCTCAATTTAAGATTCATTCTAATAATTAAAAAACACAACCCGAGCAAAGTTTACTATGACTTTCCTAAAATCGTCATCCTAGGAAAGACACAGAAACCACAATGGTAATTCTGCTTCCCATCACTAAACAAAACCCTAAACACTTATCTTCATTTCCCCAACATTGACTTACTAAATTCCTGATCCAATCCTATACTCCGATATTGTTTCTGCTGCACTTTATAGTCTACGGAACCTAGCAACCTAGGCTCTGATTCCAAATTGTAATGACCTGAAATTTCCATCCATTTTTTTTTTCTTTTCCTTTTCTATATTAATATACAATTTCTGATACCTTGCATGAGCATAGCTGACATCATCACGGCCCGAAGTGGGACCGTGGTATCCTGTACATTTCATATTACACCTAGTCGGTAGAAGTACATACATATCTAAAACATTCCAAAAATACAATACCAAAGTACTATATATATAGCTATACCCATAAACATATACAAAACATTTCCCAAAATAATGTGGGCTCTAAAGGCCAACCAAAAACTCACCCCAAAAACTACATCGACTTTACACCAACTCTACTTCTGAGCCAACCTTGCTCACCACTCTAGATTACCTGAAATGTTTAATAATTATGGGGTGAGACACCTCTCAGTAAGGAGAAACATGTTATTACCAGTGTGTGACATATGAGTTAGTGGCAACATATCATTTAATCAATATTGTATACTATATACATCAAGAAAACATCTGTATAATAGCACATGCTTAGTCATATAAAATATGAAAATTTCTAAGTTATCTATTCAAAAGTACTTCTATTTATAATACTTAATCTTTGCTTTCTGTGTGTACTATATATAACTATATATTTGTAAACTTCCCTTTGGATGGCTATATGTCATGGCTTACCCCCTCATGACTGAGTTGTGCGGCCCGAAGGTGGGGCTAAACACTGGTTGACCCTCCATTGCTAGCCTAACTGTATGCATATCTAGACGCCTAAAGCACGAAAGGCCCGCTCCACCTAGTCTAGACGCAAGGGAGCACACAACTCTACCTAAGGGCAGAATTGGTTGTACCATACTCTATTTAAGACGTATGCTTGCACTTTTTATACTATAATGCAATGGTACCGTGCTCTATAAACTGCTTTTTTCCATCGGGGTCTGATATTGTATAATATTATTTCTATATAAGTCTAGCTATTTTACCATGATTCTGTATTTCTATATTAACCATGATCCTTTATAAACTGTATAGCGATGATGCTATAATAATTGTATATCTGTATATTCTGTAATTCTATAACTGTAATTCTGTATTCTATATGTCATGACTCTATATTCTGTAAAATATGTATTTCTGTATATCATGGTTCTATATTCTATATATCATGGTTCTATATTTCTATATAATCATCGTAATAAAACACTGTATAATCACTCTATAAAATACTGTACAATCTTGTACTGGAATATTCTACGTAATCATAATTCTGTAAAATATTGTATAAGCATGACTCTGTAAAATACTTGAATATCATATAAACTGCATTTCTGTATAATTCTATATAGCCATAACTCTATATATAAAACTGTATAAACAATGTTTCATGACTCTGTAGGCTATATAATAATGCTATTGTAAAACTTTATAACATATTTTATAATATTCCAGTATTTCTCATGCCACACAATTCAATAAAACATTATAAATATGCTCTTTAAAACTATATAATTTTCATGCTCTGATCAAGTACGATATCATACTGTTAAAATGTCTAATAAGACTGGCATAACGTGTATTCCCTTTACCTGACTCTAGCTACTATTTAATAATCTTACGCATGAGGCGTTCATAATTTTCAACTCTCGTAATAACACCCATATAATTCCCAGTCAAACAACTGAACTTACCATAATAATTATCACATTCATATTTTTCCCAACTCCATATATCCAGCATTTCTAAACTATAATTTACCCGAACTCTTAGAAATATACCTGCTGGGATGCTTAACCCATATATGCACAGTCCCAAAAACACCCTAATCCGAAAAAACACAGTACCCTAGTTTTACTCCACAAAACACCAGTATATTCCTATACAACACAGAATCTAAACTCAAATAAGCTTGGTAATACTGAAAATTCCCAAATAATCAACTTACCCTAGTTTTGGGATGGTGCCCAAGTTAGCTTAACCAACATTCTACTCTAGTAGACTTGAAGAGAATCTTCTCAGAAGTAGCGTGGCTGCTTGCGATTATTGAACCGGTGAAAAAAAAAAAAGCCAAAATTGTATAAAGAAGGGGAGAGGGACGAGTTTTAGAGAGAGAAGGGATTTTCTGCATGAATTTCTCGCTGGAACTTGAGTTAGACCTATTTATAAAATGTGGATTCGTCGACAAGACACGTCACCTCGTGAACGAGTTCATGAAGGGAGTTCGTCAATGAACTTGAATCCCTTGTTGACAAAATTCAAGCTCTGTTAAAGCCCTCTCGGTAAGTTCTCATGGACAAGACATGTGTCCACGTCGACGAGCCCAAGAAGTATGCTCGTCCACGAGCGCCCTACATTTGTCGACAAGACCCTGTGAGTCCCTTTTTTGAAAATTTCCTTTTCATCTCTTTCTTTTATTATTTAATTACTATAATTATTTGGGTTTCTACAAAACCTGTTCACATGTAAAGTACACACATAAGATCTTTGTACTTTGTTAGCATGAAAACAGGGGTTGAACTAAAAAGGCCAATGATAGAATTGGTGTATTCCTAAGAGGAGGGTGAATTGGGTGTTAAAAATTTATTCCTAGGTTTATCCGAATCAGTAGCAGTAATTACCAACCTAGGGTGTGTCTATATAATCATAAAGCCAATCAACACATGTACAACATATAATGAATCAGGCATACCATATACATGTGCTGAAAATGAAAGTGTAGAAAATAAATTGCAGAAATATAAAGTACATGCACAATATGTTATCGGGGTTCGGCTAACAATGCCTACGTCCCCGCCTTAAGCTCATAAGCAAGAGGATTCCACTAAGGTTGCTCACTTGCGGGTGGAGCGACACTTTTTACAACACCTTACCAGGATAGTGCACCTAGTTCTCTTAACTGGGTCTAAACTAGTCCGAGACTTTTCACAAGGCAAGTCTCCCTCTTCCGACTGCATGTCGGGTATACAATCACATATGAATTTTTTTGTACAAACAAATATGCTTTTTACACTAAGCAGATGTGTACCACTACGCATAATCAATTAATGCACTCACATATGATAGGATATTAAGCTCAACTAAGATTTCGTTAACAGATGTGTTAACTCTCAATAATGTGTATGTCAATATGTATGTGTGAGAGTGAGACCTTTGATTTCAAGATAATATATTTGCAATATGAATATTCAAAGCATCTCTAGAACCCTAAGAAAACATCCCACAAAATATTTTTCAAATATCAAGCACAATGGATATTAGGGTTTAAGCTTGCTAAAAATGATTTTATCAAATTACAAAGCAAGATTATGAAACTTGCAATAAGGATTCAAGTTCTTAAGATAATGAAGAGTTTTTCCCAATCTAATATTTATAAGTAAAATACCATGGACAAACTTTAAGCCACTTTCCAAAATCAACAATCAACAAATGCAAGTATGGGAGAGTTGTTAGCTTGCAAAGAGAATGAATGTACATCCACAAAAATAATCTCTCTCAAAGATATGCGATTAAAATGAGTATGAGAAAGAGATTTTGCAATGTCCTTTGTAAAAAAAATGGGAGTATGAAAGATTTAGCACAACAAATTTTCAGAGAAAAATTTTGCTAATCTATATGCTAATCACTTACTAATTATAATAAATGAATGGGTATATATAGAGTTGGGCAATAATATAACCATTGGGGACATCAAGAGTATTTTGAAAATTATTTAATTCAATTTAATGAAAATTAATCCTGATTTACTACGATAAAAATTTGCCAACCCGAGAGATTTCGGTCAACCTTTTTTGAGGTTCGGTCGACCATATCACTAAGTTCGGTCGACCATGGCATTTTTGAACTAAGGTTTTGGTCAACCAAATTAATAAGATTTTCCTTTGAGGTTCGATCGATCAGAGCATGTTTGGTTGACCAAATTTAGATGTTCAATCAACTAGGTCAAATTTGAACTAAGATTTTGGTCAACCAAGGCATTAGGAATTCCTCACGTGTCAATTCAGTCGACCATATGTGCCCAGATCATTTGAAAATTGTTGACCGAATAGTCAACAAGTTAACTTTGTTAGGTTTGGTTGATAGAAGCTTCTATATAGGTTCGGGGTTGGTCGACCGAACACACTTAAAATGTGCATTTAATTCCTGATTTGAGTTTAAAGTTATGTGCAGGGACCTAAAGTCTATCTAAGGTCAAGGCTCTATAATTTAGCCTAAAAAACTTTGCGTCAATTGACCGATCCCTAAGGTCATTCTATCATTTTTGAGCTTATAGTCCCTACCAGGCATGCTACACAATAATTATTACAAACCTTTGAATAATTATAAAGAAAATATAATACAACTTGAAAATGATGTCAATCTTTATGCGTTGCTCCTTTGCAATTCCATGGAATACGTCGGGGTATGCTCGTTTATGGCTTCCATATTGCATCATCATCTGTGCTAACTATATCATAAACCTACTCAAATACTCAAAGCACATAGATGAGATATTGTGGTTTGTCATAATCAAAACAGGAATCTGACAAAAGAGTCAATAATCTCCCTCTTTTTTATGATGACAAAGATGGGAGCAAAATGTGGGTTCGCCTGACAAGGCTCCCCCTAACAATATGCATTAAAAGAATGATATTCAATAACGTTCATATATAGACACGAAGACTTCAGAATTTTTCAAGTTGTGAATTTAAGTATAGTTATCATTTTCATTTTGAATAACAAAAGTTAAGGAAAAAGGACTAATTTTGCTCTTATAAAACATCTCCCCCTTTTGTCATCAACAAAGGAGCATGTTAAAAAATATAACTATTTTTGAAAAATACGATGATTGAGTACACAAAATAGCATAACTGGTTATTAAAAGATTTAAATGACATGAAAAACATAGTCTAACCAAAAATATCCTCAAACCATTGCAATTTAAACATTTCATAAGACCCACAGAAATTTGGAATTTGAAGACATGTGGCATATAAAAAATAGGTTTGAGCATAAACATTATCTAACCAGTTGGCATGCTTTTTCATGAGTAGTTATCGAACTAGGTATGCAATTTTTTTTAAAAAAAAAACATATATATGACTAATAATAAGGCAAGACATAGAGGATTTTTTATTTGAAAGAATTTCTTTCCAAATAATAAAAATATATGTGTATATATATATTTTTATTATTTGACAATAAAAATAAAGCAAGCACAAATTTTCTAGTTTGTCAATTAAGCACATACTAAAATATAACTAGAAAACCACAACTATAATCATCCTAAAGATTTAACAATCACATGCAAGATCATATGGAAAATCAAATGATTTTGGCAAAACAACATTTTTCAACTTAAAATTTTCAATCAAGCCAATACATTTTAGCACATACCACAACGAGTTACAACAAAGATCAAAGCCTCAAAAGTTTGTGAGCATATTAAGATGGAATTTTATTTTGGATGCACCCCCTATCAATTTGAATTATAGCTTAGATGAGATTAAATTTCTTATACTTTACAAGGAATTGATTTCATTAGATATGCCAAAGTATAAACGAGGACTCAAACAATTCTTCAACAATTATACTGGATATTTATTAACCATATTCATCTCTAATTAGAATAGCTGTCCCTATAGGTCATAGATGCATCAGAGAATATATATTAAGGCATGCTATGTAGTTCATGAGCCAAAAACATTTCATATCAAATCCAGGATATAATGTTCTAGGATATTAGAAGAACCTCAATATTTCGTTAGACGAAAGTGATGCATGATGATCATTTATGCTATTTCTATATGGATGGAGCTTAGCTCCTCTAAATGTTCTCGATGATTATGCCATGATGAAATTTAATATTCAATTAGTTTTCACTCATCTTTTCAAAAATATTTTAAAAAATATTCTATCATAATCATCATTGCACAAGGTTTTATTTTTGGGAAAATCCTGGCAAAATTTTGGCAGCATGTAATTTGTATATAGGACATTTTCCCAAAAAACTTATGCCTGATAGATGGTTGTTCTCAAAAGATAGGTCATATATAGCATGCAACAACCTAAATTCAACTACCAACATGCAGTTCACATCCATTGCATTTGCCATGCAGGAGGCATTTTAGACTACACATGCAATTAGGTAGCACAATTAACAATTCGCATAACATATAAATTATCCATAAAAGGAATTCAATCATTTAATGCATTATGGATATTAGTTTGCAATGATGTTTATAACAACATATGAGCATAAAAGATATGATATCAAAAGAGCATTTCAATTTATAACCATGAAAGATAAATGCTCCCCCTAAGTTATGCACTAGACTCATTTTATGCCTTTTTCATTTCTAAATATTTTAGGCAAGGTGCTTAAGATTTTCAATGGTTTAAACTTGGCTTTTAATGCATAGGCTTTAACAAAACAAAACGTCACAATAAATATTCTTTCAATGTACAAAGCCTATATAGCCTATTTTCTTGAGAATCTCAATTCGTAAGAGGCACAGGGTTGGATGGCTTTAACTTTAATTGCATGTGCATAGGTCTTCTTTGAATTTTCATTGCGTCATCTTGATTTGAAACCTAGTGTAACTACTTTAGCCATTCAACATTATTTGAAACTCTAAGATATTTAACTTAACGTTTTGAGAGCTTATGAAGTGAGATAGGATAAATACTCTTAACAATTAAATTATCATTAAGTTTAGAAGAGCATTTAGAATGAGTGGACATTTTCAAAAATATTTTTGTGCTAAGTAATAATGTCCATTGAGCAAGGAGAATTAAGGATATATATGCCAGTTGTGAACAATGCTCTTTAGAGATTGGAAGGCATCCTTTAGATATAATCATAAGGATACCTGTTAATTGGCACTAGTAGTATAGGTGTTTATGATCAATAGTGCTTAAGCCTATAGTGATGACTAAACTTTGATCCAGGCTTTTAGCTTTAAAGATAAGCTTAGGGATAAAGGATATACAGTGTGAGACGAATCCCTAAACCTTAACTTTGTGAAATGGACAAAGTATGCTTAGCTTAAGATGTTTATATTTAAGCATGAGTTAAGCATTAGGAAATATATACCTAGCAAAGATGCCTTGTCCAAATGGAAGTGGATTTTCTAGATCATGCTTTAGCCAAACTTCACATTTTATCCAACCATTATGATATATGTCGCGACGTCCCGGGAGCGCGTGTGTCCCAAGCGGCGAACTAAAAATCATTTTAATATTTTCAGGAAAACATGAAATTTTGGAGTCGCCACTAACCTTTAGTGCGGTTAGAACACATGATTACTACCCCGTTAGAGGAAGAATCGGTCTACATTACCAGAGTTGGGGTCGAGAGTTTGGTTACGCGAAGGGAAGGTACGAGCACCCCCTATGCACCCGTTCTTACGAACGGTACCTAATTAATTTGAAATTATCCCTAAGTTAATCTAATAAGTCTTTAAATTACTCCTTTTAATGAATTTATAAATACCTATGAAAAATAAATAAATAAATGAATAAATATATACATATATTCCCTCAGAGCTTTAAGGTACGTGAAGCCCGAAGGCTCATACCCCCCGCATTAAAATCATAGAGATAAAAAAAATCATAAAGTTAAGAAAATAAATAATAAAAATAAAAAAAATATTAAATTAATACAAATACATAATAGTAAAAATAACACAATATATGATATAAACAAAAATAATAATCACGATAAAAATAAAGATAAATATTAATACTCTAATAAGTAATGCTAAAATACTAAAAAAAATAAAAAAAATATTAATAATAGAATACATGACTCTATATATATGCTGAAAAATACTATAGTAAGTAATGAAATATTAATATACTAAATATACGTAACACTAAACATTTAAAAATGGATAATAATACTAGATATATCAATATACTAAAAATAGTTAATACTAAAAATACTAAGGTACTAATAATTAATACTAACTATATTAATATACTAAAAACAATAATTGATGTTAAACATGTGATTAAAATGCTAATTTACTAAATATATAATATCCATTAAACCCTAAATAACTAAATATATAATATATAAAAAAAATACAAAAATGCTAAATATGTAATATTTACCAATATGCTAATATGTGATATACATATAACTAAAATTATTAATTCACACATAATATCAATAAAACACCAAGTTTAAGATCCTAATTTACTAAATATGTAATATTACCTTACTACTAAACATGTAAAAATCCTAACTTGATAATACATCATTTAACATTTACAATGGATACAACAAAAATTTAAAATTAAATATTAAGACATACTTTAACCATAACAATTTTGCAATGACAACAATGATTATTAAATAATACATATAGCCAAAATACAAACATGGATATCAACTTAACAAATATTAAAAATCCTATAACAGTAAAAGTTTAACAAGAAAATTCTACAAATATAATCATAAATACTACAAAAGATACAAACATGAATATCAATTATTAAATATCAATGTTAAATAAATAAGTACAACAATAAAAAAAAAACTACCCTAATTACACAAATATTAAACATACAATAATGACAAAAAAAAAAATAATCCTAAATATGAAAATCAAACAATTAAGATTGCCATAACAATAATAAAAACCCACAACGTGAATATAACAACAAAAACCCTAATCATGAATATTTAATATTAAAACAAATACAACAACAATTATACAATAATATTAAATATTTAATATGTACAACGAATACAAATATATGACATTTACACAAACTCTGACGATTAATATTTCATAACAGTAATAAATTTATTAATAATAAATACAACAAGAAACAATATAAACATGAATATCAGCTATTAGAACAATTGTTATAACATTAGAGATCTCACCACAATATTATATATGTAACAAATATGATAAAAATTTAGACTTTAAATATTAGAACAAGTTCTTACAATAAAAATTCTATAATAACAATAATACAACAATTAATACAACACAAGTAAAATCAATATAATAACGTTAATACAATTAATATAATGGCAATAATAATATCTAAGCAATTTACTAATAACAATATACAAATAATAATAACAATATGATCAACATAAAAAAAACCTTCAATAACAATTTTAATATATATATATATATATATATAAAGGATAAAATAAAGAAAAATTTAAACTTCAAACATAAGGTGTGTGTGTGCATGTATGTGACAGTAAAGGAGACTTACTGTGCGGGGAGCGGATGGCGGTGGAGAATGCCGGAGTTGGAGGGGGGCTTCACGGCGTCTGAGTGGAGAGGCCGGAGACAGCCTCGGCTGGAGCTGGAGCTAGTGCTGGTGGCCGCTGCTGCTGGCGGCGTGAAGAGAGCCGAGAATGGTCTCGGCAGGAGGCTGGGAGGATTGCGGAAGTATGGGCTGTGGCCGGAGAGGGAGTAATGGCAGCAGAACCAGCAGGAGGCTGGCCTCGGGCACAGCTGTTCTGTTGTGATCGTGGGAGACGACAGCGATGGCTTGCCCGGGGGTTGGCTCGGCTGTGTAGCAGAGGGTGGTGCAGGCCGTGAGCTTCGCAGCTGGTTCGGAATGGGGTGTAGCCGACGGCGACAGTAACGCCGTGCAGGATCTGTGCGATGTGAAGGTGAGTTGCTGTGCTAGTGTTGGAAAGCCGTGAGTTTTGTGGTGGTTGCCGGGGAGTCGTTGCTGTTGCAGCGAGTCTGGAGCAGCGAGAGAGGCGGTAATGGTTGCCGTGGAGGATGGCTGAGAGAGCCAAGGAGAGCAGGGAGGTCTTGCCTTGGTTGGAACAGGAAGAAGAAGAAGAAGAAGAAAAAAAATATTCTTGGCTTGCTCCCCGTGCTGCTGTGCAGCGCCCCCCCTTTTTATAAAATTTTCAACCCTAAAAAAAATCCTTCTTTTCTTTTCCTTTTTCATTTTTATTCTCTTCATACTTTTATGGAAACAATATATACAATAATAATGATAATAATAATGAAAATAAAATAAATAATAATAATAATAGTAAATATGATAATAGTAAAGTGGTAATAAAATAATAATAAATGAAATTTTAAAATAAAATAACAAAGATAATAAAATAATAATAGTAATATAATAATAATAATAATAATAATAATAATAATAATAGCAAGATAATAAAGTGATAATAATAATATTTTAAAAATATTTAATAACAATAATAATAAAATAATAATAAAATAATAATAATAATAAAATCAAAATAATAATAATAATAATAATAACATAATAAAATAAAGATAATAAAAACACTAATAATAATAATAATAATAATAATAATAATAATAGTAATAAAAATAATAATAATAGCAAAATAATAATAATATTAAAAATAATGATAATAATATTGGGCCTGGGTAAAAATGGGGTGTCTACAATATATATATATATATATATATATGTGTGTGTGTGTGTGTGTGTGTGTGTGTGTGTGTAACGACTGACCTATTTTACCATTTTTTTTCATAATAACATTTAATACAATAATCCTTATAAAACATAATCAACCTAGACCCATGGGCACCAAGGATATACTTAAAATACAACACTAATACCTAAGCAGTAGGAAACGTAAAATCATATACATACCAAAACATCCATCCAACACAATACCAGAGTTTTACTACAACTGTCATATATATACACACATCCCAAAATTACGAAAAAGTGCCCTAGGGTCACAACCCAATAAATTCTTCATACCCTAGCATAAAAACTTGCCCTTCTGACATGGTAGGTTAGCTGACCTCTAATGTTGCGGAGCTTTATCCGCTCTTCTATCTGGGCTCCTAAAATGTTTATATAGCTGGTGTGAGACACCTCTCAGTAAGAGAAATAAACTAACATCAATGTGTGGCAACATGAGTATTTTCGTGTTACACATTTAATAGTACATAATTCATATTTGATAAAACTGTCTGTATCATATCTAGGAAAATATAATTTATCATAACATGATATACCATACTGAATTTCTATGCATAAAAATCATCTCATATAACCGTACATGAAATAACACCTTGGATGGATAGCTGGCTGGTGTCATGTCTTACCCCCACATCACTAGGTTGTGCGGCTCGAAGGCGGGACCTAGCAATGGCTAGCCAACCATGCTAGATCAACATAACTTTACAAGTACGATGGGTCTGCCCCTCTTGGTCCGAAAACTAGAGGGATGCCTGCACTACCATAAAACCGCATAAACTGCCAATCTCCCACTGCCTCTTATGGCAAGCAGTAGCATCAACATATACATGATTGTGATCATATAGCTATGGTACTGTGCTTTGTGAAAGCCTAAACCAAACCAAACGGGTTCTGATAACATATAGTAAATCTCAAATAATGATACACAACTATTTTATAATAATATCAATCAATATAATATTTTCATGAATTTTGCATATCATATCATAGACATCACGGCCCTTATGCCGGCAATTTGTATCTTATAAATCACGGCCCTTACGCCGCCATAGCATATCATATGAAAGTCACGGCTCTTACGGCGGCATGCCATATTAAACCACGGCCCTTACGCTAGCATATCATATCACGAAAAATCACAACCCTTACGTCGGCATATATTTGAACATACATAGTTTGAAATCTCTGTACTGTTTTAATACCATACTTTAAACATAGTTCTCGTATCGCTTTTAATACCTTCCTGAAAACAGTAATAACATTATGATTTTGAAAACATAGCATTCTGATAATTCATAAAATCATATAATTTCATACTCATGCCACACAAAAGGATAATATTCAGAACATAAAACCTGTTCTAAAATCATATTTCTGATATTATACATGAAAATCATATTTTTTTTATCAGGCACATTATTTTCAACATAATTCTGCAATATACATATTTGCTTGAATTTAAAAGCTATAAAATAATAAATATATCTTCATAAGGAAGCTGACTTAGTTTATCCCCTTACCTAACTTATGAAAAATCCTATGAATTATTCCAAAAATCACACTAGTGTGGTCCCTAACTCAACACCCTGAAATTGATATTTTCCAATAAAACCTCAGTATTACCCCCTAACATATTCTTATTAGTCCAGAAACACCAAAAATCTAATAAAGCTAAAATTAACTTACCCAAATTTTGGGATGGTTCCCAAGTTAGCATAACTGACGAATCACTCTAGAAAATTTGTAGAGAATCTTCCTAGGAGTAACGTGATGGCTTCTAATCATCGAATCAGCGAAGAATGGGGCTAGATTTTGAGAGAGAAGGGGGAGAGAGTCATAGGAGAGAGAGAGAGAGAGAGAGAGAGAGAGAGAGAGAGGATTTCTATAATTTTTCCCTACTGAAAAATGGCTTCTTGGGCTTACATAAAAAGCTTGTCGATGTGGCATCGTCGACAAATCACATTTCCTCATTGACAAGTCAATGAAGGGAGCTAGTCGACGAACACCTTCTTCTCGTTGACGAGTTTCTGGGTCCAGAAACAGTCCTTTTGGTAACTTCTCATTGACGAGACGCATGGCCCTATCGATGAGCCCAAGAACCCTGCTTGTCGACAAGAACTTCTTCACTTGTTGACGAGACTCTGTTGAAATCCTTAAGAAAATTCCTTTTTTTCTCTCTCTCTCTTATATTATTTAATTACTATAATTCTTTGGGTATCTACAATATATATATATATATATATATATATATATATACACACACACACGTATTAAGTTCAGGTTGGATATATTACTTGAATACTCATATTGGCTTAATTATTTAAGATTCTTAGTATTCAATATAGAGTACAATGAATGCATATACTAAGAATTTTTATTTTAAACACCAACCACTTTGTAAGCCTACAGTGATCAAAACTCCTAAACCTAGGAGCTAAGGGAAGATTAAAATATTTATATAATTTTCTATTGGAATCTGATCTTCTTTAGGTCCTATGGAGTTTGCCTCATGATTACCCACATCATTTCTTTGTCTAAACCTTGGGCACTTCTGAATGGATAAATGAACTGAATGTGCCACATCATTTTACATGATAAGCAAGTTTCATGTATGCTTGAAAGATTATGCTTACAAATATTATTTTTGCTCGATGAGGCATTTTTATGACTGTGGGTTTGATAGACAGAACATGAACCCTTTTTGAAAATATTTTTCATTTTAACTTCGAAAGGTTCGTTATGATTATTCTTTTCATTTTTAATTATGATTATACCTCTAGAATAATCATTTATCTCTTTCTCTAAGCAGATGATTTTTAAAATCTTCTCAATCTTTTTTCTTTTTAAGAATAGCCTGATATTATTTTAATTCGTCTAATTGCTTTACTATCCTTTTATTCTCACTTTTTAGAAATGATTTATGCTTAGATAAATTAACTAGACATTTATTCATTTTCAATAAGGTCTTTTCTAGTTTTTCATACTACAACATGCTTTCATTGTTCAATTCAGCACATGATTCAACAAAACAATTAACACAATAATTTTCACATGAATCATTGTATGCAACAACAACAGTATTTTCACAAAGTTTGACAGATGATTCTGACTCACTCGAAAATGAGCAGCTCGGAAGCTATCCCAAGTATAGGAGTTCTGTCGTATAATATTAAGCCTAAGGGCTAGATCGTCTCCTCAGGGAATGCGTTTTAATCTCAGATTTTACGTCTTTCCAATCTTAATTAAAAAGGTACTAAACTCAGTTCAGATTCGGGATCTCAAGATTGTTCAATTTCACTTTTGACAAATTAAATAACACGTAATTTAAACCCTAAAACTAACATTCACTAAATTAAAAAGCAAGAATGGAAACCCTAACCTACTTAAGGAAGCACTGAAACATGCATTAATTAAAAATAGCAACTTCAAACAAGGAAATAGAGTATGCAATGGAAACTCAATCAAATACATACACGCGCGCAATAAAAATTGGACCTTTAACACGAACACAGAACTCGAATTAAAATTAGACTATCAATCAACCTAAACAATAACGTGACACAATAAATAAAAAAACATGTACTTTGTATTTTATTTTATTTTTCTATATTTTTTTTATTTTTATCTTAGACTTCATTTATTAAACACATAAATTCAATAAACTTTAATACTAAAAAGAACTATAATTAAGTGAGCATCTAAATAAATGATAAAGAAAAAAATAGAATAAAAAAAACAAGTCTTTAATAAAATCCAATGAGTAAAAACATAATAACAATTAACATAAAATAAATAAATAAAAAAACAAGAAGAAGAAGGAGATGAGAGAGAGAGAGTAAGCCCGGGTCTGGGGGGCTGGAGTCGTGCAGCAGCAGCAGGCTGGCTGGAGGAGTTGCTCGACTGTGGTGACTCGTGGGTAGTCTGGAGATTGCTCTGTAGGTGGCTCATGGTTGCTGGCCGTCTGGTGTGGCAGCAAGGGGCTGTTGCTAGTGCTGGCCAACGGCTCTGGCTTGAGGGAGTCTGTTCAAAGCCGCTAGGGGAGTTGCAGAGGGCGGAGCTGGAACTGGTCAGCAGGAAAACAGAGGAGGGGAAAGAGGGGAAAGGAGAAGAAGAAAGAGGAAGAGAGAATAAGAGAGGGGGAAAACCAGAGATAAGGAGAGAAAGAGGGTTAGAGGAAGGGTTGAGGGAGAGTGTAAACTAAGCTAAATAGAGGAAGAGAGGGAGAATAAGGAAGAAGGGAGAAAGGAGTCGTGCGGGGGCACGAAGCAGGGGAGCTTAAATAGGAGGCATTGGGTGCCCTAGACCCGGATGGCACTGACTCGACCCGGCCATGGATGGCCGGGTCACATCAAATATTCATTCAAATATATATTTTTTTTATTTTCTCATTTTATTTGTTCTCTATTCATCACAAATATGACTCTTTTGGAGCCCATTTCTCGCAAAACTCAAAATACAAAAGTTGTAGATAATCCTTTCCTCTTCCTCTAGAAATTTGAATTGTCTCAATCGGAGTTCAGACGGAAAAGTTATGCATGAAATGCAAATAGGTGTCGGTTTTAGTTCCTGGGAATTTTCCTGCGACAAAAAAAATTACCAAAACTTCATAAATAGTGCAATAAAGTTCAAGAATGATGATTTTGGCACTTTATTAAAATATTGGACAATTTTGGACATTTAATTAAAAATATAAACCATAAAACTCAAGTTAAACGTTCAATTACGCAGTTTTGGCGCTTAATTAGATTCACCGCATGATATTTTGAAACAATCAACATAAGAATCATCAACTGCATAACAAACTGAAACATGAGGTAATCATATACCACCTCATTGATTACTAGCTCATGATTCACCATTACCTAATCATTTGAACTTGGTGCTTTTGGAGTGGTGATCTCCCTCTCCAAGGTCACTCTATATCTCCTTTCTAGCTCAACCCGGATCTCCCTCGCATTTGTACATGTCATAATCTCAAGCAAAATATTAGAATCTAAATCACAATACAGTAAATCCACGACATGTGAATTTGCATGCATCAAAGTAAAATCATTTTCATTTACAGGCATACAAATTCCTTTATCAATCACCTGCCAAGCCTGCCAGTCGATTGCTTTCATAAATATGCTCATTCTAAATTTCTAGGCAATGTAATCAACACCACAAAATACTAGAGGGCTTAAAGGTGATCATCCCTTGATGAATGGGGATACACCAATGTGAGCCATCTCGATCTTGAGCAAAAACATTTAAGTCAATGCCACAAGACTCTGATACCAATTGTTGGTATTGATGTATTCCCAAGAGGGGGGTGAATTGGGTATTAAAAATTTATTCTTAGGTTTATCCAAATCAGCAGTAGTAATACCCAACCTAGGGTCTGTCTATGTAATTGTAAACCCAATCAACACATGTACATTATATAATGAATTAGGCATACAACATACATGTGATGAAAAGGAAAGTGCAGAAAATAAATTGCAAAAATATAAAGTACATGCATGATATGTTATCGGGGTTTGGCCAATAATGCCTACGTCTTCGCCTCCTCCTCAGGCTCACAAGCAAGAGGATTCCATTAAGGTTGCTCACTTTCAGGTGGAGCGACACCGTTTACAACACCTTACCAGGATGGTGCACCTAATTCTTTTAACCGGGTCTGAACCAGTCCAAGACTTTTCACAGGGCAAATCTCTCTCTTCCGACTTCACGTCGGGTATACAATCACATATGAATTTTTTTGTACAAAAAAATATGCTTCTTACACTAAGAAAATGTGTACCACTACGCACAATCAATTAATGCACTCACATATGATAGGATATTAAGCTCAAGTGAGATTTCGTTAACCAATATGTTAACTCTCAATAATATGTATGTTAATATGTATATGTGAGAGTGAGACTTCTTTATTTCAAGATAATGTAATTGTAATATGAATTCAAAGCATCTCTAGAACCCTAATACACTACAAAAAATCAGGGTATTAGTGAAGGATCAAATCCGTCACTAATACTTATAAATTCATCACTAATACTATTAGTGACAAATTTATAAGTATTAGTAATAGTTTTAAATTAGTTGTTATATCTGTAGTTACTACTAACTATTAATAATGAATTACAACCGTCACTAAAACCCTAATATCGTCACTATAAATTCTACATCGGCTCTGCTGAAATTCGTCACTAATAGTGGGGTATTAGTGATGGTTTTTAGATTCGTCACTAATAGTAGGGTATTAGTGACGAATCTAAAAACCGTCACTAATACTCCACTATTAGTGACGAATTTGAATCCATCACTAATACTTCATTATTACTGACGAATTTGTAATTCATCACTAATACCCTATTATTAGTGACAAATTTGAATCCTTCACTAATAATTAAAAAAAATTTTAAAATATTTAGTACTAATTTTTTTTAATCATCAATTCCTGTAAAAGTTTATAATTACATTTTCGCATACATAACGTGAAACCATAATTACCAAAAAATTCGTAAATCATTCAAAATTTCAAATTCAAATACAAATTCAATTAAAATAAAGAAATAACATTTGTTCAGATAATAAAAATAATTTCAAAATATACAAAATTTAAATACAAATACTAGTACAAATTCAAATTAAAATACAAAAATTCCATTTGTTAAAATAACAATAAAAATTACAAAGAAATAATCAAAAGTTGCATCCTACGACTGTAGTGCATGCATGCAAGACATCGTACTAATGTTATGACAGCCGCGAACCCTACAAATTAATAATCATAAAAATAAAAATAAAAAGTATACAAATGGAGAGCTGGCGCTCAGTATAATCAGGAAAAAAAAATATAAAGAGTGCGCTATACAATAATTTTCAATCCTAAACGGATAAATGAAATAAATGTGAATGGCGTACGTACGAATATATACAGTTGCATGCATCAAACCATGCGCGTAAACACTTTAATTCATTCTCAAAACAGAAGGTGGTGGACAAATGATAATGCTTATCCATAGTTAAAAGCAAATGATTTGCTATGTATGTTAATAGATGCAAATTTAGGGTTTAATGAAATGGCTTTTCGTTTAACTTTCATTCATCATTTCAAAAATATTTTAACATTGATTTTATCATAATTATCTTTGTACATGATTTTTTTTGGGAAAAATTTTAACAAAATTTTGGCAGCATGTCATCCGTAAATTGGACATTTTCCCATAAAACCTGCACCTAATATGTTCAAATAAGCCATTTATAATTCAGTTTAAGGCACATGAGAACCTATATCCTCTACCAGCATGCAATACACAAATTATATCCGCCATGCAGGAGGCATTCTAGACTAGCATGCAATCACGTAGCAATCAATAAATCACAGTATATAATAGCAGAAAACAGTGGATAGTATTGAGTTTAGTGTAGTATTGTTATTCATCTGAGCATATGGACATGAATGTTATGAGATGATAAGAGCATTTAATTTAAAGAATTATGAATATGATGCTCCCTCTAAGTTATGTATATATTCAACTTATGCCTTTTTCTTATGTTCAAATCTTTAGCCAAGTGTTTTTAAGATTTTCAATGATTTAGGCTCGACAATAAATGCTTTAGGCTTACCGGACAAAAAATATATTAATGAATGCTTCTTTAAATGAACTAAGCCTACATTGTCTCATTTCTTATGATTCCTAACTTTCACTCATCCTTTCAAAAATATTTTAACATTTATTTTGTCATAATTATCATTGTACATGATTTTTTTTTTGGAAAAATTTTAACAAAATTTTGGTAGCATGCCATCTATAAATTGGATATTTTCCCATAAAACTTGTACCTAATATGTTCAAATAAGCCATTTATAATTCAGTTCAAGGTACATGAGAACCTATATCCACTACCAACATGTAATACACATCAACTGCATCTGCCATGCATGAGGCATTCTAGACTAGCATGCAATCATGTAGCAATCAACAAAGCACAATATATAATCTATCCTTTAAATTAAGAATATAAATAGCAGAGAACAGTGGATAGTTTTGAGTTCAATGTAGTATTGTTATTCATCTAGGCATATGGACATGAATGTTATGAGATGACGAGAGCATTTAATTTAAAGAATTACGAAGATGATGCTCCCTGTGAGTTATGTATATATTCAACTTATGCCTTTTTCTAATTTTCAAAGCCTTAGCAAAGTGTTTTTAATATTTTCAATGATTTAGGCTCAACAATGAATGCCTTAGGCTTACCAGACCAAAAATATATAAATGAATGATTCTTTAAATGAACTAAGCCTACATTGCATCCTTTCTTATGATTCCTAACATTCACTCATCCTTTCAAAAATATTTTTAGCATTCATTTTATCATAATTATCATTGTACATGGTTTTTTTTTTTTGGAAAAATTTTAACGAAATTTTGGCAGCATGTTGACTGTAAATCAGACATTTTCCCACAAAACCTGTACTTGATAGGTTCAAATAAGTCATTTATAATTTAGTTCAAGGCACAAGAGAACCTATATCCACTACCAGCATGCAATACACATCAACTGCATTCGCCATGTAGGAGGCATTCTAGACTAGCATGCAATCAGGTAGCAATCAACAAATCACAATATATAATCTATCCATTAAATTAAGAATATAAATAGCAGAGAACAACGGATAGTATTTAGTTCAGTGTAGTATTGTTATTCATCTAGGCATATGGAATAGGGTGAGCAACCACAAGCTCAGTACACATCCTTATTCAAATAAGGGTTTCAATACTTAACACATGATGTCTTACATATATGCATGATCATAAGGTGCACGAACACACTTTTTATTCAAAACAATATGCATGAACACACTCTTAATTATAGGCAATTTATTCATCTAAAGTGACCATCACATAATATTCAAATAACATACATTTACACTTTTTTTTCCCAAAAATAGCAGTGTTATAACACCTAAGTGCACATTTTATTTCAAACAAGTGCAAAATTCCAGCTTTCCTAACCACCGCTTAATGTAGTTAGCCAAAAAGTAAAGCTATCATCCTTACAAGATGAATATCTATCATATGAGAATTTTCCAACTAAATAAGATATACAACTATGAAAACAATAATAATAAAAAAAACATGTATGCCTTATGCAACCATATCAAGTAATTAGAGATAACAACATCCAAAAGCATGATGGATCCATAAGGAGGATGCATTTAGAAGGAGGACACATCCAAAAGGAAGATGCATTTAAAAGGAAGTCGCATTTAAAATGAAGATGCATGCACAAGGAGGATGCATCCAAAGGGAGGTTGAATTTGCAGAGAGGATGCATAGGCACATCCACAAGGAGGATGCTTTCACAAAGATGATGCATCCAAAAAGGATTCATCCACAATGACGACACATCAACTACGGGGATGTGCATCCCATTTGCAAGGAGAATACATTCAAAAGGAGGACACATTCATAAGGATGCACCTGCTAGGATTAACTATCCAAAGGGAAGATGCATCCACAAGGAGGGTATGCCCATAAGGCAAACACATTTGAAAGGATGACATGTCAACAAGGAGGATGCATCCCAGGGACATCCACAAAGGGGACACATCCACAAGGTGGACGCATTGAAGGGCACCTATAAGTGAGGAGGGAAGCTTGAATCTTAAAAAGAATCTAAGGAATAGAAGAAAAAGATAAATTAAATGAGAAAAGAGATAGATTCCCGATTCTATATAATTTAGAAAATATTTTCAATGAACGATTTACTACCTTGATTTCTTCTCTATTATTTATGTGCAAGCTTTGCCTTCCTTTTTGATTCCTTAAAGTGTACTAATTTTTTTTTATATTTCAATTATACGAGCTTCTTGACTTTCTAGTGGGATAATTATTAAATATATGGAGAAAGAGAACCAACATTTTTGGATGATGCATGATTTTTTCTATTACGATGGTTCCAAGATAGAGCGAGAGCCAATGAATACCATCATATTCAAAAAAGAATGATTGCATTAGGAACCCTTTGTGGCTATAAAAACATGGTTTGATCACCTATGCTAAATGAGAAGGATTGGAGGAAAAACAATATCAACTAGGATTCCTTTAGAGATTGGAGTGTTGTGGAGAAATTAGCTTGTCTCGGTATGAGAAATAGATCCTATCATTTCTTACGCTAGGTAAGTTTCTTCTTCAAGGAACAAGTCAAGGATGAGGATACATTGGTAGATGCTCCAAGGTTTCGGAGAGTTGGAAGTTTTTCTAACTTGTTGGCTTTCTTTGTATGTCCTCCTAGGTTGGCTGGATGGGGATGAATGTTGGAGTGGTACATCGCCATTCATGTAATAGAATATTCATTGGTTTGCTGCTTGACCCATTATGTTTGGAGTCCATTTATCATCCGTTGAACCTATATCACGAGCCATTCTATTGCAACTGTGGGGTGATACTTACATCTTACTCACATATCACATAGGCAATTGCTTTTTGTATATTTTCCTTTGGGAGAGATTCAAAGAGTGTGCCCCTCTACCCAACTTTTTTTGTTTTTTTTTTTCCTTTTTGTACAAAACAAGGTGAGATTTCAAGATGGACACAAAGATGCATGCTCCAAGGATGAAAATTTCATTCCTTCACCTATTCAGCTATTCATTAATAAAATTTTCAATGGCCAGTCCCGTCACCTTCCTTAGTTGGATAGCCTTCAAGGCTTCAACTGTTTGGTGAAAAAAACTTTTTTGTTGTCATTGCCCATTGTTAATATGCTTGATCAAATTGAATTCTCAAGTATGAAAAAGGCAATGGACTGTGAGGTTCAATATCAAGGGCATGGATGGATTTGAAAGAAAATCTTTTTATAGTGGACGAACAATAGCCAATGTCCAAAAGTTCTTTAAGAGGTCCGAGAATGCACTTCTTTAAGGACTTGGTCAACCTTGGTAGGGGAAAGACACATAAGATGTTCCTATGTTCCAAGTTCGTTTAAGGACTTGCTAGTAAGCATTCCTATGTTCCAAGTTGCTCATCTAAGCATAGTAGTAGTAGAATTTTTGACGACATACTTAGGCAGCAACATTACACACTATTTTGATGCAATGACTATCCTACCCTTGCCTAATAGCTACACTCTAGTGGTTAACATGCAATACATCACTTGTGTGGGATGCCCAAGTGAATAATTGATAAGGATTCATATAATAAAGATATAACAAATTTTACGTTGTCGGCTTCATAGCGTAACCCTCCTTTACTCAGGTTTGGGACCAGCCTTTTTGGAAGAACTAAGATGCTAAGTGCAACACTGATGAAGCTTTGTAAAACAACAAATATTAAAGAATAATATTTTTTGATGAAAAAAAAAAATTATAAACTTGAATTGAAAATATATGCATCATGTCATTGAATTGGTGAAATTGTAATTCAATATAGGCAAGGTGTTCGATGAGCAAAGCAATTTCAAAGAACCCAAAACCTAAAGCAGACATTTATTTATTATCAAAAGTCACAATGTTTTTTTTTGAAACAGAAAATCTTGTAAAATCAAGTTTATTTTTTTTGAAACACTGAAAAATTTCATCTAATTCAAGCCATCATTTTCAATGAAATTCTTTGAATATGTTAAATTTGCATATACATTATTGAAGCTTCTATACAATTGGAAGATATCAAACATGACATTTACTATATTGATTTTAACGTTAGAGAGCATTTCTACTCAAAATTCCCATTTTTTTTTTTATGAAATATTGTTTCATATTCAAAATTTTGATTGAAATTTTGATAAGTTTCACTAATGCTTCAACATTCTGATAAAATTTGAATGATCTGTGGACATCTTGAAGGCAATTTTATAAGATAGAATTGACCTTTTTTGTTGGTGAAAACTGGAAACTTTAGTAGAAATTTTGACTTGTTGAAATTTAAAACCACATTTATACATGGCTCTATTTTGGATAAATTACTTCCATCCCTTTTGGCTATAATTCTATATCTGTCCTGTGATTTTGAAAACTATAACTCCCAAACTTTGCTGCAAGCATTGCAAAAGCATCCAAAATGGTGTCAAAATTTGAAAATTGCTAAGTGGCACCATTCATACTGAACAGTTCAGGTGTCAATATGCTTATCATGTAAGAATAAATGCGTTTGTTATCATTTGTAACTTATTTTCAGTTATATGTATCATATTAGTCAAAGACACTATTGGCCTTATTCTCTTACCATGTGCTGCATTTAGTTTACCAATTGACTCTTAAATTGGCTTATATTGGAATATATATTAGATGGGTACTATGGCACCTAGCATCAAGTTTATTGGTTTTTATCATTGTCAACTCGAGATTCAAAATGTGAATTGAAATCCCAATTTTGGGAATCAAAAATTGAGTCTTAAAGATTGTACAAGTTTCAAAAAATGATTCCAAATTACATGCATATATTGCTATACATAAAACAAACAAAATCATAAAATACTTATAATTTTTAACAATAAAAAATCATATTTCATTTGTATACTTTGTCTAAAAAATAAAAAGTGAGGGTTGGAGTCAAGAAAAATTAACAAGAAAACTGAATATTGTTGTATATGGGAAGGAATCCATAAAAAATAATAAAATACTGAACTTTTGGGGTTTATGTACAAAAAAAAAAAAAACATATTTCATGCATATGCTTTGACTAGTTAAAAAGTCAAAAAAAAAAAAAAAAAAAAAACTTAAACAAAACCAATAAACAATTGAACAAACTCCTAAAAAAAACAAAATCTTAATAACAGAAGACTATGCCCCTCCAAGAGTGAAGAATAGCTTTGTGATGGCAATAGAAGACCAAAAGTTTGTAATTTATAGCAAAATGCCTATGTTGAGAAGGATAGAGGGCAATCATGTAGAAAAAAAAAAAAGCAAAAATAAAAATAAAAATAAAAGAAAGCAGGTTTTTTAGGTTTTAAACCAGTCGGGTCGGACTATGTCTGATAGGTGGATAAATTTTGAGAATCAATTGGTTCAGATTGATTCACTAGATTCAGGGGGTGAATTGATAGACTCAGTAACAATTTAGTTTTTTTTTTTTGGATTTTCTAGCAAGATTTGAATTGATTTAATGTGGGATTGATTCAAATACAATTCAAATTGCAAATCATAAGATTCTAACTATTATGGTTTTTGTCAAGAATATGGCTGGTTTGCATAACTAATTGAATATATATATATATATATATATATATATATATATATATATATAGTAATTGATGGATGAATTTGAAAAAAACTTTTAAGCTTTACAGATTCACTTGTGTTTACCCTATGATTGATCTTGATTAATCTGCAGTGTGTGGTCTAACGAAAATTGTTGAAGTGCGCTAGTTTTGTTGCCAGGAATTCCATCAGTTCATCACATATTACAAACCCAAAGATATACATTCTCCACTAAAATTCCAAAAACCCCTTGAGACACAAGACACTGATTTGATTATACATATGGCAAAAAGAATCAATGAATCTGTTAAATAAATAAACACTACCCTGCAAATCAAACATTGGCAGAGTAGTCTGGTTTGGAAGGGTATGTTGTCGATGCAGCAGCAGTAGCCATAGACCTGAGCCTTGGTGCGCAGATCATGCCTTCCTCTAGCCTTTCCCAGAAAGGCTCAGCCGAAGCCAAGCATGAGGCAGAATAGAATCAGAGGCAAAGAGATCACCAATGTAAATTTCTTTTCTTTTCTTTTCTTTGCTTTTCTCTTCAGAAAAAAGTGCACACGGACAGAGAGATCGATGGAGAGGAAGGAGAGATTTTGGGATTCTCAAGCAAAGGGCCTTTGGTTTTAAAATGGCTCCCAATGGGAGGCTTAACAGTCAAGTTTCCAATGGATACTTTTGGTGATTCATGACATCGTTTTAGGAAGTTTAAAGATTATTTTAACTTCTTATGATTGATAGGTTTTAAATCGTATATAAGAAAATGTTCCTTAAATAGAAGTCTTTCTCAATATCATGGTAGTTGAGTCAAAACTTAATTCACACTCAGTTTATGAGGAAGTTATTAGGTTATATTTATCAGATGTCAACCAAGTCACGATTTATGCAACAAATCAAATACATGTGTTTTGGTTATTTTTCAATTGATATTTCTCAGTTTAAGTCCAAATATAACTACATTCACCCAAAACCAAAATTTTTGATTGGATGCTCAATAACCTCATGTCTATTTCTATCCATAGGAGAAATTATTGGATGTTTTTTAACCAACCAATCATCTAGTTCTTAAGTTCCATTAACCAAAATCACACAATCCACGAACCAAATATGATGCTTGTCATACTTATGTTTAATTAGAAAAACAATAAACTTTGTGCACCAATATGCAATTCAAATTACGTTTTACACACCTTCTAATGAGAAGAGCCACCCGCATCATCTGGTCATGATTGGCGCATCATTTGCTCAAACTGCGCTTGCTTTTTTATCGTGGCTAATAGCTGGTCTTGAAAGGTGGACCCCGTGTCTTTCAATTACTGGTTCTCCACTTGAACGGTGGACATCGTCTATTTCAATTCTTGGTTCTCCACTATAATGGTGGAGAATGTGTCTTTCAATTCCTGGTTCTCCATTTCCACCATTTGCATCCTTCGAACCATCTCCTCCGCACGAGACTCGGTGTCTCAATGCGCTTGTTCCATGTCTGCACGAGCTGCCACACCTATAGATGATGATGTTGTTGGGGTGATGTATCCACTTCCAAGACCTTTCGCCCAACCCCCCGCTCTTTTCCCAAGCACCTGGGCAGTTATCTAGAAATCCATCATTTGCTGACTCCCCTCTAAAACAGGTGCATCCCTCAGCTCGACCATCTGTGCCTAATTTCAGTCATGAAAATGATAAAAATAAATAAGTAAGAATATAACTTCGATGTTTTGAATCAAGTAATAAACTAAAGATTTTCTTTCACTTACATGTTTGCCCTACGCACCCTCGCACCACTCCCCCAATTGCCGTTGGTGTGTTCTCCAATAAAGATCCAGCAGGGGCTCTTTTGCGTCAGTCTCGGGATCACGCTACATTATCATGTAAGAAATCATTAATATTAAGTCATGTAATGGTCAAATAGTTTTATATATAGTAAATACCCATCGATGATTTACGAATAACCTCGACCCACAACAATGTGTCGTAGGGAGTTTGCTGCGGTTCGCAGCATTTGTTTCACATATAGCCTACAAGAAAGATGTAATGATAGTTTATTAGCGACATCAATGTGAAAAAGTAGTGATTATAATACAAACACATCACCTGTTAGAGTGGGTTGCAGAAATGGCGACACACAACCTCCCAATCCTCTTGGGATATCTTATCATATGGTTGTGCTTCTGCTTTATCTCCTATTGCCCAAAAATGCTCACGCATTTTTAAGCGATAGCTCTTAAATTTACTACACAGTTCAACGTCCACTGCCCTCTTCACATGGTCAGCTTTGAGGATGTCCATATTGAACTCCTCCTGCATAAGTAATACAATAAGGATGTTAGATAGTTGTTAATTGGCTAGTATATTAAAAGTAAAAAAGAAAATACAAAAAAAAGGTTTGGGATTACTTACTAAAATGCGCATGTAAAGAACCATGCGCTGCTCCTGAGTCACCTGCGGCCAACTGAAAGTTGTGACTGGAGCATACTATCGGCATATAATGCCGAGCTCCCAGGTCCATGAAGTGCACCAATCATTAAGCAGGGCCGTGTAGCCTGGAGCAATGTCAATCCGAATCCGTTGCTTAGTCCTCTCCAGGTGCTTCTTTAGCAACATGTTCTTTGCTGCACCATGACCTGACCTCACAGTGGATGTAGATGCTGAAAGCAGAGTTAAATTAAGAACAACATTATAATTATACACGTGAATAAGTAACATCAATAGTTGAAATGTAAATAAATTAATTGTATCCTTAGCAACACTGCTCATCATGGTCGGCAACTCACCTTGCATATAAGTCGCATATGTGGTATCCATGTCTAGTCGAGGTTCGGATGGCTCAGACAATGATGGTGCCACAGCACCAACGATGTGCTCTGCTGGTCTCAAGGCCGCTGGATCAACCTCGTGTGATGACGTAGTCGATAGCATGGAAGGAACTCAGCCACGACGACCTCCTGGTGCCATGTCTGCAAAATATTAGACAAGTAAATATAAAATGTACGAATATTAGATGGATGCATAATAAATATATTTTTAGTCATTTACACATGTCAGATACATGGCGACAACCTTCACTTGCTTACCCCATACACGTCCTCAATATCAGTATCATCCTCACTTGCTCATCTTCTTGGAATGCAACCTCACTAGCACTCATCTCCCCATCTGCAACTTTTGTAATAGCGTACAAACTTTGAGGAGGAATCTTTTGGGCCACATGCCATTCACCCTTCAATTTTGTGTCTTTAAGATAAAACACTTGTTTTGCCTGTGTCGCTAGCACAAAAGGGTTATTTTGATACCATGTCTTACTAAAATTGACGCTAGTAAAGTAGGCATCCATGTTTATCCTAGTTTTTTTATTGCCAATGTCCCACCAGGTACACTTGAACAGATGGACGAGTCTATTGGCTCCATAGCTAAGCTTTATAATGTCATCCAACACACCAAAGTAGTCAATTTCTTCATCTCCTTCTGTGCCTAGCACCTCAACCCAGTATTTTGGGTTCTTCTATGCAGTTGGAGGGACTTTGTATGAAATCGTAATCCATTGATAGTGCAATCGCTATAGCGGTTAACTCGTTGATTGAGGCCACATGCCAACGGATACAAATCATTACTTGCCTTTGGTTCCTTATTATAATACATTATTTTCATCTATTAAATAAACAAAAGTTTAGAAGAATAAACCATTAATAGTGAAAATGTACATTGCTTCGTACTTAAGTAGTATTTGTTACTTACACGACTCCCAAACCAATTGATAAATTCCTTCTTATGTCTTTCGTCAACATTCCTTTCATTTTGGGTCAGAAGTTCAGCTTTATGTTCGCTATATGCAACAGTAGTACGTGTTAATGTCAACTAAGTATATAAGTATGCATATGTAAATACAATGTAAAGTAAGGAGTTTGGAACCACGTACTCGATATATTGAACTGTTTCATCACAGTTATTGAGGACGTAAACATGAGCCTTTTGTAGGTTGTCCATATCTATGAAATCGTAAACTCGTGCATCGAGAGGCCAAACATTTTCTCAATATATAGAGCTCCTTGGTTCTTCATCTTCGGAATTAATAGCATGAACGTCTGCATTTTGCTCCTCACAAGTGAACCTTGTGTCAATATCATGTAGATACATTGAGCAAAATGTAAGACATTCACTGTCAATGTATGCCTCAATGATTGAACCTTTCGGTCGTGCCTTGTTGCACATATACCCCTTCAAAGTGGACAAGAACGTGTGCATTTTACATAGCATTATAGACTTGTAGACACAAAAAAGAAGAACAAAAAAACCAAGAAATCATGTTACTATTATAAAAGGACTTTATAATTTACCTTTTAATATGATACATCCAACGATATTAAATTGGTCCTCCAGTTATGGCCTTCGTTGATAAATGGATGGCTAGGTGGACCATTACATCAAAGAATGCTGACGGAAATATTTTCTCCAGCTTGCATAGTATGATCACGATGTCATCTTCTAATCGTTCAAGTACGTTTATGCTCAATTTTTTGGAGCACAATTGTTGAAAAAAGATCCCCAGCTCAATCAGCACCGAGCGAACATCTTCAGTCAAGTGTTCACAAAGGAAAACGGGTAGAACCCATTGTAGAAGGATGTGACAGTCATGACTTTTCATCCCTAGCATCTTCCTTTCCTTTGTGTATACATCGAGCTATGTTCGAAGCATATCCATTAGGGAACTTCGCTGATTTCAACCATTTGAAGAATTTATTCTTCTCATCCTTCGAAAAAGTGTAACAAGCTGATGGCATGAGAATTTTGTCTCCATCACAAAACAAGTACAACTCAGGCCGTATTCCCATATCTTCTATATCCCGACAAGCATTGGCGGTGTCCTTTGTCTTCCCATTTATATCCAGCAATGTACCAATGACATTCTCACAAATGTTCTTTTCGATGTGCATGACATTCAAGTTGTGTCGTAGTGGAAGATCTTTCCAGTATGGAAACTCAAAGAAGATGCTTCTCTTTGTCCAATTCAACTCCCACTCAGTGCGTTTTCTTTTTCTATTGGTTGGTGGTTTCCCAAATTTCACATCTCTGATCAACCTTAGCTGGTTTAATATCTCTTCCCTACTTAGTTGCTTTGGCTGCAACCTTCATTTAGGTTTTCCATTAAAGCTTTTGACGCCACAAGTCCTCCAAGGATGTGCAGTTCATAAAAAACGACAATGACACATAAAGCATAACTTGCAGTCATGCTTCAAGGATAAGGACCCAACATCCTTATTACATACTAGGCATAGTAAGTAAGCTTCTGTGCTCCAACCTGACAGGTTGCCGTAAGTGAGGAAATCATTAATTGTCCACAACAGTCCAGCATGCATATGAAATGTTGTCCCAGTTTCCATATCCAATGTCTCCACTCATTTTTCCCATAGTTCTTTCAACTCGTCAATGAATGAATGCAGGTAAACATCAATATCATTATTAGGTGCCCTCGGTCCAAGAATGAGCAGAGACATATAAATGAATGGTTGTTTCATACATCGCCATGGCGGTATATTGTATGGCATCATCATAACTGACCACATGCTATACGGGTTGTTCATGTTAATGAAAGGATTGAACTCATCTAAAGCAAGGTTAAGTCTAATGTTACGAGGATTACTAGCAAACCACCGATGCATTTTATCAAAAACGGCCTAAGCTTCAGAGTCCGCTGGATGGCTAAGGGGGTTTCCATCTTTAACACGTTTCTCTTGATGTCATCTCATATCTGTAGTAGTCTTTTTGCACATATACAATCGTTGCAGTCGCGGGATTAATGGACAATATCATAAGATTTTTTTGGGGATCTTTTTACCCTTCTTTTGATTAGTTGTATACCTTGATTCACCACATTCTGGGTACTCATTCGCATTCTCATGTTCACCATAAAAAAGCGCACAATCATACCTACACACATGTATTTGAGTGTAACCGAGACCCAATTAATGCATGTATGTCTTAACCTCATAAAAAGACTTTGGAAGTGTTTCACCATTAGGCAGTGCCACCTTAATGAGGCTAAAATGCATGTTGAATGCACTTTGAGATAACCCATGCATTGTCCTTGCATGAAACAACTTTATCAGAAACTCTAATTTTAAGAACTTTTTACAGTTTGGATATAGGGGCACTTGTGCATCCCTCATAAGATTAGCAAATGGTTTACCGAATCGATTCAACGTACTAGGATCGCAAAGTACAGTACCTGCTAAAGTAGATTCATCACCAGTATGCGACACACTGACATCGCCCGTGTCCACTACAATCCCCCTTTGCAAGTCACCTAGCATTTCAATTACCCCTTTTGAACATGTATCACCACCTACTATATTTGCCCCCTCATCTTCATTTTTATTATGATCGCTCTGAACTGCATAATCTTCACCGTGGAACACCCATGTTGTGTAAATTTTCTCCATTATAAAGTCTAATAAATGTGAATGGACCAAATCAATGTGTTTGAATGTTATGTTTTGGCATTTCTTGCAAGGACACCTTATTATACTGGATTTGTCTGCACGAGGACACGCAAACTCTATGAAATCATATACTCCTTTCACGTATTGTGGCAAAAGCCTACCTCGAGCATTCATCCAACTCTTATCCATGTTCATTAATTACCCTATAACATGTTCAAGTAAACGGTGTTCATTACATTCTCACAATGTTTATAACACATGCATCATGAATCCTATAATCAACCATCATACTCTATAGGGTATAGGTCCTATCCCATTCAGGATTGTTGCATTTACATTGTGATTAATTACTTAAATTCCTTCGTCGTAGTCATTATAAATTTTGGCAGCATCTCCTCATGGCTCTCCATGTACACAAGATGGGGGAAGTAAACATGTTGCTAGTTTTCCATCACTAACAAATTGTCACGACACCCTGCCATGCACCAAGAGAACACAAGTAGAGACGCGCTTGAAATATATAATGACAATTGACAAAGCGTGAACAATGAAAACAATGTAAATACAACTTCCTGAACTGTCCACATTGGGCAATCCAAGAATGGTTGAAGTACAAACATTACTAATCGCAAGTGAAACAAATAATTAACATGTTCAAGTGATTATTAGTCAACATAGTATGACTAATAATCAATTGAGTTATAACAATTGATTTGTCTCACATGTACGATTTGTTGACCTTATTGGTCATGCCCGATTTTGATTATGACAAATACTCATTGTATCTAATGGGCATTTGAGATTCTGTGCAGGAACTAAGATTGTTAAGATCAAGATGTGCACAAAGCAAGTAAAGCATGAAGACCAATTTCTATTCAATATTGTAATATATTTCATTTAATTGGTCTGTAATAGTAATTAGGACTCTAGTTTGTAATGAGCTCACACATATCACATGTATGATAATACGTAAGCTCAAATAAACCGTAAATGAGAAAAGCATCTAGAAAGACTCTAGGGAACGCCCTTCGGTCGACCGACACCGAATTTTTTCGATGTCTTGAAAAAAGCCTAGAAATGACCTTAAGACACTCACCTTTGCACTTGCATGTACTAGGAACTTGAATAGGGTGAATGGTTGTTGAAATAGGACCAAACTGCACACATGGTGCACTTTCGGTCGACCGAACCTGGTAGTTCATTCTGCCCTGGTTGACCGAACTGGGCCTGGGTCAACAGTTGACGAAGACCCCAGTCGACCGAACCAGGTAGTTCAAAAACCCCTGGTCGATCGAAACCCCCAGGGGTCAAAAGTTTGACCATCTAGTCGACCGAGACAAAAATGAACTCCAACTACCTAGTCGACCGAGGCTCATCGGGAAAAATCCCAGCAATCTGGTCGACCGAACCAGCCAATTCAAAATGGCCTGATCGACCGAACCTTAGAGAAATGGAAAATATCCTTTGGAAAAGGCCTTTCGATCGACCGACCACTTAGTTCAAAATTCCCCTGGTCGACCGAACCATATGAGTCCTGGTCGACTAAAACTAATCTGGTCGACTAGACCTCTCGGGTTGCCCTAATTTTTACCGCGATTAAATATTTTTTAAACAAGGTTAAAATGTTTTAAACATCATTAAACTTCCCTAATAAAACCCAATAGGTCCCCAACAATCATATTTTCTCCCATGCCTATATATATGAGATCATTTGTGAAAATGAAGCATGGATTAACTACTTTTATTAGGGCAGAATTCTCTGAAAACCCAAAAGCCTATACTACTCATTTTTTAGCCTCATTCACTCATGCTTACCTTCCATTAGTGCCTACATCATTTGTAAATGGATTGAGTGTTTATTTCCATAGGTTTGCTCTACTTGTCTTGGTTGGTTAATACGATTTTATTGAGAGCAAAACCTAAGTACTCTTAGGGGACTTCATTAATAAGTCTCTCCTAAGAAGACTTTCATTTGATCTTTTGAGGTTGTATATTCATTGCAATATCTTGAGAAGATCGTATAGTATTTTGGTTACAAAATCCTTTCATAATCACTTTCAAATATCTATTGTGCTTTATACTGAAAAATATATTTAAAGAGATATTTGTTCATGTGATAATGATATTTGTTACAATATTCACTCACTCATACATTATTTGCTGAGAACAAAGATTGCACATCTTTTGCAAACCAAGCATATACATCATTTGATACATATATGCTTGAGACAACCTACTGATTGAAATACTAGAGACTTGACATCTTTGTATGAACTTATTGGCTGGATATATTGTGAAACAAAGATTGCTTGTTTGACACTCTCACGTACACATTACACTGATAGAAAATACCTTTGAGAGTTGAACTATCTAGACCACATTGAGCTTACTTATTATATCATTTGTGGTGTATGTTATTGCACACATTTGGGTACATATTTTCTTTACACGAAAGCACAATCACTGTACCATTTGATTGTAATACACATCTGTTGTATTTCCAGGCATGGGCCTGAAGAGGCAGACTAGCCCTAGAATAGACCCGGTTAGGAAAGCTATGTGCGTCGTCATGTTAAGGCGTGTAGGTTGAGGTCAGCCCCGCTAATTGACTTGATTAAGGTTGAGGTCAGCCCTGTGTTAATTTGACCTGGTTGTAATCGATTCCGCTCTACCATTAAATGAGCTATTGGTGGAATCCTCTGGCTTGCAAGCTAGAGGCGGGGATGTAGGCACAGTTGGCCGAACCTCGACAACATACCGTGTGCCTTGTTTATATTTTTGCACTTTATATTTACCGCACATGTATGTTATGGTGTGAATGATGCGTTTGATTTAATTTCCACATCTTATTTATCTACGCATTTGGAAATTGCTTAGATAGACCCTAGGTTATGTTTATATTGTTGTTGGATAGATTAACTTAAGAGAAAAATTTAAATTTCCAATTCACCCTCCCTCTTGGGAATACACCAAAGATAACATGATTAGGTATGAATGTATAGTAACCATTCTTGGATGGGTCTAAGCTTCAATGAATAGATGAAATGACTATAATTAATTTGGCATTTTACTTCATATGGCATTTAGTTCTTGACCTTTCACTGTACACTTAAAATTGTTGTTCATAGCTGAAATTAGAATAGCTTCCCAAGAGGGGCGGGGGTGAATTGGATTTTTAAAATTATTTCAAGTTTAATTCTTTATTGTATATTAATAATCACAACAAGTGAATACAAAAACAATTCAACCACAACCAATCAACAAGATAATCAAAATTTTGTTCTTTGCAACAATAGCCCTATAATAAATTGTAAACCACGCTGAATTTATGTAAGCCCTGTGTTTATTCCAAACTCACAATTCTTCTTTGTGTTTAGTTGTTAAACAAACTTTCAGATTAATAAGTTTAGGATGATCAACCAACGTAGTCCCTTTCGGTTTCCGCAATCAATACTTATCAAGCCAAAACAAATTATCCTCTGGTCTATTTAACAACCATACACTCAGAATTAACAATTTAAAGCATACACACAGGTTGTAAGTATTGCTGAAAAATAAAGAGTAAGGAAGAGAAGAGAGACACAAGGTTTTACGAGGTTCGGCTTATACCTAGCCTACGTCCTCACCTTGGGCAAACCACTAAAGGATTCACTAGTTTAGTTCCGTTGACGGGTGAAACAATACCGATTACAATCACTCCTTTCGTTAGGCTAGAGCCTGCCTCTCCAAACGAAATTCCCTCATTTGGTCCAACGATTCTACAGCCCTAAATCGTCTATAAATAAGAACCAAGATAGAGAAGAGTTTGTGTACAAGAAAACACTCTTACAGTAGAGTAGGTTTGTACAACATTCAACACAAGAATACTTCAAAGTAATTCAAATATAAAAGAATATAAAGCTCAATACTCAATTTAGATCACCAATATCTTCCAAAATTTGAAAGATTCAGACTTTGAAGGCTTTACTTTGGAGTTTAAATTAGCAGCAATTCAGTAGTTGAAGATGAATGAACATAAGGGAATTTGAGAGCTTTTTAGAGAACTTTGATTGCTAGAAATTTCTTAGTGTTAAAATCTTTGAAGTTTGGGGCTATTTATAGAAGTTTAAAAGTAATTTTTTAACCTCAAAGTTTCCTTGAAGTAGTTTCCAAGTTTTTCAAAATAATAGTGTCCAAAAAATCCATTTAAAAAATCTTCCCGTTGAGAGTTTTTAAGCCAACGTTCGAGTGGCAGTCGCCTACCATAACTGGGCAGTTGTCTGTCATAGAAGAAACTCACAACACAGAACACTAGTAGTCACCTGCTAGAGCCAAGGTAGTCGCCTGGCATGACCACCTAGGCGCCTAGCTATATTCAGGCAGTCGCCTGGCATGCTTCTGTCTCTTTGAAAAATTCTTCATTTAATTTGACAGTCGCTTGCCACAAGAGAACAGTCGCCTGGACCTTCTGTTTTTCAAAAGCATTTCTTTTCTTCGGTTTGAAAAACATACTTTAGGGATTTTCTAAAAATATATTTTTAAGTTTCTTTTAATTTTATGAGAGCTTCCATTCAGTTTATACTTGAAATTAACTTGAAGTACTTACATACAGACTTCCTTGAAACTTTATTCCTTTTGATCTTCAAGTAAGTCCCTTTTCTTCCATCATCTTTGAGTTTCTAATCTTTTCTTTGAGCTTTCATCAAGTTATCTTTAATCCTCATGCTTTTCAAGATCTCTTTTAATCCATAAGCTTTATCATCCTTTTGAGCTTTGTCACTACCTTTAAGCTTTGCCTTTTTCCTGAAAAACTTTCACTTAAACCACATTAAACACATCATGATTTGTTATCGTCAAAATAAGAATTGTAAGCCTTGTTAGGCCAACAATCTCCCCCTTTTTGATGATGACAAATCGAGAGCAAAAGTAATAAGAGATAATACTCATGGCTCCCCTTTTCAACAAACATGATATATTCATAGTCATAGTGAATTCATGTTACTTGCAAAATGATCCATACAAGATCCATACAAGATAATCCATTAATGATCCGTACATATTCATAGTTTTACAACCATAGAACATATTAGCATTCATTTTTGCACTCCCTTCTTTTAAACATCTCCCCCTTTGGACATCAATCAAAAAGGAGAGGAGAGTAATACATAAAAAATATAGTGAGTGTTGCAATACATAGTACTTATAGATCTTACAAACATAAAGAACATACTATCCAGTAAAGCATTAATACATAAAAGTGATAAATAGCTCATAAATAAAACACATCAATCAGAGGCTTCCATCGATCCACTTTCATCTTCTTCTTCTTCTTCTTGTTCACCAGATTCATCATCACTTGATGGAGCAGAGCTGATATCCATCGGAGATTTGCCTTTAGAAGAGCTAGCCAAATGTTGCTCAATCTTGTCAACACGCTGAACAAGGCTTGAACAATGAGTTTCCACAGTAGAAACCTTCTCCCTAAGTGTACCAAGTCCAGATTGCATTCCATTACTGAAGGTCATATAGTGATTAAAAAATGGAACAAACCAAGAAGGAGTTTCTAGGTCAAGTTGAACTGAAGAGGTTGGTATGGAAGACTGAGGTGGTGGTGCAGATGATACATGACGATATCCCTTATGAAACCATCCTTGAGGAGAGTTCTTATATCCCATACGCTTAAGAATAGTATCAGAAAAGATATCGTAATGGGTTTTGCTAGTGAAGTTAAATGATGGGGTAAGAACATTGAAATGAGCAAATACCATATTTAGCATCCCAACATATGGTAGAATGACATGAGGGGCATCAACTTTCATAATAATCCATTTGATAAGTAAACTTGGAAGATCCAACTTTTTCCCTTTAAGAATACACCACATAACAAAACAATCTAGGAATGAAATATGATCATGAGAACTAGAATGTGGTAGGATATTGTATGTAATAAGTTTGTGTAGGATTAAAGCTTGTAGATTAAGCTGTTTGTAAAGAGGTGGATGCCCAAAGTTGATAGGTGTATCAGTTATGACTAGGGGTAAAAATTCTTCTAGAGTAAATCCTTGGGACATAATCCATTGTTTCTCAACAATGTGGACCTCAAAATCTCCTAGTTTGACTCAAAGAATTTTTCCCAAAGATATGGGACTAAGATGAATATTTTGCCCTCGAAGATTTGTTTTGATCCCATTATCATCCTTTTCCATATTTGCATAGAAAATTCGAACCACGTTTGGATGGTATCCTTTTTCTTGATAAGTAATAAACCGATCCCACCCAATTTCCTTGAAAAGTTCCATAATTTTAGGAAAATATGAATTGAAGAATGTAACATCAATAACTTTACCTAGAATGTGTTCGGCTGAGGCGATTTGGTTTCTATAGAGTTGCTTAGTTTGTGGAGTTACTAACCATTTCTCCACTTCATCAATTTTGATCCTTGTCGAAGATGAAGAACCCTTGTTACCAGTCAATTTTATCTGTGGCATGTTTGTATGGAAGAGGAAAGCTGATAAACCCTAGGTTATACTCGCGATTTGGTGTGGGGGGTAGGTTTGATACTCGGTTTTAGACTGATTTGGAAGAAGATTTTGTGTTGAAAAGAATAAGAAAGAAGAATTTCAGAGAGAGAGAAGAAGGAGCAGGCGCCTAAAGGAAGTTAAAATGACATAAAACAGGGTTTTAAACCCTACCCGCCGCGAGGCAGTCGCTTGCTAGAATAAGGCAGCCGCCTGTCAATGAAGAATTTGAAAAGTTAGTAGCCTAGCAGTCGCCTGCCAAGCAGAAGAAAATTTAGTTTACTTATTGAATATGCATCATACCCAATTCTCTTCTAATGAATATAAATCTCTCTTCAGATAAAGGTTTTGCAAATATATCTGCTAATTGGTCATTTGTATTTACAAATTCTAGCGTTATGTCTTCATTTTGCACGTGATCTCTCAAAAAGTGATTTCTTATGTCAATATGTTTTGTTCTTGAGTGAGATACCAGATTTTTTTGAAATATTTATGGCACTTGTGTTGTCACATTTTATTGGAATAGTTTGATATTAAATTTAAAAATCTTTTAGTTGTTGTTTCATATACAATGTTTGGGCACATCAACTCTCTGTAGCTATGTATTCTGCTTCTGTTATGGATAAAACTACAGAGTTTTGTTTCTTTGAAGACCATGAGACTAAAGAGTGTCCTAGAAAATGACACGTTCCGCTTGTGCTTTTTCTATCTATCTTGCATCCAACAAATTTTGCATCAAAATAGCTTATCATTTCAAATTCAATTTCCTTTGGATACCATAAACCTAGTTCAAGTGTGCCTAGTAGATATCTAAGGATTCTTTTGACCATTGTTTGATGTGATTCCTTAGGAGCTGATTGGAACCTAGCACACATACATATGCTAAACATAATATTCGGTTTGCTTGCTGTTAAGTAAAGTAAGCTTCCTATCATACCTCGGTTATGCTTAGTATCTACTTGTTTCCCTTTTTCATCATTGTCAAGACTAGTTGAAGTGCTCATGGGAGTTCCTATAGGTTTACTTTCTTCCATATCAAACTTCTTTAACATGTCTTTAATATATTTAGTTTGATTTATGAAAGTTCCATTTTTTGCTTGTTTGATTTGTAATCCTAAAAAGTAATTTAACTCTCCCATCATGCTCATTTCAAACTCTTTTTGCATAGACTTAGCAAATTCATTACACAAATCCTTATGAGTTGCTCCAAAAATAATATCATCAACATAAATTTGTACTATAAGCATGTCTTTGTTTTTTGGTTTTATAAATAAAGTACTATCTATCTTTCCTCTTGAAAAATTGTTTTGAATTAGAAACTTGCTTAGCCTTTCATACCAAGCTCTAGGAGCTTGTTTCAAACCATATAATGTTTTAGTTAACTTAAGTACATGATCTGAATTTTTTGAATTTTCAAAACCTGGAAGTTGTTTTATATATACTTCTTCATTTATATATCCATTTAAGAAAGCACTTTTTATGTCCATTTGGTATAATTTGAAGTCCTTATAGGCTGCATAAGCTAAGAGCATCCTAATTGCTTCCATTCTTGCTACGGGGTAAAGGTTTCATCGTAATCGATACCTTCTTCTTGACTATAACCTTGTGCTACTAGCCTATCTTTATTTCTTATAACTATCCCATGTTCATCCTTTTTATTTCTATATACCCATTTAGTTCCTATGATTGATTTGTCTTTGGGTTTTGGTATAAGTTCCCACACTTGGCTTCTTTCAAATTGATTTAGTTCCTCTTGCATGGCCATAATCCAAGAGTCATCTTTTAAGGTTTCTTCAATATTCTTGGGTTCATCTTGAGATAAAAAGGCATAATGGTTGCAAATATTTTTCAGTGAGGCTTGAGTGGGTATTCCTTTTGAAGTTTCTCCAAGTATTTGTTCTTTTGGATGACTTTTAGCATATTTCTATTCTTTAGGTAATTCTAGATTTTCTACAAAGTTTTCATTTGAAGTCTCATTATTATTTTCTTCCTTTATTTCAAGATCTTCTTCTTTTTGTGAAATATCTTCTTTTTCATCATTCTTAATTTTATTTTCATAATTGTTTGATTCATCAAATGTTATGTGTATAGATTCAATGATAGTAAGAGTTCTTCTATTATAAACCCTATAGGCTTTGCTATTTGTAGAGTAGCCTAAAAAGATACCTATATCATATTTTGCATCAAACTTTCCTAAATCATCTTTAGTATTAAGGATAAAGCATTTGCATCCAAATACATGAAAGTAAGAGATATTCGGTTTTCTTCCTTTCCATAGTTCATACGGTGTTTTGTCTATACTTGATCTTATAGATACCCTATTTATAATATAAAATGTTGTGTTTATAGCTTCAACCCAAAAGTATTTAGGTAGGTTATTTTTGTTTATCATTGTTCTTGCCATTTCTTGTAGGGTTCTATTTTTTCTTTCTACAACTCCATTTTGTTGTGGAGTTCTAGGTATTGAGAAATTATGGTTTATTCCATATTCATTACAGAATTTATCAACCTCTTTGTTTCTAAACTCCCTACCTTGATCACTTCTAAAACTTGTTACATTATAGCCATTTTCATTTTTGTAATTTCTTACATAAGGTGATTAGCATGTCACAAGCTTCATCTTTATTTGTTAGGAATAATACCCAAGTGAATCTTGAATAATCATACACTATTACAAAAGCATATTGTTTTTCTCCTAGGCTTAAGGTTCTATTTGGGCCAAATAATTCTAGGTGTAATAGTTCTAGGGGTCTTTTAGTAGATGTATACTTTTTTCTTTTTAAAGCTTGTTTTAACTTGCTTTCCCTTTTGGCATGCGCCACACCTCTTGTCTTTTATGAATTTGGTATTTGGTAATCCTTTTACAAGATTTTTATTTGATAATTTGGATAATAAGTCCATGCTAACATGTCCTAACTTTCTATGCCATAGCCAACTTATTTCATTCATGGCTGCCAAACAAGTTAGGTTCTGATTCATTAGATTCTCAAGATTTATACAATAAACATTATTTATTCTAAGAGCTATAAACAAGATTTTATTTTCTTTGGGATTCTGAATAACACATTTTTCTTTCTTAAAGGTTATTTCAAATCCTTTGTCACTCAATTGGCTGATGCTTAAGAGATTGTGTTTTAATCCTTCTATTAATAATACATTATCAATAGTAATAGAAGGTTCTTTATCTATTCTCCCGATGCCAATGATTTTTCCTTTGGCATTATCGCCAAAGGTGACATATCCTCCATCCTTTTGTTTTAGAGAGGAAAACTTGGTATTATCGCCAGTCATGTGTCTTGAACACTCGCTGTCCAAGTACCACTTGTCTATTGATGATGCTGTCCTAAAACATACCTACAATGGAGGATTCATTGTGTTAGTCTTTGGAACCCAAATCCTTTTAACTTTCTTTGTTTTGTTGTTAGTTCCATTATTACCTTTCCATTCTCCTTGTATGTTAACATACTTCCTTTTTAGTAGGCAATCAAACATTACGTGACCTTTAGTCTTGCACATATAGCAAGTAGTGTGTTCATGTTTGTTGTTTGAGGAAGTGCTAGCATAGTGCTTGACTTCCTTCATAAAGTATCCTATGTATAATTTCTTATTCTTTTTGTTTATTTTACCATTGTAACCTATTCCTTCTTTATTCCCATGTAGCCTTTGTTGTCCAATCATTTTTTCAAAATTATCTTTACCTTTTGTAAAATTATATATAATTTTTTCTTTATCTTCTACTAATTTCTTTAGTTCATTTATTTCTAGATCCTTTCTATTCAAGTTTTCTTTATGAGTTTTTCCTAATTCTTGAGTTACTTTACTTACTTCATCCTCTAACTTCTCAATACAAGAATCTTTTTCTTTTTCATTGGTTTTGTATGATTCAAGTTGCTTCAATAGTTCTTTATTTTGATCCTTCAAGGTTATATTTCTTTTGGAAATTTTTATGAATCTTTTATGTAAGGAAAATAATTCATCTTGTAATTCTTTGTATGAGAGCATACTATCAGATGACTCCTCACAATATTCATTACAAGATTCGGTTGAAGAGTAGTAGGAATTTACCTCTTCATCACTCGCCTTGAAGCATACATTTGCCATCTCTTGTCCACTTGATTCGTTTTCCATTTCGCTGGAGCTTGAGTCATCCCAAGTAGCCTTCATAGCTTCCTTATTTTTCTTCTTGTCTTTCTTGAGCAATGGGCAGTCCAGTTTGATATGTCCTGGTTTCTTACAATGATAACATATAGGAGATTCACCTTTACTTTTATTTTATTTTCTACTTGATTCTCCTTTTTTAGTTTTTCTTTTGTTGAACTTCTTAGGAAATCTTTTATTCCTTCTATAAAACTTTCCTAGTCTCTTAGTGATGAATGCTAATTCATCTTGATCTAAGTCACTTGTTTCACCTTCTTCTTCACTTGAGCTGTGGCTTGATGCTTTTAGTGCAATAGATTTCTTATGCTTTGGTTCAGGATTTCTTTCTTTTAGAGCCATTTCATAGGTAATTCGTGAACCTATGAGTTCATCTAAAGAGGTGGTCTTAAGGTTTCTTCCTTCAGTAATTACTGTAGCCTTAGGTTCCCATATGGAGGGAAGGCCTCTCAAAATTTTCCTAATCATTTCGTAGGTGGTATAAGTTTTTCCTAAGGCACTTAAGGAATTTATTATGTGGGTGAATCTTATGTACATGCTTGATATGGATTCATCTGAATTCATCTTGAAAGCTTCATATTCGCTTGTTAACATGTCTATCCTATTGTCCCTAACATCAATAGTTCCTTCATATGTACCTTCTAATTTGTCCCATATTTCTTTAGCCATTTTACAAGCCATGATCCTATTAAATTCGTTAGTGTCTAAAGCACAATACAAAGCATTCATAGCACTTGAGTTTATTTGGAGCATTTTATAATCTGAATCGATCATATCCTTTTTTCTCTTTTGGAATATGTTTCCATCTATTATCTTAGTGGGAATAAGGTCTCCATCCATAACTACTTCCCATGCTTTCCAATCCATGTGTTGGAGGTAGATTTGCATTCTCTTTTTCCAAAAGGTGTAGTTGTGTCCACAGAAGATTGGTGGATGAGTTGAGGATTGACCCTCTCCAAAAGGAGCTACTCCTATGTTAGTCATTTAGATTTTTTATAGCTTCTTGTTAGGAATTTGCTATAACTAGGCTCTGATACCAATTGAAATTAGGATAGCTTCCCAATAGGGGGGCTGAATTGAACTTTTAAAATTATTTCAAGTTTAATTCTTTGTTGTATATCAATAATCACAACAAGTGAATACAAAAACAATTCAACCACAACCAATCAACTAGATAATCAAAATTTTGTTCTTTGCAACAATAGCCCTGTAATAAATTGTAAACCACGCTGAATTTATGTAAGCCCTGTGTTTATTCCAAACTCACAATTCTTCTTTGTGTTTAGCTTTTAAACAAACTTTCAGATTAATAAGTTTAGGATGATCAACCAACGTAGTCCCTTTCGGTTTCCGCAATCAATACTGATCAAGCCAAAACAAATTATCCTCCGGTCTATTTAATAACCATACACTCAGAATTAACAATTTAAAGCATACACACAGGTTGTAAGTATTGTTGAAAAATAAAGAGTAAGGAAGAGAAGAGAGACACAAGGGTTGACGAGGTTCGACTTATACCCAGCCTACGTCCTCGCCTTTGGCAAACCACCAAAGGATTCACTAGTTCAGTTCCGTTGACAGGTGAAACAATACCGATTATAATCACTCCTTTCGTTAGGCTAAAGCCTGCCTCTCCAAACGAAATTCCCACGTTTGGTCCAACGATTCTACAGCCCTGAATCATTTATACATAAGAACCAATATAGAGAAGAGTTTGTGTACAAGAAAACACTCTCACATCAGAGTAGGTTGGCACAACATTCAGCACAAGAATGCTTCAAAGTAATTCAAATATAAAAGAATATGAAGCTCAATACTCAATTTAGATCACCAAGTATCCTCCATAATTTGAAAGATTCAGACTTTGAAGGCTTTACTTCGGAGTTTGAATTAGCAGAAGTTCATTAGTTGAAGATGAATGAACACAAGAGTATTTGAGTGCTTTTTAGAGAACATTGATTGCTGTAAATTTCTTGGTGTTAAAATCTTTGAAGTTTGGGGCTATTTATAGAAGTTTAAAAGTAATTTCTTACCCCCAAAGTTTCCTTGAAGTAGTTTCCAAGTTTTTCAAAATAATTGTGTCCGAAAAATCCATTTAAAAAATCTTCCCATTGAGAGTTTTTAAACCAACATTCGAGTGGCAGTCACCTGTCACAACATGGCAGTCGTCTATCATAGAAGAAACTCACAACACAGAACACTGGCAGTTGCCTGCCAGAACCAAGGCAGTCGCCTGGCATGCTCCTGTCTCTTTGAAAAATTCTCCATTTAATTTGGCAGTCGCGTGCCACCAAAGGGCAGTCGCCTGGACCTTTTGTTTTTCAAAAAACGTTTCTTTTCTGTGATTTGAAAAACATACTTTAGGGTTTTTCTAAAAATACATTTCTGAGTTTCTTTTAATTTTATGAGAGCTTCAATTCAGTTTATAGTTGAAATTAACTTGAAGTACATACAGACATCCTTAAAACTTTATTCCTTTTGATCTTCAAGTAAGTCCTTGTTCTCCATCATCTTTGAGTTTCTAATCTTTTCTTTGAGCTTTCGTCAAGTTATATTTAATCCTCATGCTTTTCAAGATTTTTTTTAATCCATAAGCTTTATCATCCTTTTGAGTTTTGTCACTACCTTTAAGCTTTGCCTTTTTCCTGAAAAACTTTCACTTAAACCACATTAAACACATCATGATTTGTTATCATCAAAATAAGAATTGTAAGCCTTGTTAGGCCAACAATAGCCAAGTGTTTTAGATTTTCAATTGTAAGCCTAAGATCACCTCTTTTCTTACGAATTTCAACACGTGAGGGGCACAAGTTAAAATGACTTTAAGTTTTAACTGATCATGTATACATTTCTTTGTACGTAGTTTTATTATGGAAAAACTTTAATGAAATTTTGGCAGCATGCCGTCTGTAAATTGGACATTTCCCAAAAAATTCCTACACTAAAACTTGATAGATTCAAGCAAACAAATCACAATAATACACATCATGCAGATACCAATTAGTTTGAGTATGCGAGAACCTAAATCCACTACTAGCATGCAATTCACAATGTAGTGCATCAGCCATGCAGTTGGCGTTCAACACAAGCATGTATTTCAGTAGTTCAATTTATAGTTCATATCACATAATACCTTCCATCAAGACAAGATTTCCAACATTTCAGTAGTCGTTTTGAATAATTTTTTATAACTAGTTAATTTTGATTGGAAAAAAATTAAATGTGTCACTAAAACACTAATAGCGGAGGAGGACGTACACCTAAATCTCAGGGCCAAAGAGAATCTCACTTTTTCATTCCAAAATGGATTGTCCATGGATTTCCTAATCTCACACAAAAGCCCAAGATACTCCTCCAGGATATCAAGAGTCTGCCCTTGAGCACTCCTTAGGGTTTGCTCACTTAGTACCCATTTGGATACCGAAGGGGGTAAGACGCTCACCTTATGCAGCTCCAAGAGATGTTTTTCGAAATATTATCAGTCACATGAATAACCATAAGGATTCAATAATCATCTATCTTAAATTCTAGAACACCAAAATAAAACAATTCAAATCAACCATAACGTCATAGAAATATAATCAAATCATCCCCATGACAACTGTAAAGTAGCATCCAGGTTAATGTATCATACCTCTTAGTTTAAAATCACATGCCAAAATCATGTGTTAAGATCACAAGAACTCTATAACCTTAACACCAACCATATCCAATGAAGTTGATTTTTCAGAGATTGAATAACTCCCTTTTTCTATGACAGTGTGATAGAGTGGAAAAAAGAAATTTCAACGTGAGTTCGCGTACAGACTGATTTGATTCCAGTTCCCCATGGATATTTCTTGAAAAATGTACTACTATTAATGGTTTGTTTGGTAATGAAGATTGGAAATGAAATGGAATGAAAAAAATAATATTAGAATTAGTTTTTATATCAAAAAAACAAAATGAATAACAATAAAAGGTTTAGGCACTATTAAATAGACGTAAAAATAGTTTTATTTTTCATTTATAATTATTAAATATATATCTCAGTGAAAAATAAAATATGGAGGAACTAGAACGGTTTTTTTTGGGTTTTAAGTGAGAAATGAAGTAAAATATATAATAAATGATCAAATTTTAATTCTATGCAACACTAATATTTATTTTTAATTTTTTAATCATATGAAACTATATTTATATATTTTAAATACTATTCAATACTCTAAGAGGACAAAATGTGAAATATATTGCTTTCTTATTTCCAAACAGAATTCTTGTTCCAAAAACATAGCCTAAATCTTCCAGATTTTGGATTTGAAGGAATCCAGATTAAAATTTTCGGGCCCTCAGCTAGTGTTGAATTTTTTTTTTTAAACCCCCCAGGAAACTAAACCAAGATGCCCTCCATTTAGAGCAATAGAAAAACTTGGAATTTTGACACCCCCTCAGACAATTAAGGAAAGTTAGGAAGCTTAAAAAAAAAATGGTTAATAGAAACTCTAATCTAACTGAGTTATGAGGTTTTCAAATATCAATAACTAAATCTTCAATTCTTGATTTCCAGAGACGAGATTAAAACAAAATAGCTAAAATAACCCTCAGGCCCTAGAGCTATCAATGAAAAAAACCGCAAATTTTATCTCAGTAGCGTAACTTCAGCTTCAAGGATGTTTGTAATTATCTGGAATTGAAAAATCTGCTTAAGTTGAGTATCATTTTTCATTTGAATATTTCTTGACAAGTTGGTCTCCAACTTCAAAAGAAGAAGAAGAAGAAACAAACCTGGCGAGGAGTAGCAGCGGCGGTGGTCGGAGTAGCGAAAGGCGACGTGCGAGTGCTGGGCTGCGACGGTGAGGGTGAGCCAACAGCGATAGCGAGCCAACAGCGATGGTGGCGGGTGACGGAGACAGGAGGAACGGGAGGGGTTGCGCGCTGGAAACAAAAGATTGGGCGAAATATTGGGTGAAAAACTGGCGAAGCAAGAGTTTTGGGGGAATGGGTCAATAGTGATGAATATTAAAATTTGTCACTAATAGTATTGAATAAAATTTTTATTTTTTTTAAAATAAGGGAAGTATTAATAACGGTTCTCAAATATGTCACTAATAATGGGTCAATAGTGACGAATTTTAATATTCGTCACTAATAATATTAAATAAATTTTTTATTTACTTTTAAATAAGGAAAGTATTAGTGACGGTTCTTAAATCCATTACTAATGTCACTAATAGTATTAAATAAAATTTTTATTATTTTTAAATAAGGAAAGTATTAGTGACGGTTCTCATATCCATCACTAATAATGGGAAAATAGTGACGAATTTTAATATTCGTCACTAATAATATTAAAAATATATATATTTATTTTTAAATAAGGGAAGTATTAGTGATGATTCTCAAATTCGTCACTAATAATGGACTAATAGTGACGAACATATAAATTTTTCATTAATACTCTGAAACAAAAATTTTTATTTATTTTTAAATACGGGACGTATTAGTGACGGTTCTGAAATCTGACACTGATAAGGGGCCAATAGTAACGAATATATAAATCCGTCACTAATACTCAAAATAAAAATTTTTTAAATATTTTTAAATGCGAGAAGTATTAGTGACGATTCTCAAATCTGTCACTAATAATGGGGCAATAGTGACGAATATATAAATCAGTCACTAATAATTGGCCAATAGTGACAAATATATAAATTCGTTACTAATACTCTAAAACAAAATTTTTTATTTATTTTTAAATACAGGATGTATTAGTGATGGTTCTCCAATCCGTCACTAATAATGGGTCAATAGTGACGAATATATAAATTCATCACTAATACTCTGAAAATTTTTTATTTTTTTTTAAATAATAGTAGTGATGGTTATTTAATCGTCACTAATGAATATCTTTTAGTGACGGATTTAATTCATCACTAATACCCTAGAAATCATCGCAAATATTTTTTTGAGATAAATTTTGCACAAAAAATGATTTCCCGCAATTTTTTTTCGATTTTTAGTGACGAAATTATTAGTGATTAATTTAATTTCGTCACTAATAGTTTCGTATTAGTGACAGTTACTAAAACCTTCACTAATACCCACTTTAATTGATGAAATTGAATCCGTCACTAATAATTTCGTCACTAAAAACCAGTCCTTTTGTAGTGCAAACACCCAAAAAATATTTTTCAAATATCAAGTACATTGGATATTAGGGTTTAAGCTTGCTAAAAATGATTTTATCAAAACACAAAGTAAGCTTATGAAACTTGCAATAAGAATGCAAGTTCTTAAGCCAATGAAGAGTTTTTCCCAATCTAATATTTATAAGTAAAATACCCTAGGAAAAACATTAAGCTACTCTCCAAAATCAACAAATGCAAGTATGGGACAGTTGTTAGCTTGCGAAGAGAATGAATGCATATCCAAAAAAATAATCACTCTCAAAGATATGTGATGAAAATGAGTATAAGAAAGAGATTTTGCAATATCCTTTGTAAAAAATAGGAGTATGAAAGAATTAGCACATAAATTTTCAGAGAAAGGAATTTGCTAATCTATATGCTAATTAATTACTAATTATAACAAATGAAGGGGTATATATAGAGTTGGGCAAAAATATAACTGTTGGGGATATCAAGGGTATTTTGAAAATTGTTTAATTAAGTGTAATGAAAATTAACCCTGATTTACTGCGGTATAAATTTGCCAACCCGAAAGGTTTCGGTTAACCATATTTGAGGTTCAGTCGACCATATCACTAAGTTCGGTCAACCGTGACATTTTTGAACTAAGGTTTTGGTTGACTAGATTAAGGCAATTTTGAACCCTTCGAGGTTCGGTCGGCCAGAGCATGTTCAATTGACCAAATCTAGAGGTTCGGTCGACTAGGTCAAATTTGAACTAAGATTTTGGTCGACCAGGGCATGGGAATTCCCCACGTGTCAATTTGGTTGACCATATGTGCCCAGTTCATTTGAAAATGATCGATCGAATAGTCAACTAGTTGACTCTATTAGGTTCGGTCTACCGAACACACTTAAAGTGTGCATTTAACTCCTAATTTGAGTTTAAAGTTACATGTAGGGACCTAGGGTCTATCTAAGGTCAAGGCTCCTTAATTTAGCCATTTTCATTTTTGTAATTTCTTACATAAGGTGATTAGCATGTCACAAGCTTCATCTTTATTTGTTAGGAATAATACCCAAGTGAATCTTGAATAATCATACACTATTACAAAAGCATATTGTTTTTCTCCTAGGCTTAAGGTTCTATATGGGCCAAATAATTCTAGGTGTAATAGTTCTAGGGGTCTTTTAGTAGATATATACTTTTTTCTTTTTAAAGCTTGTTTTAACTTGCTTTCCCTTTTGGCATGCGCCACACCTCTTGTTTTTTATGAATTTGGTATTTGGTAATCCTTTTACAAGATTTTTATTTGATAATTTGGATAATAAGTACATGCTAACATGTCCTAACTTTCTATGCCATAGCCAACTTATTTCATTCATGGCTGCCAAACAAGTTACGTTTTGATTCATTAAATTCTCAAGATTTATACAATAAACATTATTTATTCTAAGAGCTATAAACAAGATTTTATTTTCTTTGGGATTCTGAATAACACATTTTTCTTTCTTAAAGGTTATTTGAAATCCTTTGTCACTCAATTGGCTGATGCTTAAGAGATTGTGTTTTAATCCTTCTATTAATAATACATTATCAATAGTAATAGAAGGTTCTTTACCTATTCTCCCAATGCCAATGATTTTACCTTTGGCATTATCGCCAAAGGTGACATATCCTCCATCCTTTTGTTTTAGAGAGAAAAACTTGGTATTATCGCCAGTCATGTGTCTTGAACACTCGCTGTCCAAGTACCACTTGTCTGTTGATCATGCTGTCCTAAAACATACCTACAATGGAGGATTCATTGTGTTAGTCTTTGGAACCCAAATCCTTTTAACTTTCTTTGTTTTTTTGTTAGTTCCATTATTACCTTTCCATTCTCCTTGTACGTTAACATACTTCCTTTTTAGTGGGCAATCAAACATTACGTGACCTTTAGTCTTGCACATATGGCAAGTAGTGTGTTCATGTTTGTTGTTTGAGGAAGTGCTAGCATAGTGCTTGAATTCCTTCATAAAGTATCCTATGTATAATTTCTTATTCTTTTTGTTTATTTTACCATTGTAACCTATTCCTTCTTTATTCCCATGTAGCCTTTGTTGTCCAATCATTTTTTCAAAATTATCTTTACCTTTTGTAAAATTATATATAATTTTTTCTTCTACTAATTTCTTTAGTTCATTTATTTCTAGATCCTTTCTATTCAAGTTTTCTTTATGAGTTTTTCCTAATTCTTGAGTTACTTTACTTACTTCCTCCTTTAACTTCTCAATACAAGAATCTTTTTCTTTTTCATTGGTTTTGTATGATTCAAGTTGCTTCAATAGTTCTTTATTTTGATCCTTCAAGGTTATATTTCTTTTGGAAATTTTTATGAATCTTTTATGTAAGGAAAATAATTCATCTTGTAATTCTTTGTATGAGAGCATACTATAAGATGACTCCTCACAATATTCATTACAAGATTCGGTTGAAGAGTAGTAGGAATTTACCTCTTCATCATTCGCCTTGAAGCATACGTTTGCCATCTCTTGTCCACTTGATTCGTTTTCCATTTCGCTGGAGCTTGAGTCATCCCAAGTAGCCTTCATAACTTCCTTATTTTTCTTCTTGTCTTTCTTGAGCAATGGGCAGTTCAGTTTGATATGTCCTGGTTTCTTACAATGATAACATATAGGAGATTCATTTTTACTTTTATTTTATTTTCTACTTGATTCTCCATTTTTAGTTTTTCTTTTGTTGAACTTCTTAGGAAATCTTTTATTCCTTCTATAGAACTTTCCTAGTCTCTTAGTGATGAATGCTAATTCATCTTGATCTAAGTCACTTGTTTCACATTCTTCTTCACTTGAGCTGTGGCTTGATGCTTTTAGTGCAATAGATTTCTTATGCTTTGGTTCAGGATTTCTTTCTTTTAGAGCCATTTCATAGGTAATTCGTGAACCTATGAGTTCATCTAAAGAGGTGGTCTTAAGGTTTCTTCCTTCAGTAATGGCTGTAGCCTTAGGTTCCCATATGGAGGGAAGGTCTCTCAAAATTTTCCTAATCATTTCGTAGGTGGTATAAGTTTTTCCTAAGGCACTTAAGAAATTTATTATGTGGGTGAATCTTATGTACATGCTTGATATGGATTCATCTGAATTCATCTTGAAAGCTTCATATTCGCTTGTTAACATGTCTATCCTATTGTCCCTAACATCAATAGTTCCTTCATATGTAACTTCTAATTTGTCCCATATTTCTTTAGCCATTTTACAAGCCATGATCCTATTAAATTCATTAGTGTCTAAAGCACAATACAAAGCATTCATAGCACTTGAGTTTATTTCGAGCATTTTATAATCTAAATCGATCATATCCTTTTTTCTCTTTTGGAATATGTTTCCATCTATTATCTTAGTGGGAATAAAGTCTCCATCCATAACTACTTCCCATGCTTTCCAATCCATGTGTTGGAGGTAGATTTGCATTCTCTTTTTCCAAAAGGTGTAGTTGTGTCCACAGAAGATTGGTGGATGAGTTGAGGATTGACCCTCTCCAAAAGGAGCTACTCCTATGTTAGTCATTTAGATTTTTTATAGCTCCTTGTTAGGAATTTGCTATAACTAGGCTCTGATACCAATTGAAATTAGGATAGCTTCCCAATAGGGGGGCTGAATTGAACTTTTAAAATTATTTCAAGTTTAATTCTTTGTTGTATATCAATAATCACAAAAAGTGAATACAAAAACAATTCAACCACAACCAATCAACTAGATAATCAAAATTTTGTTCTTTGCGACAATAGCCCTGTAATAAATTGTAAATCATGCTGAATTTATGTAAGCCCTGTGTTTATTCCAAACTCACAATTCTTCTTTGTGTTTAGCTTTTAAACAAATTTTCAGATTAATAAGTTTAGGATGATCAACCAACGTAGTCCCTTTCGGTTTCCGCAATCAATACTGATCAAGCCAAAACAAATTATCCTCCGGTCTATTTAATAACCATACACTCAGAATTAACAATTTAAAGCATACACACAGGTTGTAAGTATTGTTGAAAAATAAAGAGTAAGGAAGAGAAGAGAGACACAAGGGTTTACGAGGTTCGACTTATACCCAGCCTACGTCCTCGCCTTTCGCAAACCACCAAAGGATTCACTAGTTCAGTTCCGTTGACGGGTGGAACAATACTGATTATAATCACTCCTTTCGTTAGGCTAGAGCCTGCCTCTCCAAACGAAATTCCCTCATTTGGTCCAATGATTCTACAGCCCTGAATCATTTATACATAAGAACCAATATAGAGAAGAGTTTGTGTACAAGAAAACACTCTCACAGCAGAGTAGGTTGGCACAACATTCAGCACAAGAATACTTCAAAGTAATTCAAATATAAAAGAATATGAAGCTCAATACTCAATTTAGATCACCAAGTATCCTCCATAATTTGAAAGATTCAAACTTTGAAGGCTTTACTTCGGAGTTTGAATTAGCAGAAGTTCATTAGTTGAAGATGAATGAACACAAGAGTATTTGAGTGCTTTTTAGAGAACATTGATTGTTGGAAATTTCTTGGTGTTAAAATCTTTGAAGTTTGGGGCTATTTATAGAAGTTTAAAAGTAATTTCTTACCCCCAAAGTTTCCTTGAAGTAGTTTCCAACTTTTCAAAATAATTGTGTCCAAAAAATCCATTTAAAAAATCTTCCCATTGAGAGTTTTTAAACCAACATTCGAGTGGCAGTCGCTTGCCATGGCATGGCAGTCGTCTATCATAGAAGAAACTCACAACACAGAACACTGGCAGTTGCTTGCTAGAACCATGGCAGTCGCCTAGCATGCTCCTGTCTCTTTGAAAAATTCTCCATTTAATTTAGCAGTCGCGTGCCACAAAAGGACAGTCGCCTGGACCTTTTGTTTTTCAAAAAACATTTCTTTTCTGTGATTTGAAAACCATACTTTAGGGTTTTTCTAAAATTACATTTCTGAGTTTCTTTTAATTTTATGAGAGTTTTAATTCAGTTTATAGTTGAAATTAACTTGAAGTACATACAGACATCCTTAAAACTTTATTCCTTTTGATCTTCAAGTAAGTCCTTGTTCTTCCATCATCTTTGAGTTTCTAATCTTTTCTTTGAGCTTTCGTCAAGTTATCTTTAATCCTCATGCTTTTCAAGATTTCTTTTAATCCATAAGCTTTATCATCCTTTTGAGTTTTGTCATTACCTTTAAGCTTTGCCTTTTTCCTAAAAAACTTTCACTTAAACCACATTAAACACATCATGATTTGTTATCATCAAAATAAGAATTATAAGCCTTGTTAGGCCAACAATAGCCAAGTGTTTTAGATTTTCAATTGTAAGCCTAAGATCACCTCTTTTCTTACGAATTTCAACACGTGAGAGGCGCAAGTTAAAATGACTTTAAGTTTTAACTGATCATGTATACATTTCTTTGTACGTAGTTTTATTATGGAAAAACTTTAATGAAATTTTGGTAGCATGTCATCTATAAATTGGACATTTCCCAAAAAATTCCTACACTAAAACTTGATAGATTCAAGCAAACAAATCACAATAATACACATCATGCAGATACCAATTAGTTTGAGCATGCGAGAACCTAAATCCACTACTAGCATGCAATTCACAATGTAGTGCATCAGCCATGCAGTTGGCGTTCAACACAAGCATGTATTTCAGTAGTTCAATTTATAGTTCATATCACATAATACCTTCCATCAAGACAAGATTTCTAACATTTCAGTAGTCGTTTTGAATAATTTTTTATAACTAGTTAATTTTGATTGGAAAAAAATTAAATGTGTCACTAAAACACTAATAGCGGAGGAGGACGTACACCTAAATCTCAGGGCCAAAGAGAATCTCACTTTTTCATTCCAAAATGGATTGTCCATGGATTTCCTAATCTGACACAAAAGCCCAAGATACTCCCCCAGGATATCAAGAGTCTGCCCTTGAGCACTCCTTAGGGTTTGCTCACTTAGTACCCATTTGGATACTGAAGGGGGTAAGACGCTCACCTTATGTAGCTCCAAGAGATGTTTTTCGAAATATTATCAGTCACATGAATAACCATAAGGATTCAATAATCATATATCTTAAATTCTAGAACACCAAAATAAAACAATTCAAATCAACCATAACGTCAAAGAAATATAATCAAATCATCCCCATGACAACTGTAAAGTAGCATCCAGGTTAATGTATCATACCTCTTAGTTTAAAATCACATGCCAAAATCATGTGTTAAGATCACAAGAACTCTATAACCTTAACACCAACCATATCCAATGAAGTTGATTTTTCAGAGATTAAATAACTCCCTTTTTCTATGATAGTGTGGCAGAGTGGAAAAAAGAAATTTCAACAAGAGTTCGCGTACAGACTGATTTGATTCCAATTCCCCATGATATTTCTTGAAAAATGTACTACTATTAATGGTTTGTTTGGTAATGAAGATTGGAAATGAAATGGAATGAAAAAAAAAATATTAGAATTAGTTTTTATATCAAAAAAACAAAATGAATAAGAATAGAAGGTTTAGGCACTATTAAATAGACATAAAAATAGTTTTATTTTTCATTTATAATTATTAAATATATATCTCAGTGAAAAATAAAATATGGAGGAACTAGAACGGTTTTTTTGGGTTTTAAGTGAGAAATGAAGTAAAATATATAATAAATGATCAAATTTTAATTCTATGCAACACTAATATTTATTTTTAATTTTTTAATCATATGAAACTATATTTATATATTTTAAATACTATTCAATACTCTGAGAGGACAAAATGTGAAATATATTGCTTTCTTATTTCCAAACAGAATTCTTGTTCCAAAAACATAGCCTAAATCTTCCAGATTTTGGATTTGAAGGAATCCAGATTAAAATTTTTCGGGCCCTCAGCTAGTGTTGAATTTTTTTTTTAAAACCCCCCAGGAAACTAAACCAAGATGCCCTCCATTTAGAGCAATAGAAAAACTTGGAATTTTGACACCCCCTCAGACAATTAAGGAAAGTTAGGAAGCTTAAAAAAAAAAATGGTTAATAGAAACTCTAATCTAACTGAGTTATGAGGTTTTCAAATATCAATAACTAAATCTTCAATTCTTGATTTCCAGAGACGAGATTAAAACAAAATAGCTAAAATAACCCTCAGGCCCTAGAGCTATCAATGAAAAAAACCGCAAATTTTATCTCAGTAGCGTAACTTCAGCTTCAAGGATGTTTGTAATTATCTGGAATTGAAAAATCTGCTTAAGTTGAGTATCATTTTTCATTTGAATATTTCTTGACAAGTTGGTCTCCAACTTCAAAAGAAGAAGAAGAAACAAACCTGGCGAGGAGTAGCAGCGGCGGTGGTCGGAGTAGCGAAAGGCGACGTGCGAGTGCTGGGCTGCGACGGTGAGGGTGAGCCAACAGCGATAGCGAGCCAACAGCGATGGTGGCGGGTGACGGAGACAGGAGGAACGGGAGGGGTTGCGCGCTGGAAACAAAAGATTGGGCGAAATATTGGGTGAAAAACTGGCGAAGCAAGAGTTTTGGGGGAATGGGTCAATAGTGATGAATATTAAAATTTGTCACTAATAGTATTGAATAAAATTTTTATTTTTTTTAAAATAAGGGAAGTATTAATAACGGTTCTCAAATATGTCACTAATAATGGGTCAATAGTGACGAATTTTAATATTCGTCACTAATAATATTAAATAAATTTTTTATTTACTTTTAAATAAGGAAAGTATTAGTGACGGTTCTTAAATCCATTACTAATGTCACTAATAGTATTAAATAAAATTTTTATTATTTTTAAATAAGGAAAGTATTAGTGACGGTTCTCATATCCATCACTAATAATGGGAAAATAGTGACGAATTTTAATATTCGTCACTAATAATATTAAAAATATATATATTTATTTTTAAATAAGGGAAGTATTAGTGATGATTCTCAAATTCGTCACTAATAATGGACTAATAGTGACGAACATATAAATTTTTCATTAATACTCTGAAACAAAAATTTTTATTTATTTTTAAATACGGGACGTATTAGTGACGGTTCTGAAATCTGACACTGATAAGGGGCCAATAGTAACGAATATATAAATCCGTCACTAATACTCAAAATAAAAATTTTTTAAATATTTTTAAATGCGAGAAGTATTAGTGACGATTCTCAAATCTGTCACTAATAATGGGGCAATAGTGACGAATATATAAATCAGTCACTAATAATTGGCCAATAGTGACAAATATATAAATTCGTTACTAATACTCTAAAACAAAATTTTTTATTTATTTTTAAATACAGGATGTATTAGTGATGGTTCTCCAATCCGTCACTAATAATGGGTCAATAGTGACGAATATATAAATTCATCACTAATACTCTGAAAATTTTTTATTTTTTTTAAATAATAGTAGTGATGGTTATTTAATCGTCACTAATGAATATCTTTTAGTGACGGATTTAATTCATCACTAATACCCTAGAAATCATCGCAAATATTTTTTTGAGATAAATTTTGCACAAAAAATGATTTCCCGCAATTTTTTTTCGATTTTTAGTGACGAAATTATTAGTGATTAATTTAATTTCGTCACTAATAGTTTCGTATTAGTGACAGTTACTAAAACCTTCACTAATACCCACTTTAATTGATGAAATTGAATCCGTCACTAATAATTTCGTCACTAAAAACCAGTCCTTTTGTAGTGCAAACACCCAAAAAATATTTTTCAAATATCAAGTACATTGGATATTAGGGTTTAAGCTTGCTAAAATGATTTTAGCAAAACACAAAGTAAGCTTATGAAACTTGCAATAAGAATGCAAGTTCTTAAGCCAATGAAGAGTTTTTCCCAATCTAATATTTATAAGTAAAATACCCTAGGAAAAACATTAAGCTACTCTCCAAAATCAACAAATGCAAGTATGGGACAGTTGTTAGCTTGCGAAGAGAATGAATGCATATCCAAAAAAATAATCACTCTCAAAGATATGTGATGAAAATGAGTATAAGAAAGAGATTTTGCAATATCCTTTGTAAAAAATAGGAGTATGAAAGAATTAGCACATAAATTTTCAGAGAAAGGAATTTGCTAATCTATATGCTAATTAATTACTAATTATAACAAATGAAGGGGTATATATAGAGTTGGGCAAAAATATAACTGTTGGGGATATCAAGGGTATTTTGAAAATTGTTTAATTAAGTGTAATGAAAATTAACCCTGATTTACTGCGGTATAAATTTGCCAACCCGAAAGGTTTCGGTTAACCATATTTGAGGTTCAGTCGACCATATCACTAAGTTCGGTCAACCGTGACATTTTTGAACTAAGGTTTTGGTTGACTAGATTAAGGCAATTTTGAACCCTTCGAGGTTCGGTCGGCCAGAGCATGTTCAATTGACCAAATCTAGAGGTTCGGTCGACTAGGTCAAATTTGAACTAAGATTTTGGTCGACCAGGGCATGGGAATTCCCCACGTGTCAATTTGGTTGACCATATGTGCCCAGTTCATTTGAAAATGATCGATCGAATAGTCAACTAGTTGACTCTATTAGGTTCGGTCTACCGAACACACTTAAAGTGTGCATTTAACTCCTAATTTGAGTTTAAAGTTACATGTAGGGACCTAGGGTCTATCTAAGGTCAAGGCTCCTTAATTTAGCCAAAAAAGTCTGGCGTCGGTCAACCAACCCTAAGGTCATTTTATGGTCTTTGAACATATAGTCTCTACCATGCATGTCATGCAATAATTATTATAAATCTTTGAATAGTTATTATAGACTCAAAATGAATAAAAGAAAATATAACACAACTTGAAAAAGAAGTCAATATTCAAGCGCTGCTCCTCTCCAATTCCATGGAATACACCGGGGTATGCTCATTTAGGTGCTTTTTATGGCTTCCAAATTGCATTATCATTTGTGCGAACTAAAACATAAACTTGCTCAAATAATCAAAGCACACAGATGAGATACTGTGGCTTGTTATAATCAAAATAGGGATCTGACCAAAAAGTCAACAATCTCCCCCTTTTTAATGACGACAAACGCACTAGAGCAAAATGGGTAAAGCCTAAAAAGGCCCCCCTAACAATATGCATAATTTAAAAATGTAAACAATATAGCGCAAACATATTCACAAAAGAAGACATTTCAAAAAATATGCATTTGCGCTTTGCATTAAAGTACAACTACTTAGAAATTTTCCCCTAAAAACTTCCCTCTGTTTAGTCGTTAACATTTTGCTCATTAAAAATTTCCCACTTTTGGCATTAGCAAAAAGGGTTAAGCTAAGAGAAAATATTTTGAGTATTTAAAAACAGACTTAGCAAAGAGAACTTCCCTTTTTTAAAATGATTTTTAATTTTTCTTAGAAAACTCTCTCCCTTTTTGGTATAGGATTTGGGCATAGAAAATTTTGAACTATTTTTTTTCTTTTAAAAAATAGCAATTAAGCACACAAAATAATTTAACTCGTCATCTAATAGATAAAAATGACATGATGAACAAAGGCAAATCATAAATATACACAATCTGTCAGGATCAAGCGCTACCGATTCTTCTAAAACCATTTGATGATAGAAGGGGCACAACTTTTTCCTTTAAACAGTAGAGTAGAGCCCCACACTAAGTGTCGAGTGGACATGAGGGCCTACACCAATTCCAAGTAGTGGTGCGATGGGCTGGCACGCCAAGCACTATCGAGCTGAGGCCCACTGCTACGATCCCTCGCAACAGGGTTGACTGCTGACTTCCCATAAAGCCAACAATCATCCTTCCTGGGAGTGCTCAAACCCGTGACCTCGCTCTGATACCAAAGAATAATTTCCTCATTTAATTAAATTATTAAATTAATTTTGAAATTCAAAAATTTTCCAAAGAACAATTTTCTCATTTAATTAAATTATTGAATTAAACTATTCTTTGCTTAATTAATCTTGGAATATTAACTTGTTTAACTATGAAAAATGTGTTCCAAGACTTAAACTAAGGTCTCTAAGTCTCTTTACCTAATGAGCTTCAAAATGAAAAAAAAAAAAAACATATTTTAAGCTCTTATAACAAGGTGTTTCTTAGATTCCTTTGATTTATGAGAGTTTTCACATATCTAAATAGCATTTAGCTTTGAAGTACTTACAACAGTCCTTCTAATCATGGTCTTCTTTAAGCACTAGGTCCTTCAGCCTCCTTCAGCCTCTCAAGGTTCACTTTTGACTTTAAGGTTTGTTTGCCCTTTTAACTTCTTCATTTTTTGTTCATGATTTCATTATTCTGAGGAGCTTCCACTAGATTAGCATTGAACTTCATCTTATCAACTTTGAGAGTCCTTTTACCCAAAACACATCACTCAACACCACATGTTAAAACCTCTTTCATTTTGTTATCATCAAAACAAGATTGAAAAGCGAAGTTAGGCTAACACAATCCATTTCAATTTAAACACAATGTAAGACCCGTAGAAAATTAGAATTTAAACACATGTGGCATATATAACAAAAATACAGGTTTGAGCATAAAAATGATCTAACAAGTTCGCGTGCATTTTCATGAAAAGTCCATGAACTAGTTATGCAAAACCCTTTTAAAATTTGAAATTTCGTGACATAAAATCTTAAAACCGAATAGCACAAGTCATGAAGACATTTAAGCACAAAAGCAAGAAAACATGATATGATCTTTGTAAGTTCATTTCATGCAATTAAATGAATATATATATATAGATCCCCTTATGATTTTCGATAAAGACAGGGGGCAATGCTTGCTGAAAAAGAAACTTTAAATAAAGTTCAAGCAAGCAAATGTTTTTCTAGTTCTACATTTAAGCACAAAATACTTCATTAGATAGCCAGAAAAATACCCATATGGATCTTAAGGATATGACAATATAAATTAAGATCATATGGCCAGATTAAAAAACTTGTGGCTAAACAATATATTTTAACTAAAGGTTTTGAATAAAATCATTTTATTAAGAAGACGCCACAATGAATTCAGAACATCAAATCTAAGTAAGAAAGTTGGTGAGCACAACAAGATAGGAATTTAATTTCAGATGCTCCCCTATCAGTTTGGCTACGTGCTTAGATTCTTTAACTACTTATACTGATGCTGATTATGAAAGTTCATTGAGAGTTCAAATAGTATAAGTACTACTTTTCATTCCTAACATATTTACTGAATATATGATAAAAGATTTGTGTTCCACCAGTAAAATCTTTCCTAGAATACACGTGCGTTAAAAATCAAACACTAAGTCATGCATGGTGTTCATATGCCCCACGAACAATCCATATCAAAGATAATTCAATGAAGATAGGATATGATGTTTTGCAAATTCTTTCATTCGCGAGGAACTGGATGAGAAGAAACTCTCATGTTCGGTTCTGTAGTAGAGATTGAATTGTGAGAAACAACCATCCACTATAACCCCAAAAGAACTAGATTTCGTAAACAACATAGAGGAAAAATGAAGGGAATACTTATTGGGGTAATCACATTTGTTTCGACAAATATGCTCTTCAGGCCCTTGAACCCACTTGGATCACATCTAGACAAATAGAAGCAGGAGGATGAGCAATGACCCAAAATGCACATCGTGGTGGAAAAATATGGGTACGTATATTTCCAGACAAATTAGTTACAGTAAAACCTATGGAAGCACATATGCATTCAGGGAAAGGATCTCCCGAATATTGGGTAGCTGTTGTTAAACCAAGTCAAATACTTTATGAATTGGGCATAGTAACAGAAAAATATAGCTAGAAAAGCTATTTTAATAGTGGCATCCGAAATGCCTATATGAACTCAATTAATTATTTTGGGATAGGGATGCAGAACAGAAGAGAAAGAAAAGAGGTCTTTGGGATGGGTTTCAGGGTACAAAAGAATTTCAGACTCAAAAAGTAGTAACAATGGAAATGTGAGTCTATGAAACGGGTGCTTCTAATCATTTTATCAACGATGGGACTTAGGCACCCCAGTATATTCTCATTGATGAGAATCAATAAGCACCATGGAAGGATCCATTATATGTTTCAGTTGGGCCTATCATCAGAGCGAGATCCAAGAAAATCAAAGAAATACTTCGCGGGCTGATTCAAGATATTTGGGCTTATTCAAAAATGGGGCACTCCAAGCATGGCCCAAAGAAAGATGAAGACTTACTAAACTTAATTCAAGTTTGTGATGGAGCTAATCTTGCTTAATGGCTTTAATCTCCTTATTAAGAATTGTGTGCTAATTCAAATTTGGGATTTGACTTAATGGTGTATTGCAAGGCAACTTAGCTTGCATAGAATTTTAGTAAGTTGTGAGAGTCATTAATGTGTCTAGTAAGTTGGTATATTTAATGTCCTTGTCTCCCATGTTTGTATGGGAATTGCTGAGTATTAATGTTCTTGTCTCCCATGTTTGTGTGGGAATTGTTAAGTGTTTAATGTCCATGTCTCCCATATTAGCTATATATATCTCACCATGGTAAGAAGGAAGAATGGAAATAAAAATGTGAGGCTTTGAGGCTTTGTTTCTTGTTGGTTCTTTTGAAGAACTTTTCGAACTTATCGGGATTTTTTGTGGCGTTCACCAATGACTTATCAAACGGCTTTCCACCACCGTTTGTGGCGTCTTCCTTATACCAAGGTTCGTGTTTCGCACCAAACAACGGGTTGAGGTTGTATATACCAAAGTTCTTGTTTGTCGTAAACAACGGGTTGACGTCTATCATTCATATCTATCCAAAAATCTGAATTTTAGCTTTCTTGGGCAAGCATTCAAGCATTGTTTGCTGGGTCTCAAAGCGTGTCGATTGAGGTTCGCATCATTTGGTATCAGAGCTTAGGCACTAAAATCAGGTTTACTATCTTTTATCTTATGTTTTGATTCATTGTTCTTGTTTTGTGACGTGTAGCAAGTTGGAAAAAAAAAATACGTCAGAAAAGAAAAAAGAAAAGAAAAGGAGACACTCAAAAAGAAAAGAAAGCAAAAAGATTTTTTTTTTTTTTTTCCTACTCCTTTGATTCATTGTTTCTACAATATTTTCTTGTCTTATTGGTTTAATATTACATGGAATGGATTCGAGGACGAATCCTTTTGAAGAGTGGGGGAATGATGAGAATCAATAAGCACCATGGAAGGATCCATTATATATTTCAGTTGGGCCTATCATCAGAGCGAGATCCAAGAAAATCAAAGAAATACTTCACGGGCTGATTCAAGATATTTGGGCTTATTCAAAAATGGGGCACTCCAAGCATGGCCCAAAGAAAGATGAAGACTTACTTAACTTAATTCAAGTTTGTGATGGAGCTAATCTTGCTTAATGGCTTTAATCTCCTTACTAATAATTGTGTGTTAATTCAAATATGGGATTTGACTTAATGGTGTATTGCAAGGCAACTTAGCTTGCATAGGATTTTAGTAAGTTGTGAGAGTCATTAGTGTGTCTAGTAAGTTGGTATATTTAATGTCCTTGTCTCCCATGTTTGTATGGGAATTGCTAAGTATTAATGTTCTTGTCTCCCATGTTTGTGTGGGAATTGTTAAGTGTTTAATGTACATGCCTCCCATATTAGCTATATATATCTCACCATCGTAAGAAGGAAAAGAAAGGGATAAAAAATGTGAGGCTTTGTTTCTTCTTGGTTCTTTTGAAGAACTTTTCGAACTTATCGGGATTTCCCGTGGCATTCACCAATGACTTATCAAACGGTTTTCCACCACCGTTTGTGGCGTCTTCCTTATACCAAGGTTCGTGTTTCGCACCAAACAACGGGTTGAGGTCATATATACCAAAGTTCTTGTTTGTCATAAACAACGGATCGAGGTCTACCATTCATATCTATCAAAAAATCTGAATTTTAGCTTTCTTGGGCAAGCATTCCAACATTGTTTGCTGGGTCTCAAAGCGTGTTGTTTGAGGTTCGCATCATTTGGTATCAGAGCTTAGGCTCTAAAATCAGGTTTACCATCCTTTTATCTTTCGTTTCCTGCTATCATTCTATTTTTTTTAGCTTTCATATTGTTTCGTTGTTCTTGTTTTGTGACGTTTATCAAGTTGAAAAAAAAAAAAAAGTCAGAAAAGAAAAGAAAGGAAAATAAAAATGTGAGGCTTTGAGGCTTTGTTTCTTCTTGGTTCTTTTGAAGAACTTTTCGAACTTATCAGGATTTCCCGTGGCGTTCACCAATGACTTATCAAACGGCTTTCCACCACCGTTTGTGGCGTCTTCCTTATACCAAGGTTCGTGTTTCGCACCAAACAACGGGTTGAGGTCATATATACCAAAGTTCTTGTTTGTCGTAAACAACGGGTCGAGATCTACCATTCATATCTATCCAAAAATCTGAATTTTAGCTTTCTTGGGCAAGCATTCCAACATTGTTTGTTGGGTCTCAACGCGTGTCGTTTGAGGTTCGCATCACTCATGTACACATAAGTACATTCACGGTCAAGGATGATTTTTGTTTAAGCATAATCAACCTATGTTCATCCTTCATAATAAGACTTAGCATACAAGAGAATATAGACATTAAACTCTTTGTCCATTTTTCCTAAGAGTGGGGCTTAAACTCCCCCTATATATTTGCATATATACATACTTGCATTAAGTATAAGGATGATAGTCATTTAAAACCATTCCTTATATATATTCATCCTATCAAACGATTTTAGTATGTAGCAAATATTGGTCATTCAGCACATATCATGACATATTGCACATCAATATAAAAGCGTGATAGCTAATTAAGGATATACTCAAAGGTAATGCAATAGGGATTCAAAAAGGATAATACAACTCAAAATATACAATGAGTGTGTGCAAAACAAGAACTCCCCCTAAGTCATGCAATATCCCTAGTTACATGGACTTGAAATTTATGTCGTGTTTATTAACCATTTAGGTCCAGCATGAAGTTCATAACCAAAAGACTTTGGACCAAATGGTGTCCATGAACTTGTCCCTCCTAGGACAACATTATGTGTATATAATAGAGGACATCCTAGGAGAAAGCAAAGAAATTTGATTGTACGAGTTTTTCAATTTCGCACATAGCATATAGTATTCAACATGTACGGACTTATTCAATTATTTTGCATGCATTTTCTATAAAGTTATTCCTAAGGTTCACTTAGCATGCATTTTATCATAATTTATTCTAGTATATGGCTTCATTTTTGGAGAAAGTTCTATTGAAATTTCGGCAACATACCATCTGTAAATTGAACATTTTTCCATTTTTTCACGTACCTTAAACCTGATAGATTCACGCAATCATTTATAATTCAGCTCAACCATGCGATAACCTATAATATCTACCAGCATGCAATTCACATCACTGCATCGGTTATGTAGGAGGCATTCAGTATAAGCATGCACAACCCATTAAATGAAATTGTCATTTGAGTGAAGAATGGACAATATGCATTTAGTTCAAAGTAGTTAAAAGAAAATATCCATTCATCAGAAAATATAATCATTTAGCATAAATAGACATGTGCATTTATTACTCAAATCATCCAATATGAAAAAAAAATAATATATATATATATATATATATATTTTTTAGATTAAGCTTACTACAATAAAGTGCTTATTGGTTGAGGTTTTAAATTTTCTGCTCCCCCTCAGTTGTGCAACCAAGAAATTATGTATTCAATTAACAGTAATTGGCCTGACTAATATTTTCTAATAAGGGAACGAGCTTAAGATTTTTCTTAGATTAAATTTATCATTTTAAAAAGATCTATCATTTAAGCTCAATGATGAGTTTAGGATTTTACATTACATACCATAAGATAAATTTCCTAAAACTCATTACAATGTGATGGACAAATTATGCTATATTTAAGATTTTTATATTAAAGCATATATAACATTAAGAGTTATTTCCACAGATAAAGCTTCTTTGTCCATTTGAAGGGAATTCTATTTTAAACATGCTTATGAGATTTATATTTAAGAATTGATAGTTTTGTATAAGCATGATATAGTCAATATTATCATATTTTATCCAATCATAATGACATATATGTGTTAAGCTTGGATTGGATATTTCAATAAAACTCATATATTGGCTAGATTTTCTTAGGGTTCTCAGTATGATAACAGTGTATACTAAAATTTAGAATTTTAAGCACAAACACTACTTAGGCATTTAAATCGTTATGATCCCTTCTAATAATAAATCCTAAAGTCTTATGATTATTAATGAAATTTATTTTTAAGCATCTCGGAAGATAACATGCAATAATTATACATGATTTAAAAATTCAACAAAAAATATCACATGAATCATGGCATGAAATCATCAATAAAATGGAAGGAGAGATATATATACCCTTCCAGTTTACTCCTCAGTTGACGTTTGAGCACGAGGTGGTGTTCTCTTCTATCTCAGTCATTCCATACATCTCAAATTTTCCCAAAAACCTTAGAACTAGTATAAATCATAAACTTTGTAGAAGCATTAGTACCTAAGACACAATATAAACATATGCATGACACTCAAATGATATGCATTAAAATTATGCCATGTTTCCTTTAAATAATTTTTAGATTTGGGAAAACTATGCATTTAAAATCATTTTCAATAGGATATGATTTCCTTTGCCAAGATCATTCCAAATCCTCCAATCAACTGATTTCACCAAAAACATTTTCAATCAAATAGTAAAGCCTTTACAATAAAGCTAGTGGGGGATTTGCAAGGGGCTGACCCTTAAAATAGGGATACACCGAAAATGAGCTGTTGTGATCCTTAGCATAAGTGGTTAAACATTTTGCAGTGAGGCTCTGATACAAATTGTTGGAATTGGTGTGACCCCAAGAGGGGGGTGAATTGAGTTTTAAAATTTGTTGGCTAATTTAAATATTTTCCGATTCACCATAGTTCATATCCCATTCAATATTAAAAGCGTGTATGTAAAATGATTAGAATATCAGTGTAGATGTACACGTGTGAGCATATCTCATTTAAATTAAGTGCGTGCATGCAAATAATTATAACACTAAATAAGCAAGCATACACATATGGAAACTAAAGTACAGTAATTAAATGAGATAAGGAGAGAGAGACCCATGATATTTGTTATCGATGTTTGGCCAAACCAGCCTACGTCCCTGCCTTGGGCATACCCCCCCAAGGATTACACTATCCCTGCTCACTTAAACGGGCTGAGTAAAAGCCGTTACAATGTCTCCTAACAGGGCGAGGTAAACCCCAACTCAATTATCAAGATGAGCTCAACTGGACTTCCTTACGAAGAGGAGACACCCTAGTTCAATTATCAGGCTGAACCAAACCAGTATCACTTATGGGGCCGAGACTCTCCAGTTCAATTCCGGGATGAACCCAAACGATACATTAAAACTATTTTTGTACATGAAAAATGCTTCTGAAAATACAAGCAAAAATGTACACATTGAAGCTCTAAAAATACACTCTGATGATATGAAATATGCTTAGTAGAGTAAGGGTTCATGTCAAATAATTTTTGCACAACAAATACATGTGTGTGTATAAAGATATAATCTCCAACAAGGATTTTTGCTAATAAAAATATTTGGAGAATTTGGAGTTTAAGTTCAAGAAATTATTTGTGCAATAAAAGATTTCTTCCAAATATGTTTATCAAGAAAAATAACCGGAAGAAATATTAAGGCTACTCTCAAAAATGATTTTAATAAATGAAGATGCAAATGAGAGTAAATGTAAATGTGTTGACTCAATGAGTCCTTCTCGTTTTGATTATGACAAATCCAATAGTTATTACCTGTGCATTGAGCTTATTAATAGGAATTAACCTTTAGCACGCATGGGATGGTAAGGACACAAGGAAGCCATAAGGACCGCAACATTCACATCATATGGTACCATTTGATGAAGCAAATGAAATGAAAACCGAATAATTTCAATTGTATATATTGCTCATTTTATTTTGGGTCTATAATATTAATCAAGGTCTGTAATAATTAATGTTGCACGCATGATAGAACGGATAAGCTCAATGACCACAAATTGACTTTAGGTCCCTAAATATCACATGAAAAGTCTCCTATAACTCAGAAGTTATACTTATGTGAACAAGGGTGACTTCAAATGAAAATCAAGTATTGAATGCACACTTTAAGTGGTTTTGGTTGACCGAACCCAAAGCTATATAGAAGCTTCGGTCGATCGAACTTACCAAAGTCGACATGTTGACAACTTAGTCGACCGTTCTGAAATGAATGTGCATCGATCACATGGCCGACTAAACTGACACTTGGTTGACTCCCAACAACTTGGTCAACTTAACCACCAGTTCAAAACTGACTTGGTCGACCAAACCTTAGAAAATGGTCAACCGATTGCCTTGGTTGACTGAACTGCAAATGGTTCAAAATCGCCTGAATACAGTTGACCATATTCTCTGTTGAAAAACTCCACGGTCAACCAAAGCTCATAAAGTGGTCGACCAAACCCTTAGTATGGTCGACCGAAACTCTCGGGTTGCTCAATTTTTATTGAGGTTAAATAAGGGTTATTTTTCATTAACCTTACTTAAACATTTTCAAAAATACTGAATAAGTCCCGAATAGTTATATTTTTTGGAGTGTCCTCCCTCATTTGGTTTAATTAGCACTCATTAGAAAACATCGTTAGCAATATATTCTCTTAATTTTCAAATACCCATTTTTCATATACAAGCATTCTACTTCCATTTTTACTCATCCTCCTTATCGAAAATCATTTAGTAAGAGTGTTTTAAAGATCATACTATAAGCTTACACTCTCATTGCTCATATTTGATTGAGATTGATTTTATTGAGAGTAAGCTTTGAATTTTCCCTTGTGATTTCATTCATAAGTTAGCTTTGGGAAAACTCTCTAGAGCTTGTCTTGCATTATTGTTGCAAAACTCAAGAGCTCGTATTGTGTTTTTTTGTGAAATAATTTTGCAAACTAATTTCAAATATATCTTGTGCTTGATTTTTGAGAAAATTTTTCTTCGAGATATTTGCTTGTGCTTAAGATCTTTGATATTGCACTTTGTGATTGATATTGTTATCTTGATTCAAATATCCTAACATATACACTCTCACATTTTGATCACTATACTGTGCATGCTAGATTGATTTTCTTGTGCTATTTAATTTTGTCATATTTATTAGTTTATTTTATATATGCTCTAGAAGAGAAAAATTTTAAATATCCAATTTACCCTCCTCTTGGGATTACAGTAAAGTCAACATAATGAATATAAAACAAATGCTCAAAATAAATATGTTCTCCTTCAAAATAAATTTTGAAAATAAATAAACGAAAAGAGAGTGGAAGAGATTGGATAAAAATATGCCCCAAAGAAATGATTTTATCAATAAAAATTGGTTTGGGGGAACTTTGATTAACAAAGAGTTTAGAGAGATTTTGGAGTTAATCAAAGTTGCTAATCTTGACTTATGAATGATATATATTGTTTTTATGAAAAATATGACCATTAGGGACATAGAAAGAATTTTGGAAAATGATTAATGAAGTTTAATTAAAATTAACCTTTGTTTACCATGATAAAAATTTGGCAATCCGGGAGGTTTGGTCGACCAAGGGCAAGGGCCGGTCGACCAACCTGTGTAAAACAGCTCGGTTGACCAGAGAAGCATGATGGTCGACCATCTCAGGGCAATTCTAAACCCTTCTTGGGCTTGATTGACCAAGGCAAAAGGCTGGTTAACCAATCTTGAGATTCGGTCGACCAAGTGGTTGGAAAATTAAATTTTAATGGATCAGTTGACCAAGGAATATTAGTTCAAAACAAGTTGGTTGACCAATGCAAGTCAAACTATTGACTTTTTTAATGTTCGATCAACCGAGCTGATTAATATTGAAACTGCTCGGTCGACCGAGCTCAGTGAATTCCTTAGTTTAAGCTCTAATTTGAACATAAAGTTATATTAAAACCTTTGTAAGGTTTTATCTTTTTTATGAAAAAGGTTTTGTATGAAGTGTAGGTGTCCTGAGGTCAGTCTATGGTCATCTAAGCATTCAATCCATATCATGCAGATGCATGCATTATTACAAACCAAATATAAAAACTAAATGCAAATACAAATGAAATTAGATTTCTTCTTCTCTTTCTCTTCAATTTTTTCCGGAATATTCCACGATAATGTAAGCTTTACATCCTTTTTGGCTTCCATTTTCAGTCTCTTTATGTGTGTACTGAATTGTAAACTTGTTCACATGCAAAGTACACATATAAGATCCTTGTGTTTTTGTCAGCATCAAAATAGGGATAGGGCTCAAAAAGCCAAAAAATCTCTCCTTTTTTTATGATGACAAACGCACCATAGCAAAATGGGTATAGCTTAAAAAGGCCCCCCTAACAATATATATAATTTAAAAAATGTAAACAATATAGCGTAATCATATTCACAAAAGAAGACATTTCAAAACATATGCATTTAAGTTTTGCATTAAAGCACAACTACTTATAATTTTGCCCCTAAAAACTTCCCTCTTTTTGGTTATTAACATTTTGCTTATTAAAATTCTCCCCCTTTTGGCATTAGCATAGAAGGCTAAGTTAAGAGAAAACATTTTGAGTATTTAAAAACAGACTTAGCAAAAAGAACTCCTGCTTTTTAAAATAATTTTTAATTTTTCTTTGAAAACTCTCTCATTTTTTGGTACAAGATTTGGACATAGAAAATTTTGGACTAAGCATACAAAACAATTTAATTGAACTGGTCATCTAAAAGATAAAAATGGCATGATGAACAGAGCTAGATCAGAAATATACATAAATCATTTCAATTTACGCACAACATAAGACCCGCAAAAAATTGGAATTTAAAAACATGCGGCATATATAACAAAAATGTAGGTTTGAGCAAAAAAACGATCTAACAAGTTCACATGCATTTTCATAAAAAAAAATCTATGAACCAGTTATGCAACGCCCTTTTAAAATTTGAAATTTCATGACATAAAATCTCAAACCCGAATAGCACGAGTCATGAAGACATTTAAGCACAAATGCAAGAAAACATGATATGTTCTTTGTAAGTTCATTTCTTGCAAATAAATGAATATATATATATATATATATGTATATAAGTATAAATAAATAAATAAATAAATAAATAAATATATATATATCCCATTATGATTTTTGATAAAGACAGGGCGCGATGCTTGCTGAAAAGGAATTTTTTAAATAAAGTTCAAGCAAGCAAATGTTTTTCTGGTTCTACATTTAAGCACAAAATACTTCAATAAATAGCCAAAAAAAAACACCCATACGGATTCTAAGGATATGACAATTTAAATTCAGATCATATGGCTAGATCAAAGAACTTGTGGCCAAAAAATATATTTTAATTAAAGATTTTCAATAAAATCATTTCATTAAGCACATGTCACAATGAATTCAGAACATCAAATCTATAAGAAAAGTTTGTGAGCACAACAAGATAGGGATTTAATTTAAGATGCTCCCCCTATCAATTTGACTAAGTGCTTAGATTCTTTAACTACTTATACTGATGCTGATTATGAAAGTTTATTAAGAGTTGAAGCAGTATAAGTACTATTTTTCATTCCTAACATATTTTACTAAATATACATTAAACAATTTGTGCTCTAGCAGTAAAATCTTTCCTAGAACACACGTGCGCTAAAAATCAAACACTAAGTCATACATGGTGTTCATATACCCCAAGAGCATCCTATATCAAGGATAATTCAGTGAAAATAGGATATGATGCTCTGGGTACAAAAGAATTTCGGACTCAAAAAGAAGTAACAATGAAAATGTGAGTCCATGAGATAGCTGCTTCTAATCCTTTTATCAAGGATAGGGCTTATGCACCCCGGATATATTCTCATGTGCACATAAGTACATTCACGACCAAGGGTGAATTTTATTTAAGCATAATCAACCTATGTTCATTCTTCGTAACAAGACTTAGCATACAAGAGAATATAGGCATTAAGCTCTTTGTTCATTTTTCCTAAGGGTGGGGCTTAAACTCCCCCTATATATTTGGATGCATAAATACTTGCATTAAGTACAAGGATGATAACCATTTAAAACCATTCCTTATAGATTCATCCTATCAAATGACTTTAGTATGTAGCAAATATTAGTCATTCAAAAGCATGATAGCCAATTAAAGATATACTCGAAGGTAATGCAATAGGGATTCAAAAAGGATGACACAACTCAAAATATACAATGAGTGTGTGCAATACAAGAACTCCCCCTAAGTCATGCAATATCCCTAATTACATGGACTTGAAATTTATGACGTATTTATTAACCATTTAGGTCCAACATGAAGTTCATAACCAAAAGATTTTGGACCAAACGGTGTCCATGAACTAGTCCCTCATAGGAGAACATATTGCGTATATAATAAAGGACATCCTAGGAGAAAGCAAAGAAATTTGATTGTACGAGTTTTTCAATTTTGCACATAGCATATAGATTCAACATGTACAGACTTATTCGATTATTTTGCATGCATTTTCTATAGGGATATTCCTAAGGTTCACCCAGCTTGCATTTTATCATAATTTATTCTATTATATGGCTTCATTTTTGGGAAAAGTTATACTGAAATTTCAGCAGCATGTTGTCTGTAAATTGAACATTTTCCCATTTTTCCATCTACCTCGAAACCTGATAGATTCACGCAATCAATTTATAATTTAGTTCAAGCATGCGAGAACCTATAATATCTATTAGCATGCAATTCACATGACTACATTAGTCATGCAGGATGCATTCAGTATAAGCATGCACATCAGTAAAGCAGACAAAAATATTTTTCCATTAAATGAAATTGTCATTTAAGCGAATAATGGACAATATGCATTTAGTTCAAAGAAGTTAAAAGAAAATATCAATTCATCAGAAAATATAATCATTTAGCATAAATGGAGATGTGCATTTATTACTCAAATCATCCAATACGAAATAATAATAATTTTTTTGAGATTAAGCTTATTGCAATAAAGTGCTTATTAGATGAAATTTTAAATTTTTTGCTTTCCCTCAGTTATGCAATCAAGATACTATGTATTCAGTTAGTAGTAATTGGTCTGACTAATATTTTCTAATATGGGGATGAGCTTAAGATTTTTCTTAGATTAAATTTATCATTTTGAAAAGATCTATCATTTAAGCTCAATGACGAGTTTAGGATTTTACATTACATACCATAAGATAAATTTCCTAAAACTCATTACTATGTGATGGACAAATTATGCTATATTCAAGACTTTTATATTAAAGCATATATAACATTAAGAGTTATTTCCATAGATAAAGCCTCTTTGTCTATTTCAAGGGGATTCTATTTTAAACATGCTTATGAGATTTAAATTTAAGAATTGATAGTTTTGTATAAGCATGATATAGTCAATATTATCATATATTGTCAAATCATAATGATATATATGTGTTAAGCTAAGATTGGATATTTCAATAAGACTGACATATTGGCTAGATTTTCTTTGGGTTCTCAGTATGATAATAGTGTATACTAAAATTTAGAATTTTAAGTACAAACATTATTTAGGCATTTAAATCATTATGATCCCTTCTAATAATAAATCCTATAGTCATATGAGTATTAATGACATTTCTTTTCAGGCATCTCACAAGATAACATGTAATAATTACACATGATTAAAAATTCAACAAAAATATCACATGAATCATGGCATGAAATAATCAATAAAATGGAAGGAAAGATACATATACCCTTTCAGTTTACTTTTCCTTTGACGTTTGAGCGCAAGGTGGTGTTCTCTTATCTCGGTCATTCCATACAATTCAGATTTTCCCAAAAACCTTAGAAATAGTATAAATCATAAACTTTGTAGAAACATTAATACCTAAGACACAAGATAAATATATGCATGGCACTCAAATGATATGCATTAAAATTATGTCATGCTTTTTAAAATCATTTTCATATTTGGGAAAATTATGCATTTAAAGTCATTTTCAATAGGATACGATTTCATTTTCCAAGCTCATTCCAAATCCTCCAATCAATTGATTTCAAAAAAACATTTTTAATCAAATAGTAAAACCTTTACAATAAAGCTAATGAAGGATTTGCGAGGGGCTGACCCTCAAAATAGGGATACACAAAAAATGAGCAATTGCGATCTTTAGCTTAAGCTATTAAACTTTTTGCAATAAGGCTCTAATACCAATTGTTGGAATTGGTGTGATCCCAAGAGGGGGTGAATTGGGTTTTAAAAATTTGTAGCTAATTTAAATATTTTCCAATCCACCACAGTTTTGTTGGTGTATATATGTACAATGCCCTCCTCCCATGAGTTAATTGGCACACTTACTTGACATATGGTTCAGATGAGGTCGAAGCAGTAGACTACAATGGTACTACGAAGACGTTCCCCTCTGAGATAGGAGGGTCCGAGGGCAGTTCCACCTGTGGGGGGGGGGGGGATGGGGAGCAAAGCCCTCCGATACAGTATGGCCTATCCAGTGTGAATGGTGGGTATGGTATGTCAAAGACGGCCACTAATGTCAAAGACGACCACTAATATCAAATTCAGCTACTAATGTCAAAGACGGTCACTAATGTCAAAATCGGCCACTAATGTCAAAGTCGGCCATGGTAGGTGAGTTACCACCACCTACCATGGTAGGTGAGCCACCCATGTGCTTCTTCCATGGACCAGAGGCTATATATAAGACCCCCCTCCCCACCGAAGCACCACACACATCTCGATTGCAAGGTTGTGTCCTTTTTTTTTCTATTTTTTGTCCTTTCGCCATTGAAGCTCATTTAGTGAGTGCATGATTGGACAAATTTTTGTAATCCAATTGTTGTAATAAAACTTTGTGTTATCTCTTCAATCATTTCTTTAAAATAGATCTTGGTGTTGTTATTCTACATGGTATCAGGGCAGAAGGCTACTAAGAAGAAACAACTATAATTGTTGAGACATTGCAATGGCAGCAACTTCATTTCCGCTATTACATCTCCACCAGGACTTCAGATACGTCCACCAGCATTCATAGAAGGAAAGCTAGACAGCACGAACTATACTTTGTGGAAGTTCAGGATGAGTGCTATTTTGGATTCATATGAACTACTTGATACAACTTAAGGTATGGATCCAAAACCGATTGGCATGCCTAATCCCACCAATCTTAAGGTAATCATCCCTCCAAATGATGCCCCCATCAAAGCATGGAAAAGGTGAAATGCAGATGCACTTTGTGCTATTGTCACAAGTGTATCCGATTTTGTACTTATGTTGATCCAACATACATGCAAGGCTGTAGATGCTTCGAATGGTTTGAAGAATCAATATAAAACAAGGAACCAGACATGCATTCAAAACTTGGAGAATCAACTTGTTGCAGAAAAGCTACATAATGGAAAATTGGAAAAAGTATTCATCACCAGAATCAAAAATCGATGTGGTCAGATGGTGGTAGTGGGCATAGCAAAGACCAGTGAGGAGTTAGCTCAAAGATGTATTTGAGTGCTGCCATCAAAATATAACAGTCTGGTAAATGCTCTTAACACGCAGATTAGAACTCTTGCATAACCTTTGAGGAATTCTGTGCTTTACTACTAGAGGAGGAGATGAGGCAGTGAACTAGAGAAAATGAAAGCAGTAGTGCATTCATCATGCAAATCAAAGGCAATGATAATAATGTTGAAAAGAAGAAGGGAAAGAACAAGAAGGGATTTTCTGGTACGTGCTACTATTACAAAAAAAAAGGGCATGCAGCCAAAGATTGTAGAAAACATATCCACGATGAAAAGAGCGGCATGTTGAAGCCTACTGATTACGCGTTAAAACTGCATAATTGGGCACTTTAATATGATCTTTACGACTTATATTTTAAATTAAATATCCAAAATTGTCCAATATTTTAATAAAGTTATGAATTTATCATTCTTGAATTTTATTGTGCAACTTATGAATTTTTGGTAATTTTTTGACGCAGGAAAATTCTCGAGAATCAAAACCAGCACCTATTCGTATTTTATGCATAACATTTTTGTCCGAACTCTGATTGAGATGATTCAAATTTCTTGAAAAAAGGGAAAAAATTATCTACAACTTTTGTGTTTTGAGTATGATGAGAAACAGGCTTCAAGAAGGACAAATTTTGTGGTGAACAGAGAACGAAAAAAATGAAAAAGAGAAAAGAAAAACAATACATATTAGTTGGTTATTTGACCCGGCCATGCAAGCCGGGTTGGGTCTCCTATCTGGTTGGGGCAGCCACAACTCTCTTTAAATTCTTACCCGAGCACAGCTGTTCGTCCATCTTCTTCTTCTCCTCTCTTCTTCCTTCTCCTTCTTCTCTTGTTCTTCTTCTCCTTTCATCTTCCTCTTCTTGCTCTGTCTCTTCCTTCCCTTAGCTATCTCCATCTCTTTCTGCTTCTTTCCTCTTCCCCTGTCCTCCTCAACTACTTTCATCCCTCCGGCAGCCTTCTAGAATTTGCAGTAGCTCTAGCTGTCTCTCCAGCCACTGCCCTTTGCATCTCCCTCAGAACCCAGCGATCATAGCAGACTGTCACAGCTCAACCCCTCTACTGCAACTCCAGCGAGCTTCCTCTGCTACCCGAGGCGATCTCCTTCTCATTAGCAACTCGCAAGCCCAGTCGAGGCTCCCATCCTCGGCACCAGCTACCCGAGAGCACTTCCATTCAACTCGAGAGCCACAGCAAGGTAACAGCCTAGCGTTCACTCTAGTGCAGACCTCAACAGTCCCAGCCGCAGCCCCAAACAGCAGCACAAGCAGCCTCAGCACCCCGGACACTCTGTTCTCTCTCTCTCTCTCTCTCCTTTTTTTTTTTTTTATTGCAACTGACCCTTGTTTATTTAGTTATTAAAGTTTATTGAAACTCTCAGCTTTTGAATAATTGTTAAGGAGCTTTATTTATTTATTTTTGTGTTTAATGAAGTTTTTTTTTTGTTTATTTATCTCTCTCTTAATTAAAATTAGTATTAGGTTTAAATATTGCTTGAGTTGATTTATTTTTGTTTTCTTCTGATTAAATCTCAATTTATTTTTTTTTTAGAAGAGAGAAAAAAAAGAAAAAAAAAAAAGAAAAGTATTTTTGTTTTGAAACTTTTCGAGAGATTTAGTTTTCGTGCCGAAGCTCTGCTTAGTTAGGGTTGGTTTGTTAAAGTTCGTTTTTTTTTTTAAATCGTTTGAATGTTCCCTTTTCGTTGAAGTTCATGGTTGTGTTTAATTTGTGATTACGGTTCAAGTTCGTGTTAAAGGTTCGATTTTTACTGTTGCGTGTGTGTTTAAATTTGACTATGTCTCCATTGTGTGTTTTAATTACGTGTTTTAAATTGCCATCTTTAATTAACGAGCATTTTAATTCCTTGAATAGATTAGGATTTACATTGTTGTTCTTTAATACCATGCATGTTAGGTTTAGGGTTTAAATTGCGTATCATTTAATTTGTCAAAAGTAAAATTGAACCAACCCTGAAAACCTCAAATCTGAACTGAGTTCAGTGCCCTTTTTGTTTTCGATTGGAAAAATATAAAATTTGAAAATTAAAATGCATTCCCTGAGGAGACGATCTAGCCCTTGGGCTGAGTATTACACGATGTAACTCCTATACTTGGGATAGCTTTGGAGTTACTCATTTTTCGAGTGAGTCACCTACGTAGAATGTCAAACAAGTAGCAAATTGTGCTGAACCATAATTAAATCTTTCTGTGGTTACAGAAGAAATGTGCTAAATTGTTCAAACAGTACCGGGGGATTGCTCATGGGTACTGGACAGTGGAGCTTCCCGACACATAACCAGCAAAAAGGACTGGTATGGTTCCCTTAAGCCTTTACATGAACCTATGAATGTGATTGTTGGAAATAATGCAAAGTGTCTAGTAGAGGGCAATGGATCCATTTCCTTAAAAGCCACGAATGGCCAAGGTAAAACTCTTTCAGATGTCCTTTATGCTCCTCAAATTAAAAGGAATCTTTTATCTGTAGTTGCTATCACTAACCGTGACTATGAAGTACAATTTATGAAAAAAAAAGCTGAGATCATTGATAGCAATGGTAGGATTATGGGTTAAGGTATTCGAAAGAAAAGCATGTATGAGTTTGTGGCACTTGCCGCAACAACTAGAGATACAACAAGCAGACTTTGGCATGAAAGGTTTGGACACATCTCCTATGCAGTTTTGAAGGAGATGCAGAGAAAGGAAATGGTGGTTGATCTGCCTGTAGTAGTTGATATTGCAGAGCCTTGTGAAGCTTGCATGTTAGGCAAGCAACATCGTATGTAATTTCCACAAGAGAGCAACAATAAATGAAAGCTTCCTTTAGAACTGGTACATGTAGATCTCTGTGGTAAAATGACTACTCCTGCACTAAGAGGATCTTTCTATTTTATGCTGTAAGTCGATGATTATAGTAGAAAGATTTGGGGGTACTTTCTTTGTGATAAGGCTGAGGTTTTTGTAAAATTTAAAGTGTGGCATAAACTTGTTGAAAATGAAACAAGTTTGCAGCTAAATAAACTTCGAACAGATCGAGGAGGCGAGTTCTCATTAGGGGAGTTCAACAATTATCACAATGCATTTGGCAACAAGTGCCAATTGTTGGCATAAAAAACTCCATAATAGAATGGCATTGTGGAATAGTGAATCGCACTGTGATGGAGATGGCTAGAGCAATGATGAAGGCACAAGACCTTCCAAAATCGTTTTGGGAAAAAACTATTAATACAACTATGTATATCCTCAACCGATGCTTCACTAAAGCTTTGGGGAATAAAACACCTCACCAGGCTTACTATGGTAAGAAACCCTTCATTTCTCATCTTAGAACATTTGGTTGCAGATGTTTTGTGCATATTCCAGATGAAAGTCGAAGGAAGTTAGATGACAAGAGTCGCAAGTGCATCTTCTTGGGATACAAAACAGAATCGAAGGCATATCATTTGTATGATGTAGAGGCAAAGAAGATCGTCACAAGCTGAGATGTGGTATTTGATGAAGGACCACACTCAGTGGGAGATAGAGATCGGCCCACTTTATCATCAACTGATGAAGTAACCCACCATGTGCCTTACTTAGAGCAGCAGATTGAGGTGAATGATGAAGAAATTCAAAACTAGCCTGTCATACCAATAGCATCTGTCTAGAAGCCACACCCCAAGTGGGTAAAATAGCTTTTTGACAAAGGCAATACATAACCTGTGAATCAATGTTCACAACCTAATGGACCTCAAAAGTCGAAGATAATAGAGGAACAACAATGATTAGATGAACACTTCGTAAATATGGCCTTAATGGCTTATATAATCAATACACTTAAAGAACGAAGTAGCCTAGATGAAGCACTAGCTGATCCGAAGTGGAGAATGGCTATGGAAGCTGAATATGAAAGTATCATGAAAATGATACTTGGAAGATTGTGGATCATCCCCCTCATAGGAAGGCAATCAACATGAAGTGGATATGGAAGATAAAATATAAAGTTGATGGTACTTTAGAGAAGTACAAAGCACGTCTTGTTGCACAAGGATTTTCTTAGGTGGCAGGTTTTGATGTTACTGAAACCTTTGCACCAACAGCTCGCATGGAAACAATCCGCGTGGTTTTCCATACTACTGCACACAAAAGCTGGGTGCTAATTCAAATGGACGCGAAGTCTGCATTCCTTAATGGTCATCCTAAAGAGGGGGTTTATGTGATGCAACCCCCTAGATTTGAATTGCCAAATTCAGACAACAAAGTGTGCATGTTGAAGAAAGCCTTATATGGGCTAAAACAAGCCTTCAGAGCTTGGTACCAGAGGATTGATTCTTTCTTCACCAATTATGGATTTTGTACATAGAAGTACCTCTGATGCAAATTTATATATACTGAAGGAGAATGGGATGTATGTAATAATTGTACTATATGTAGATGATCTAGTTCTTACATGTGACCACGAGGAGAAGATCAACAACATTTGTGAAGATCTATGCTCCGAATTTGAGATGACAAACTTGGGGCTACTACACTTCTTCTTAGGCATTGAAGTGTGGCAGCATCCATGAGAAATCTTCATTTCTCAACAACGATATGCTCAAGAAGTATTGAAGGCACTTGGGATGGCAGAATGCACTATCCATTAAGCTCTCCATTGAAGATCCCTTTCCACTTGTTGATACAAAGAGCTACAGAAGCATAATTGAGAGTTTGGTGTACCAATGCAACAGAAGACCCAATATTAATTTTGCAGTTGGTTTTCTGAGTAGATTTGCAAATAAGCTACAAGAAATTCACTAGAAGGCTAGAATGAGGGTCCTAAAGTACACATTGAAGCTCTAAAAATACACTCTCTAATGATAAGAAATATGCTCAGTAGATTAAGGGTTCTTATCAAATAATTTTACACAACAAATACATGTATGTGTATAAAGATATAATCTCCAACAAAGATTTTTTCAAATAAAAATATTTGGAGAATATGGAGTTTGTTGGCCTAACTAGGCTTTTCAATCAGTTTTGGTGATAACAAAAAAATGACATTTTAACTTGGAATGGTTGAGTTATGGTGTTTCACGTTTAACAAGAAAACAAGGATCATCGTGGACCATCAAGCTACATAAATTAACAAGTGATCCAAAAGAAGCTCAAAGAAGCACTATACTGATCAAAGCATGGGAAGCTAAAACTAGCTCAAGCTGACATCCAAGGGATTTCAAAGCAAATATAATGTGGATGATTTCAAGCTTAGAGTATAAGGTTTTAGGAAAAACAATGTAAGTACTTCAAGGTCAAAATATCTATTGAAATATCTTTTGAAGCTCTTTAGAGGAATTATATGGACTTAGAGACCTATTTAGTAACCCCAGAAAAAGTTTTATAAAAGAATAAATAAAGAGAGCAAATCATATTTTGAATTTGAATTGAAAAATCAAAAAACAAGAACTTTAGAAGACTGAAGTTTCTGCTCAGAAGCATGAAGTGGCAACTTTAGAAGACTGAACTTCAAGTTCGATCGTTTGAAGAATTACTTCATACATCTAAAGAATTACTTCAGACATCTGAAGAATAAGTTCAGTTGTCTGAAGATTTATTGGTGAAAGACAAAACTTGCAGAAGCACCTCAGAAGACTGAACTCAGACTTTGGTTGTCTAAATTTGACACTTCAATCGTCCAACCCTCAACCTCAATCGTCCAACCCTCAACCTCAATCGTTTAACCCTATATCCAGTTCAAATTTTTCAGAGGCTAAGGAAATTTAGAAGACTGAACTCGAAGGTTCAGTTGCCTAAACACTGTTAATGGGCAATTTTTTCAAAAGTTTTATTTTTTAAATATCTGTTGCATGTGCCCCAAATTTTCTAAAAACTTTGGAAATACTCCAAGTAAACTTGGGCAACACGGAAACTCTTTTGAAAGCCTATAAATACTTGGTTTTGTAAATCAAAATATACCAAGAATTGAAAATTCTACTATAAGCTCTCTTGCTCTCAAAGTTCTTACTTGCTCAACTTTTGCAGATTGAAAGTGTTGGTGTTCTGAAATCATTAATCATCAATCCCTGGGTTTTAGTCACTGATTTCTCATATGGAGAAAGGGAGTTTGGTGAATTCTATTCTTGAGCTTCAAAGTGTATTTCTTTCTTGATATTTAAATTTTGAAGTACATAGATTTGAATTGTACTAACTTGCTCTTTGTGTGAGCATTCTTTGTACACATCCTCTTATTGTTTCTCTTGTAGTTATTGGATGATTCTAGGTTGTTGCATCATTAACTAAATGAGAGTAAGTTGTTTGGAGTGATGGGCTCTATCCTATTTGAAGGAGTGTTAGTGAAGGTGTTCTGCTCAGCAAAGGAACTACGATGGTGGAATCCTTTGGTGGTTTGCCTAGAGCGAGGACATAGGCTGTGTTGAAGCCGAACCTCGTAAAATCTTTGTGTCTCTCTATCTTCCTTACTTTTTATTTTCTGCATAACATATTCTTATGTATGCTAAGTGCAGTTTGCAGGGCTTAAAATTCATATTTAAGGAAAACTCTTCATATTTAGAAAGTACGTTTTAATTAACCATTTTCGGAAACCCAAAAGGGAGTAAGTTGGTTAATTTTCGAAAATCTTAATCAAGAGAAGCTGAAACAAAAATTTCATTCAAAGCAAGTTGCAAACACCCACATGGCAGCTAACAAAAAGCTTAACAAATCTTGCATGTTCATTTAAATTTTATACTTTGGTTGATTGGATTGTGTGTTTAAATTTTTAGTATTTTGTGGTGTGTTTTGGTTGTGGATATTAGTTGATTGATTTATTTTCTTGTTGTTATATTAAAACAAGTAAGTAATCAAAACAGGTTAACATTTTAAAATAAACCAATTCACTCCCCCCCCCCTATTGGGAGAGCTATCATAATTTCAATTGGTATCAGAGCCTAGTTATTGTAATTCTTAACAAGAAACTATAAAAAGATCTAATGGCACATATAGGACTAGCTCCCTTCAGTGAGGGCTAATCCTCAACCTGTCCACCAATCTTTTGTGGACATAACTATACCTTTTGGAAAAAGAGAATGCAAATCTATCTCCAACACATGAATTGGAAAGCTTGAGAAGTAGTTATGGATGGAGATCTAATTCCTACTAAGATAGTAGATGGAAAACAAATTCCTAAAGGGAAAAAGGATATGACTGATATAGACTATAAAATGCGTCAAATAAATTCAAGTGCTATAAATGTCTTATACTATGCATTAGATGCTAATGAATTCAATAGGGGTGATGGCTTGCAAAACAGCTGAAGAGATTTGGGACAAATTAGAAGTAACATATGAAGGAACGGTAGATGTTAGAGACAATAGGATAGATTTGTTAACAAGTGAGTATGAAGCATTCAAAATGAATTCAAATGAAACAATCTCTAGTATGTAGACCAGATTTACTCACATAATAAATTCTTTATGTGCCTTAGGAAAGACCTACACTACCTACGAAATGATTAGGAAAATACTAAGAGTCCTTCCCTCCATATGGGAACCAAAGGCTACTACCATTACGGAAGGCAAGAATCTTAAAACCACCTCAATAGATGAACTCATAGGTTCACTACTCACCTAAGAAATGACATTAAAGGAAAGAAACCCTAAACCCAAGCATAAAAAGTTCATTGCCTTAAAAGCTTCTAGTCATAGCTCAAGTAAAGATGAAAGTGAATCAAGTGACTTAGACCAAGATGAATTAGCATTCATCACTAAAAAACTTGGCAAGTTTTATAGGAGAAATAAAAGGTTTCCTAGAAAGTTTAATAAAAAGAAATCTGAAAAAGGGAAAACAAGTAGAAAAGAAAACAAAAGTAAAAATGACCCTCCTATATGTTATCATTGTAAGAAACCAGGGCACATCAAGTCGGACTACCCATTACTCAAGAAAGAAAAAAAGAAAAAGAATGAAGCCATGAAAGCTACTTGGGGTGATTCAAGCTCCAGCGAAATGGAGAACGAGTCAAGTGGACAAGAGATGGAAAATATATGCTTCATGGCAAATGATGAAGAGGTAAATTATTACTTCTCCTTAACAAAATGAGTCTTGTGATGAATCTTGCGATAGCATGCCCTCCTATAAAAAACTACAAGCTGAGTTATTTTTTTTGCATAAAAGATTCATAAAAGTCTCCAAAAGAAACATAACTTTGAAAGAACAAAATAAAGAATTAATAAAACAACTTGAATCCTCTAAAACCATTGAAAAGGAGAAAGATTCTTGTATTGAAAAGTTAGAAGAGGAAATGAAAGATATGACTCAAGAGATAGGCAAACTTCAAGTAGATGATCTAAATAAAAAAGATTTAGAGATAATTGAACTTAAGAAATCAATTGAGGATAAAGAGAAAACAATTTATAACTTTACCAAAGGAAAAGAAAATTTTGAAAAAATGATTGGACAACAAAGACCACTTGGAAATAGAGAAGGGATAGGAAATAATGGAAAAGCAAATAAAAGGAGTAAGAAGTTATAAATCGTTAGAGAAGCAAAGCACTATGCTAGTACTCTTGCTACATGTGCAAGAATAAAGGTCATGTGATGTTCAATTTCCCACTCAAAAGAAAATATGTTAAAATTCAAGGTAAGTGGAAAGTAAATAATCTAAAAAAAATTCAAAGAAAATTAAGAAAATTTGGATTCCAAAAACTAACACTATGAATCATCCAATGTAGGTGTGCTTTAGGACAACACCATAAAGGGAAAAGTGGTACTTGGACAGCGGGTGTTCAAGACACAAGACTGGTGATAGGACCAAGTTCACCACACTAAAGCAAAAGGATGGGGGATACGTGACCTTCAGTGACAATGCCAAAGGTAAAATTGTTGGCATTGGTAAAATAGGTAAAGAACCCTCTCTTACTATTGATAATGGTAGAAGGATTAAAACACAATCTTTTGAGCATTAGTCAGTTAAGTGACAAAGGTTTTGAAATAATTTTTAAGAAAGAAAAATATGTTATTCAAAACCTTAAGAACAATGAAACCTTATTATAGCTCATAGGATAAATAATGTATATTGTATAAACCTTGAGAACTTAGTAAATCAAAAAGTGACTTGTTTGGCTGCAATGAATGAAATGAGTTGGCTTTGGCATAGGAAACTAGGACATGCTAGCATGAACCTATTATCTAAACTATCCAAGAAAAATTTAGTAAAAGGATTACCAAATACAAAATATATAAAAGACAAAACTGTGATGCATGTCAAAAAGGAAAACAAGTCAAAACATGTTTCAAAAATAAAAAGTACATATCAACTAGTAGACCCCTAGAACTCTTGCACCTAGACTTATTTGGTCCCACTAGTTACCTAAGCCTAGGAGGCAAACAATATGCCTTTGTAATTGTAGATGATTATTCAAGATTTACATGGGTATTATTCTTAACAAATAAAGATGAGGCTTGTAACATGCTAATCACTCTATGCAAGAAACTACAAAATGAAAAGGGTTATAATGTAACCAACTTTAGGAGTGATCAAGGTAAAGAGTTCAAAAACAAAGAAGTTGATAAATTTTGCGATAATCATGGAATAAATTATAACTTTTCAGCACCTAGGACTCCACAAAAAAATGGAGTTGTAGAAATAAAAAATAGAACCCTCCAAGAAGTGGCAAGAACTATAATAAATGAAAATAATCTACCTAAAAACTTTTGGGCAGAAGCTGTAAACATAGCTTGTTATATAATAAATAGGGTATCTATTAGATCAAATTTAGATAAAACACCGTATGAACTATGGAAAGGTAGAAGACCCAACATATCCTACTTTCATGTTTCTAGGTGCAAATGCTTTATTCTCAATACCAAAGATGATTTAGGTAAGTTTGATGAAAAATCTGATGAAGGTATCTTCTTAGGATATTCCACAAACAGTAAAGCCTATAGGATTTATAATAAAAGAACTCTTACTATTGTTGAATCCATACATATAATTTTTTATGAATCAAATCACTATGTCAAAGAAATAACAAATGATGTAAGAGAAGATATCTCACAAAAAGAAGATAATATTGAAATAAAAGAAGAAAACAATGACGAAACCTTAAATGAAAACTTCATAGAAAATCAAGAACTACCTAAAGAGTGGAAATATGTTAAAATTCATTCAAAAGATCAAATCCTTGGAGAACCATCAAAAGGAGTAACCACTAGAGCATCATTAAAAAATATATGCAACCATTATGCCTTTTTATCTCAAGAAGAACCCAAGAATATTGAAGAATCCCTAAAAGACGATTCTTGGATTGTAGTTATGTAGGAAGAACTAAATCAGTTTGAAAGGATTCAAGTATGACAACTTATACCTAAACCCAAAGAACAATCAATCATAGGAACCAAATGGGTGTCTAGAAATAAAAAGGATGAAAATGGGGTAGTTGTACAAAATAAAGCTAGGCTAGTAGCACAAGGCTATAATCAAGAAAAAGGCATTGACTACAATGAAACCTTTGCTCCCGTATCTAGAATGGAAGCAATTAGAATGCTCCTAGCCTATGCTGCCCATAAAGACTTTAAATTATAGCAAATGGATGTAAAGAGTGCATTCTTAAATGGATATATAAATGAAGAAGTGTATGTTAAACAACCTCCAAGTTTGGAAGACATAAAAAATCCAAATCATGTATTTAAGTTAACAAAAGCTTTGTATGGTTTGAAACAAGCTTCTAGAGTTTCATATGAGAGGCTAAGTAAATTCTTACTCAAAAATGAATTTTCAAGAGGAATGGTAGATAGCACTTTATTTATCAAAACCAAAAACAAAGAAACGCTAATTGTTCAAATATATGTGGATGATATTATATTTGGAGCTACAAATGAAGAACTATGTAAAGACTTTGCCACATGTGTGCAAAAAGAATTTGAAATGAGTATGATGGTGGAGTTAAATTATTTCCTAAGGTTACAAATTAAACAAGCCATAAATGGAACATTTATAAATCAAACAAAATACATTAAAGATATGCTTAAGAAGGTTGATATGGAGCAAAGTAAACCCATAGGAACCCCTATAAGTACCTCAACAAGCCTTAATAGAGATGAAAAAGGAAAACAAGTAGACACAAAATACTATAAAGGAATAATTGGTAGTTTACTATATCTAACCACTAGTAGACCCGATATTATGTTTAGTGTGTATGTGTGCTAGGTTTCAATCAGCACCTAAGAAATCACATCTAATAGCAGTTAAGAGGATACTTAGGTATTTGCTAGGCACACTTGATCTAGGCTTACGGTATCCAAAGGATACTGACTTTGAAATGATAAGTTATTTTGGTGCTGGTTATGCCAAATGTAAGATTGATAGAAAAAGTACAAATGACACATGTCACTTCCTAGGACAATCTTTAGTATCTTGGTTTCAAAGAAACAAAACTTTATAGCCTTATCAACTGCCGAATCTGAATATGTAGCAACCGGGAGTTGTTGCGCACAAATTCTATACATGAAACAACAATTAAAAGACTTCAATCTAGATTATTAAACAATACCAATGAATTGTGACAACACAAGTGCTATAAATATATCCAAAAATCCTATTTCACACTCAAGAACCAAGCATATAGACATAAGGCATCATTTTTTAAGAAATCATGTCCAAAAAAGAGGATATAATACTTGAATTCATTAATACAAGTGACCAATGGGCAGACACATTTATAAAACCCCTAAGTGAAGAAAGATTTATAACCATTAGGAGAGCTCTTGGGTTAATTCATAGTAGACAAGTGTGTTAGAAAAGAAATTACAAAATGTTTTTGATCTTCGGTCTTCTGAACCAAAAACTTCAGACGACTCAACACTGTAGCAAACAGGTTCAGACAATTGAACCTAGAACTTCAGACGACTAGGAGGCTACTGACTTTTCAAATTCCGTATCTGAAAATCTTCAAATGACTGAAGATAATCCTCAGTCTTCCAAAGTCGCGGGACTTAAATATAACAACCCTTTTAAAACCCTAATTTCAGCCTTCTGAAGTTCGTTGTTTCACTCTTTCGAACCCATCTCTCTCTAATTCTCTTCACTCTCACCTAGAAATCATACAATATGAAGCCTTGTTTGCTCCTCCAAGATCAATCCGATGAAGCCTAGGGTTTCTTCCTTCAAGGTTCTTCATCTCTCTGAATATGCCTCGTCTTAAACAAACAGCCAATCGTGGTTCTTCATCAGGAAGGGATGAGCAAAACCTTGACAAATGGCTTGTTTCACCTCAAGCCAAGCTTCATAGATCCCATTCTAGGTAAGGTGTTGGATGTCTCTTTCCTAAATGTAGAATTTCTAGAAATCCTTCCCTTATTCAAAAACATAGGATGGTATGATTTTGTTACTTAGCAACCAAAAGGCATCTTCCCATATCTTATTAAAATATTTTATGCAAATATGACTTACAAAAAATGAGATTTTTTCTTTTGAAGTAAAAGGGAAGAAAATCTTGTTAAATTCTAAAATTTTATCTCCTATTTCCAAAATTAATCCAGGAGAATTTGAATGTCCTACGCTCGTTCAATCTTGGATTTTAGAACAAAGGTTTACTCCCAAAACTTTTCTCCTATTGATCATGGACAGCGAACCTTCCTATTTTGGGCATCCTTTTTTATACAAGAAACTTAGTTTGAAAGCTCAAATTTTACACAAAAGTGTTGCCTAAAACATCCTTCCTAAACAAGGTTCGTTTGACCACCTTACATACATGGAGTGCTTCATCCTTTGGTGTCTTCTCAAAGGAAAGAAACTAGATTTGGCTTGTTTAATTATCAAATGGATGTGGGCCAAACTAGAGTCCTCTCGAGTTGTTCTTCCATATAGAGGTGTCCTTACTCTTCTTTTCGCCGCCCACCTTCATATCTCTAACAGTTCTGAATTCTTCGTAAAGAGAACTCGCGATGATCTTTTTAATGTTACCACCCTAAAATGAATGGGGTATGACAAAGGTAGTTCAAGTTGGTACTTGAAAATGGGTAGAACCCAGTGTGCACCAGCAGCTCCTTCTTCTCCCACCCAAAAATCTGGGATCTTCACATGATGCACCTTCATGGTTTTTATCATTTCAAAAAGATTTCTCTAGTTTCTCATATGAAGTGCGCATCGGGCTTCAGAGTATCAAAGAAAAAGTTACATCTTGATCAACGCATCACTAGAATTGAGGAATATCTGGCTAAATCTTCTAGGGGAGGTGATCCCATGGATATCAGCTCAGCCCCTCGAAGTGAAGATGATAGTTCTGATGAAGAAACTGAAGACAAGGAAGAAGGTTTTGAAGAAGAAGGAGAACAGGAAAGGGAAGAAGGAACTGAGGATGAAGGAGACCAAGAAGAAGAAGAAGAAGAAGAAAGACAAGAAGAAGGCTTTGAGGAAGAAGGCCAGGAAGAAGAAGAAGAAAATCATTAGGATGCAACTAGCATAGATCACTAGCTACAATGAAACTTTTTGAATGTAACTAAGTATAGATAACTAGCAAGTAGCTAATGTTGTAGTTTGCAGTGTATTGGTTGGACTCTTTTTGTTGTTGTTGGTGGTTTTTGACACTTTTTGGATGTAGCGCTTCTTTATGTAAAAATTTTTCTTATTGATTATAAAAATGGTTCTCTTTCCTATTACTTGTTTTTTTTTTTTTTGAATAATGACAAAGGGGGAGAACATGTTGCTAGCAAAGATAAATACAAAATGCAAAAGTAATGAACTACGAGCAATATGCTAAAGTGAACTTAACAATACGGTAGTAAAGTGAACTTAACAATATGGAAAAGTGCACTTAAAACCACTTATATTGACATGCTTGGTTAAAGTAATATGTTTTCTTGTTTACTTCATTTTTATCGGATGCTTATAGTAAAGGGGAGTATTTATCAAAGAAATCCTTATCTTTACTCCTTGTTTTTCATCATCAAAAAGGGGGAGATTTTTTGCCTAACTAGACTTTTCAATCAGTTTTGGTGATAACAAACAAAGGACATTTTAACTTGGAATGGTTGAGTTATGGTGTTTGAGGTTTAACAAGAAAACAACGATCATCGTGGACCATCATGCTATATAAATGAACAAGTGATCCAAAAAAAGTTCAAAGAAACACTATACTGATCAAAGCATGGGAAGCTAAAACCAGCTCCAGATGACATCCAAGGGATTTGAAAGCAAATATAAAGTGGATGATTTCAAGCTTAGAGTATAAGGTTTTAGGAAAAACAATGTAAGTACTTTAAAGTCAAAATATCTATTGAAATATATTTTGAAACTCTTTAGAGGAATTATATGGACTTAGGGACCTATTTAATAACTCTAGAAAAAGTTTTATAAAGGAATAAATAAAGAGAGCAAATCATATTTTGAATTGGAATTGAAAAATCAAAAAACAAGAACCTTAAAAGACTAAAGTTTCTACTTAGAAGCCTAAAATGGCAACTTTAGAACACTGAACTTCAATTTCGGTCGTCTAAAGAATTACTTTAGACATCTAAATAATTACTTTAAACATCTGAAGAATAAGTTCAGTCGTCTAAAGATTTATTGGTGAAAGAAAAATTTGCAGAAGCACCTCAGAAGACTGAACTCAAACTTCAGTCATCTGAACCTAAGACTTCAATCATCTAACCCTCAACCTCGGTCATCTGACTTTGTATCCAGTTCAAATTTTTCAAAGGCTAAGGAACTTTAGAAGACTGAACTCAAATGTTCAGTCGTCTGAACACTATTAGTGGGCAAATTTTTCAAAAGTTTTATTTTTTAAATATAGGTTGCTTGTGCCTCAAATTTTTATAAACATTTGGGAAATACTCCAAGTAAACTTGGGCAACACGAAAACTCTTTTGAAAGCCTATAAATACATGGTTTTGCAAATCAAATTATACCAAGAATTGAAAATTCTGCTATAAGCTCTCTTACTCTCAACGTTCTTACTTGCTCAACTTTTGCAAACTGAAGGTGCTGGTTTTTTGAAATCATTAATCATTAATCCCTGGGTTTTACTCACTGATTTCTCATTTGGAGAAAAGGGAGTTTGGTGAGTTCTATTCTTGAGCTTCAAAGTGTATTTCTTTCTTGATATTCAAAATTTGAAGTACATAGATTTGAATTGTACTAACTTGCTCTTTGTGTGAGCACTCTTTGTACACATCCTCTTATTGTTTCTCTTGTTATTATTTTATGATTCCAGGTTTTTGAATCTTTGACCGAATGAGAGTACATCATTTGGAGAGGTGGGCTCTAGCATATTTGAAGAAGTGCTTGTAAAGGTTTTGTTCCACTCAGTAAAGGAACTACGATAGCAGAATCTTTTGGTGGTTTGCCAAGGGCGAGGATGTAGGCTGTGTTGAAGTCAAACCTTGCAAAATCTTTGTGTCTCTCTCTTTTCCTTACTTTTTATTTTCTACACAACATATTCTTATGTATGCTAAGTGCAGGTTGTAGGGCTTAAAGTTCATATTTAAGGAAGACTCTTGATATTTAGAAAGTACGTTTTAATTAATCGTTTGCAGAAACCCAAAGGGGAGTACATTGGTTAATTTGTAAAAATCTTAATCAAGAGAAACGCAAACCAAAATTTCATTCAAAGCAGGTTGCAAACATCCACAGGGCAGCTAACAGAAAGCTTAACAAATCTTGCATGTTTGTTTAAATTTTATACTTTGGTTGATTGGATTGTGTGTTTAAATTTTCAGTATCTTGTGGTGTGTTTTGGTTGTGATTATTAGTTGATTGATTGATTTTCTTATTGTTATATTAAAACAAGTAAGTAATCAAAAGAGGTTAAAATTTTAAAATAAACCAATTCACACCCCCCCTGGGTCTCGGGAAAGCTATCCTAATTTCATAGTTTAAGTTTAAGAAAATATTTGTGCTATAAAAGATTTCTTCCAAAATTGTTTATCAATAAAAATTACTGAAAGAAATATTAAGGCTACTCTCAAAAATGATTTTAATAAATGAAGATGCAAATAGGGGTAAATGTAAATGAATATAAAATAAATGCCCAAAATAAATATGATCTCCTTCAAAATAAATTTGAAAATAAATAAATGAAAAGTGGGTGGAAGAGATTTGATAAAAATATGTCCTAAAGAAATGATTTCATCAATAAAAATTGGTTTGAGGGAACTTTGATTAACAAAGGGTTTAGAGAGAATTTGGAGTTAATCAAAGTTGCTAATCTTGGCTTATGAAGGGATATATGTTGTTTTTCTAAAAAATATGTCATTGGGGACATAAGAGGAATTTGGGAAAATGATTAATGAGGTTTAATTAAAATCAACTTCCTTTTACCACGGTAAAAATTTGGCAACCCGAGAGGTTCGGTTGACCAACTTGTATAAACTTTGATTTTTTACTAACAGCTCGGTTGACTAAAGAAGCAAGATGGTCGACCATCTCAAGGCGATTTTGAACCCTTCATGGGTTCAGTTGACCAAGGTAAAATGCTAGCTGACCATTCTTGAGGTTCGGTTGACCAAGACAATTTTGAACTACAAGGCCAGTCGACCAAGTGTTTAGAAAAGTAAATTTTAATGGATTGGTTGACAAAGGAACATTAGCTCAAAACAGGTCAGTCAACCAAGGCAAGTGTTAGAATTGGTGTATTCCCAAGAGGAGGGGTGAATTGGAATTTTAAACTTTTCTCCTAGGTTGAACTAGGTGTTAGCAAAATATTACAACCTGGGGTCTTTCTATGCAGTTCCAAATATGCGGATAAATATGATATATGGAAATTTAAATCAAGTGCATCATTCACATAATAACATACACGTGCGGTAAAAATAAAGTGCAAAAATATAAACAAACACACGATATGTTATCGAGGTTCGGCCAACTGTGCCTATGTCCCCGCCTTCAGATCGCAAGCCCGAGGATTCCACTAATAGCTCACTTAAGGGTGGAGAAGTACCAATTACAACCAGGTCAATTAGCATAGGGCTGACCTCAACCTTAACCAGGTCAATTAGCAGGGCTGACCTCAACCTACACGCCTTAACAGGATGACGCACCTAGCTTTCCTAACCGGGTCTAAGCTAATCCGAGACTACTCTAGGGCTAGTCTCCCTCTTCAGGACCGTGCCTGGAAATACAACAAATGTGTATTACAATCAAATGGAAAAATATAAAAGTGCTTTCACGTAAAACAGATTTGTACCCAATTACGCGCAATCACAAACACCACAAAATGATTTAATATGTAAGCTCAGTGTGGTCTAGTATTTCAACTCTTGGATATATATATTTACTATCAGTGTAATCAGTGCTTGAGAGTATCAATCAAGCAATCTTTGTATCACAAGATATTCAGCCAATAAGTTCACACAAAAGATGTCAAGTCTCAAATATTTCAATCAGCAGGATGTGTCAAGCATGTAAATATCAGATAATGCATATGCTTGGTTTGCAAAAGATGTGTAATCTTTGTATTCACCAAATAATATATGAGTGAATGAATATTGCAACAAAGACCACTATCACATAAATAAATATCTTCTCAAAGTTATATCAAAATAAATATCACAAGATATTTGAAAATGTTTTGAAGAGATTTTACAATCCACAAACAAATACGAACTTTTCAAGTTATTGCAATGGATATGCAATACTCAGAAGTTTAATACTGGTCTTCCTAGGTGACACTTATTAACAAAGTTCCCTAAGAATACTTAGGTTTAGCTCTCAAGAAAATTATATCAAACAACTACCAAACAAGGAGAGCAAACCTATAGAACAACCACACTTAAATCACACTTACAAAAGTATTTGAGAAGTAAGATCTGGTAAGTATAAGTGTTGGAGGCTCAAAGATGAGTATTATGGGTTTTGGGATTTTCAGAGAATTTCACCTAATCAAATCTATTAATTTCTTGCTAATCTTAGAAAATGATGGGCTATATATATATACATTGGAAGAATTATGGCCGTTAGGACATGTATGGTATTATTAATATTTGCTGAAATCATTTTAACCCTAATTAACTTTGTTTAAAAGTGTTTAATCGTGGTCTGAGAGGTCCGGTGGACCAGAATAATTTCGGTCGACTAGAGTTCATATGGTTTGGTCGACCAGAACACTTTTGAACTGAAGACTCGGTCGACCGAAAGTGGGTGATTTTCCACTTTACCGAGGTTCGGTTAACCAAGAAATTTTGAACTGAATGGTTCGGTCGACCAGACAGTTGGGATTTCTCCCGAGGACCCTCGGTCGACCAGGTAGTTGTAATACAATTTTGGCTCGGTCGACTAGATGGTCAATTTGTTGACCTCGGGGGGTTTCGGTCAACCGAGAGGTTTTCAACTATACTAGTTCGGTCGACCAGGTCTTTGGTCAACTATTGACCCTAGCATGTTTAGGTCAACCGGGGCAAAATGAACTGCCTTGTCCGGTCGACCAAAAGTGCACAATGTGTGTATTTCAGTCCTGTATTGAAACACACAAACCCTATTCAAGTGCCTAACAATCATAGGTGCAATGGATCATAGGTGCAATGGTGTATGTCTTAGGGTCATTTTTGTCCAAAATGAAGACACCAAAAGAATCTGGTGTTGGTCGACTGAAGGGTAAACCCTAAGGTCATTCTAAGGTCATTTTTCATTATGGTTGGTTTGAGCTTACGTATTATCATGCTTGTGATGTGTGTGAGCTTATTGCAAACCAAAGACCCAAATTAACTATTACAGAACGATTCCACAAATGAATATATTACAATTGAAAACAATAATTGGTCTTCAGGCTTTACTTGCTTTGTGCCCATTTCGATCTTAACAATCTTAGTTCCTGCACAAAACCTCAAACACCCATTAGATACAATGAATATTTTTCATAATCAAAACTAGGGGAACCTATAAGGTCAACATTCTCCCCCTTTTTGATGATGACAAATATAATTAGCAAAAATATTGGGTTAAGCCTAAGAAGGCTCCCCCTCTCAATATGCATCCAATTTTTTTTTTAAACAAAGTCCTCTTACCCATTATTTTTACCCCTTTTCATCTCCCCCTTTTGGCAACAGAAAAAAGGGCCATATGAGTTAATAACCTAGGCAATGGGTGATTATTACATTTATACAAAAAGAATTTTGGAAAGATTTAGAAAAATTTCGGCAGAGTGCTAATTGTAAATTGAACTTTCCAAAATAAAACTTGTATAAGTGTAACCTGTTTGAGTTCAAATAAGTCCTAGCAGTTTATTCACAACTACTCAAACAGTTCAGTATGGTCCAATCAAGCAAATATATACGTTCAAGATGATCATTAAATGGACAATTTGTGCATCATAGATGATAATCAATATAAGCAAGCGATAGAAATATGAATTGTGCACACAATCGATAATCAACTTTCACAAAGCCTGAAGCAAGAAAATAAGTTAATCATTAGTATCAGTTGCTAAGACTTGGAAAGTTCCCACGAGAGAGCTCCCCCTAAATTTATGCAAGTTATGAAACAATCACTTTAAATGTATATATAAATGCACAATTGAATCCAGGAATGTAATATGTAAATGAATTAGCTTTTGACATATTTAGATGTTGTGCACACAAAAGAGGATTGTTTTAGTCATTTGAGCAAATGTCCGTAGAAAATTTGGCAGCATGCCGGCTATAAACAAGACATTTCCTAAAATTTTACCTACACAAAAATGATTCTCAAACAAGTAGTATCACATGAGTAAGGCTTGCAAGAACCTATCATCTACCAGCAGGCAATTCTTATAAACTACATCTGCCATGCAGGAAGCATTCTATACTATTCATGCATTTCAATAGAATAATCATTTAACCACAAGCACATACAATGCAAGGTACTATTGATATATATTATAATCAAATAGGGTAGTATATCATAGTATCTATATGAGAATACAAAATAAAAGTAAAAGTTGTTTTTATTTAGTACAGACCAAATGATATAGAATAAAATAAAATGATTCAAAGCCATGTAATCTGATCTATAGACTACTCTGGAGTCTAGAACTCCCCTCCATTATCTCCTCTATCACCACCGTTACCAACATCAAAGTCAAAGTCCATGGTCATCCTATCTCTCTCATCTTGCATCTCCTGAATATGGTTGTTCAGCTCGCTGAAGCTAGCTGTCATGGACCTCTCTAAATCTGTAAAGCGACTGGAAGTAGAGATGGAGAACTGCTGGAACTCCTCACGAAGTGCAGTGGATGACAATGCCAAGTCTCACAAGTTTGACTGGACTGATCCTTGAAATTGTATGAATGAGTTAGAAAAGTTAGTGATGGCGGCCATAAGATCCACATTTGATGGCTACGCGAGCTGTGGTGGCTCCTACAAGGCCTCTACCTGTGCTGCTACTCCCCTAGAAGGCACCCAGATGTTGCTGACAAGCTCGTACCCCATCAGTCTCAGGGTCACGCTAGAGAATATATCAGCAGGTCATCTCCTCTTCAGTGAAGCCACATTTGAGCGCGTGACTTCAATATTCCTAAAGAGCTTGTTCAGGATACCCCCATACGGCATTATAATTCGGTGGCCAATCGTTTTGGCCATCATCCATCGGATTATTAAGCTGGGCAAATCCAATTTCTTCTAAGAAAAGAGACACCACATATTGAAACTTACCAAAAATGACACGTGCACTTTAGACCCTGCCTTGGGCAGGACATTATACATGATCAAGTGGTGCACAACCTTAGCCTCTAAAGTGAACTGTCTGTATTATGGGGGATGGTTTTAGCTAGTCGTGCTAGGATCAGATAGGGTCAAGTTTGCAAATGTGGCAACTGAGAATTCCTATTCGAAAATCTAAGAATTACCACATCGGGGCACTCGAAATCTCCACAGTCAATATTAAGGACATCTGAAATGTATTGTGCAACAAAATATACATCTATCCTTAATACACGAGAGAAGTACCCATTTTCATCATTACCCAAATTAGCGTAAAACATTCTAACATACGTTGGGTAATAACCCCCAGCCTGATAGGAAATAAACATTTTCCAACCTTGATATTTGAACATATCTATTATGTTGCTAAAATGCTGATTCATGAAGTCCTGATCTAGGATCTTACTTAATATTACCTCCTTAGGACGAAATTCCTGTATGTATCTGACCTTGCACCTTTCTGAAAGGAAGTACTCATCCTTAGCGTGTGCATTATCGTGGGCTTCAATGTGTGCCATGACTGCAAGGATGTGAGGCTTGGTGATAGGGTTTGCTTGGAAATAGTAGGAAGGGGTGAAGGATCTCTCAAGATTTTTGCACAAATGACCTGCAAATGAGGAGAAAGTATATATATATATATATCGTAGCTCGGTCAACCAGAAATAGATACGGTTGACCAACAATTGAACTTCCCCTTGCACTAACATTGTTCGGTCAACCAAGGAGAAAATGAACTGAGATGGTCGATCGACCAAAAGGGAGTACTGTAGCTATGTTCGATTGAGCAGGGGAAAACTAAAACTTTTGGTCGATCGTTGGAATATGTTCACTGAGGTTCGGTCGACCGTGAGGGTCAAAGTCAACATAGTTCAGTCGACCGGGAGACTTTACTCATCCAATGCTCTGTCGACCGAGCATAGTGAATTTTCCTGATTTTTCTTCATTTTGATCCAAAGTTCTCCCTTGGGCTCAGATTTGATATGTTACAACATAAACATGATTCTTAGGGATTCTTGGTGAAGAGATATTACACAATTGAGGTACGTACCAAGAATCAACTTATTGATCGTAAATTACTTCCCTTTAAGTTCAAACTATTTTGGCACCGAGTACAAAGGAGTATGTGGCTTTTCTTAAACTATGCTCTTTGGTGATTGGAGAGTATCCTTTAGAAATGACGACATAGAGGAGCAAGGATATGAACCAAGGAATGGGTGAAACCTCACCAAGTATGATCATGGTTTGGTAAGGGCTCCTTATAGATGAGATAGACCAAAATTTAAGGATTTGTAATTCAAACTCAGAGGGACCAATTCCCTAGAGGATACATCAAATTTGGTTATAGCTATGAGATGCACTCAATATATACATTAGTCATTTATGATCAATAGTGCTTTAAGCCTAGAGTGATGACTTGATTTTGATTTAGGCTTTTTATATTCAAAAGTGAGTTTAGGGTATAGTGATAATGGAACCCTAACACTCAATTTAGTGCAATGGACAATAGCAGTATTATATTTAAGCATGAGTTAAGCATTTGAAAATATTTTACCTAACAAAGATGCCTAGTCCATTTTGAAGTGGAAATTATCCAATTTTTGAATTGGCTTGCTAATCTTATGATTGTTAGTATGGCAAGAGAGCATGGTGAATACATATACTAAGAATTTCCATTTTAAGCCCAAACCACTTCCAAAGCCTAAGTGGTCACAACCCCCAAACCTAGGAACAAAGGAAGGATAACTAGAATGCAATTTCCTTAAGTCCTACAGGGTTTGCTTCGCTGATTATCCATTTCATTTCCTCTTCTAGGCCTCTGGCACTTCTAAGCGAGCAATTAAACCATATATGCCACATAGTTTTGCAAAATAAGCAGGTATTGATTATAAGTAAAGGATTGTGCTTATTTATTTCATTTTTCTTTAGTGAGGCTAGACGGTTGGTTCTATGTAAGCAACCTGAACCCTTTTTGAAATGAGTTTTATTTTTAGGTCCGAAGGGGTTGTTTAAGTTGTCTTTATCATTTGGGGATTTGAAAAACATTTCAAAATAAATTTTCCTTTTTATTTCTAGGCAAATGATTTTCAAAACCTTAAGTACTTTGCCACCTTTTCATTTTTATCTTTCAAAAATGTTTTCTTCTTTGATATCTTAATTAGAATTTTACGCATTTCAAATGAGGTCTTTTCTAGTTTTCCATATGAAGGCATCTCATCAAATGATTCATCACATGATTTATCAAAATGAAAGACACATGAATCATTGCATTCATTCATACCATCATCATCACAAGAGACATTTGAAGATTCATCACAAGATATATTATAGGAATCAACAGATGAATCATCACATGCAATAGTAACATAATTATTATGATATTTAACTAATGATCCTGAATCTGATACATCATATGATTTGGTATGAGGATCATCACAATAAATATCACCTGAGCAATCAAACAAGCTAGAGTGAGAATCATATACCTCTTTGTTAATTTCTAGCTCAAGATTTACCTCCTCCTGGTCATTTGAACTTGGAGCATTTGGAGGAATTACGATTTCCTTCTCATGGGATTCTCCATATTTCTTTTCTAGTTCATCCCATTTTATTGTGCACTATAACATGTCAGATACTCAACAAAATATCAGAATCTAACGCAAGATATAATATGTCTATGGCATTAGAATTAATCACATTAAAATCATTTTCATTTATTTTTGCACATCTTCCTTTAGCAGTCACAAGCCAAACCCTCCAGCCCATAGATTTCAAAAATATGGTCATTCTGACTTTCCACGTGGTGAAGTCGACACCATAAAATAATAGAGGACTGGAAAGTGACTGTCCCTCACAGAATGAGGATACACCAATGTGAGCCATTGCGATCTTTTTGAAAAAATGTTTAAGTCAAGTGCAATGAGGCTCTGATACCAATTTTTAGAATTGGTGTATTCTCACGAGGGGGGTTGAATTTTAATTTTAAAATTTTCTCCTAGGTTGAACTAGGTGATAGCAAAATATTACAACCTAGGGTCTTTCTATGCACTTCCAAATACGCCGATAAATATGATATGCGGAAATTGAAATCAAGCACATCATTCACATAATAACATATACGTGCGGTGAATATAAAGTGTGGAAATATAAACAAACACATGATATGTAATTGGGGTTCAGCCAATTGTGCCCACGTCCCCGCCTCTAGCTCGCAAGCCCGAGGATTCCACTAATAGCTCACTTAAGGATAGAGCGGCACCGATTACAACCAAGACAATTAGCACAGGGCTGACCTCAACCTTAACCAGGTCAATTAGCGGGGTTGACCTCAACCTACACGCCTTAACAGGATGGTGCACCTAGCTTTCCTAACCGGGTCTAAGCTAATCCGAGACTATTCCAAGGCTAGTCTCCCTCTTCAGGCCCATTCTTGGAAATACAAAAAATGTGTATTACAATCAAATGGTACAATATAAAAGTGCTTTCACGTAAAGCAGATTTGTACCTAGTTACGCGCAATCACAAACACCACAAAATGATTTAATATGTAAGCTTAGTGTGGTCTAGTATTTCCACTCTCGGATATATATATATACTATTAGTGTAATGAGTTTCATGAGAGTATCAATCAAGCAATCTTTGTAATACAAGATATTCAGCCGATAAGTTCACACAAAGATGTCAAGTCTCAAATATTTCAATCAGCAGGATGTGTCAAGCATGTAAATATCAGATAATGTATATGCTTGGTTTGCAAAAGATGTGTAATCTTTGTATTCAGCAGATAATATATGAGTGAATGAATATTGCAACAAAGACCACTATCACATAAACCAATATCTTCTCAAAGTTATATCAAAATAAATATCACAAGATATTTGAAAATGTTTTAAAGAGATTTTGCAATCCACAAACAAATACGAACTTCTTAAGTTATTGCAATGGATATGCAATACTCAGAAGTTTAATGCAGGTCTTCTTAGGTGAGACTTATTAACAAAGTTTCCTAAGAAACAACTACCAAACAAGGAGAGCAAACCTATAGAACAACCACACTTTAATCACACTTACAAAAGTACTTGAGAAGTAAAATCTGGTAAGAATAAGTGTTGGAGGCTCAAAGATGAGTATTATGGGTTTTGGGATTTTCAAAGAATTTCACCTAATCAAATATGCTAATCTCTTGCTAATCTTAGCAAATGATGGGCTATATATAGACTGTTAGCTTTACCGTGATCCCAAGAGTAGGGGTGAATTGGTATTTTTAAAATCTATCCCCTAAGTATTCCTCCTAATAGCAGTATGTTCACAATCCCATGGTCAATCTAGTGCAAGTAATATTAGAAATTAAATAAAGCTATTTAATCAATTACTCAAGCACCAGAAAGTAGTAAAGATAAGGGTGACACACAGATATGTTATCGAGGTTCGGCCAACTGCCTACGTTCTCACCTTGGCTAACCAGCACAAGGATTATCACAATAACTTGCTCACTTAAACGGGTGGAGTTGCACCTATACAAACTAGGTCAATTAGCACAGGGCTGACCTCAACCTATACACCAATCCTTACCGGACTGGATTACCGCCCCCTTAGGCAACGCCTGGAATCTCTCAGATATACAATCAAAAGGTATAGTATAAGGGTGCTTTCACGTAAAGTAAATTTGTACCCCAAATGCGCACAATCACAAACATCGTAGATGATTTAAAATGTAAGCTCAGTGTGGTCTAAATGGTTCAACTCTCAAAAATATTTTCTATCAGTGTAATACGTACATGAGAGTGTCAACGACAATCTGTGCATTTCAAAATATTCAATCAAACGTGCTCACACAGAATATCAAGCAAGCCTTATGAGTATCGATCAGCAGAATATCTCAATCACATAAAAATGTATATGCTTCGACTTGCAAAATATATATGATCTTTGTTTTTAGAAAAAAAAAATATGAGTGAATAAATATTGCAACAAAGATGTTTCACCTCAAAAACAAATATCTCCTCAAATGGTTTTCAAAATAAAGAAAAATAGATATTTGTAAATGATTTTGAAAATATTTCGCAACCAAAAGCAAATACGAGCTTCTCAAGATTTTGCAATGAATATGCAGTCTCAGAAGATCTAGTAAAGTCTTCTTAGGATGAACTTATTAGCAAAGTCCCCTAAGAATCCTTTTGGTTTGGCTCTCAATAAAAATAGATCTTTCTTTCTAAACCCTCAAGAACACTTATAGATGATTTAATGAGTTTTGAATGTAAACTAGAGTGTATTTGGAAGAGTATGAGCAATGAGAAATACTTTGCTTGGGAGAGAATTTGATTTTATGTTTTTGCTAATCGATGCTTAATTCTCCCAAATGAAAGAGTATATATAAACATACAAAAATATTTGACTGTTGGGGACCTATTAGGGATTGTTAGGAAAGTTTAATGAAGTTTAAAATATTTTAGCCCTATTTAAAAATATTAACTGTGGTAAAAAATTAGGTGTAACCTAAGAGGTCCGGTCGACTAGAAATGTTTTGGTCGACCAGGTCTTATATGGTTCGGTCAACCAGGGGGATTTTGAACTAAAGGCTCGGTCGACCAGAAGAGGGTTATTTTTCAAATTTTTGATATTCGGTCAATTGGGCCATTTTGAATTGAATGGTTCAGTCAATCAAATCGTTGGGATTTCTCCCGATGACCCTCAGTCGACCAGGTAGTTGGAGTACAAAAAGGGCTCGGTTGAATAAATGGTCAAAATGTTGACCCAGGGAGGTTTCAATCGATCGGGGCTTTTTGAACTACCTGGTTCGGTCGATCAAGGCCTTGGTCAATTGTTGACCTAGGCCTGGTTCGGTCAACCAGGGCAGAATGAACTGCCTGGTTCGGTCAAATGAAAGTGCACAAAGTGTGCATTTCGGTTCCGTTTTAATACACACAAATCCTAATGAGGTGCCAAACAAATATATGTGCAATGTGTGTCCTAAGGTCATTTATGTCCAAAATTAAAACACCAAAAAAGTTCGATGATGTGTGTGCTTATTACAAACCAAATGGTCACTTTTAGTTCATATTTGGTTTGAGCTTACGTAATAAATCATACATGTGATGTGTGTGTTTATTACAAACCAAATGTCCTAATTACTATTACAGACCAATTTCTCTACTGAAAAAATATATTACAACTGAAAAGCTTGAATTGGTCTTCAAGCTTTAAGCTTTCACGTGCATTCAATGTGTTTGCTAATGTGGACCTGCACATGAACTAGATATTCATTAAATACATGAGTATTTGTCATTATCAAAACCAGGCGAGACCAATATGGTCAACACATTGGAAGAATTATAGCCGTTAGGACATGTAGGGTATTATTAATATTGTTTAAAAGTGTTTAACCGTGGTAAAAATCAAGGCAACTCGAGAGGTCCAGTGGACCAGAACAGTTTTGGTCAACTAGAGTTCATATGGTTCGGTTGACCAGGACACTTTTGAACTAAAGACTTGGTCGACTGAAAGTGGGCGATTTTCCACTTTACCGAGGTTCGGTCGACTAGGCCATTTTGAACTGAATGGTTCTGTTGACCAAATAGTTGGGATTTCTCTCGAGGACCCTCGATCGACCAGGTAGTTACAATACAATTTTGGCTCGGTCGACCAGATGGTCAATTTGTTGACCTCGAAGGGTTTCGGTTGACTGGGAGGTTTTGAACTATACTAGTTCGGTCGATCAGGGCCTTGGTTAACTGTTGACCCAGGCCTGTTTAAGTAGACTGAGGCAGAATGAACTGCCTTGGTCGGTCGACCGAAAGTGCACAATGTGTGCATTTCGGTCCTATATTGAAACACACAAACCTTATTCAAGTGCCTAACAATCATATGAACAATGGTGTGTGTCCTAGGGTCATATTTGTCCAAAATGAAGACACCGAAAAAATCTGGCGTCGATTGACTGAAAGGTAAACCCTAAGGTCATTTTAAGGTCATTTTTCATTATGGTTGCTTTGAGCTTACGTATTATCATGCTTGTGATGTGTGTGAGCTTATTACAAACCAAAGACCCTAATTAACTATTACAGACCAATTCTACAAATGAATATATTACATTTGAAAATAATAATTGGTCTTCAGGCTTTACTTGCTTTGTGCCCATCTCGATCTTAACAATCTTAGTTCTTGCACAAAACCTCAAACACCCATTAGATACAATGAATATTTATCATAATCAAAACCGAGCGGACCTATAAGGTCAACAGCAAGTCATACTGTTGACATTTGCAAGGTTCGGCCAACCAAGGTTATTAATACTTGAAATTGGTGAGTCGACTGAGCTCAATAACTTCCTCAGTTTAAGCCCTAATTTGACCTTAAAGTTATTTTTAAACCTTTGTAAGATTTTATCATTTTATGAAAAAAGTTTTTTATGAAGTGTAAGCCCTAATTTGACCTTAAAGTTATTTTAAAACCTTTGTAAGATTTTATCATTTTATGAAAAAAGTTTTTTATGAAATGTAGATGCCCTAAGGTCAGTCTACGGTTATTTAAGCATTCAATCGATCTATATCATGCAGATGCATACATTATTACAAGCCAAAGATAAAAACTAAATGCAAATACAAATGAAATTAGTTGTCTTCTTCTTCTCTTTCTCTTCAAATCTTCATGGAATAGGCCACAATAATGTGAGTTTTATGTCCTTTCTGACTTCTATTTTTAGTCTCCTTATGTGTGTGTTGAACTGTAAACCTGTTCATATGCTAAGTACACACATAAGATCCTTGTGCCTTGTCAGCATCAAAATAGGGATTGAACTCAAAAAGCCAGCACCATTCTTTCACCACATTGTGCAATTGAGGCATAAGGCCATCCATATGGTCCTTTGTGACATGGATACCTAGTCATTTGCTCAACATGTCGAAATTTTTCATCCTATGTCATTTGTCCTTTTAAAATGGGTTTGGAATTTTAAATTTTCTATAATATGATACTAGCTTAGCTATTATATGTTTGAATGTAGGGATGCTTACCTTCTCTCTTCTTTAGATCACTCTAAAGGATGACTTTTATCCTTTTCAAGTTCATGTTATGAAGGGAAGGGGAAGCTTGGTTCAGGGGTATAACAATTCAAATTCAAGCGGAGTATGCCATCTAAAGAGAAGAAACCCTAGATAGAGTTTCACATCACGCACGCCACATGGGTTGAGGGAGGAGTAAGGCTTCACCTTAGTGCTTCAATAGACTCCACAATCCAATTTTGCCTTCACAACTTTGATCATTGAGGCAGTAAGGCTTCACCAGTGACCACTAAAGAGAGCTTCACTTTGGTTGTTCGCAATTTCATGTCTTAATTTTCATCTACTGCATGGCAGGTCTTTATCTTCCAACACATGATAGACTCAGTAGACAATCAATGGCTAGACCACAAGTCTGTAGCCACTACATCATCTATTCTGGCAAAGAGATATGTCCCTAAAAATCGATCTCAACTCCTATATTTGGAATTTTTGAATTTTTTTAGAAAATAAATGATTGTTTGTGCCTATAAGATATGATTTTTAACAGTAGTAAATATAATAAATAAAACATTGATCTTAGTTCCAATTTTTACCAATCAAAACACTGATCTTGATTTAAACTAAACCAATATTTTCAAATCATCATTGCCCCTCATAGGGCGGCCCTCCGGTAACCCTTGTCGCCGGCGGGAACGAGAGGGCTCTCAAGTCGGGGTCCTAGGTTGATGGGTTGGTTGTTGTACAAAAAGGAAAGACTAGTCCCTCAATCCAAATTTCGGTTACCATTGAGGAAACCTAAGATTATCAATAGGGAATTAAACATTTTCTTTTCAAACGTTAAGATGGATAGAACGACTGAGGATCTTAAGTTTGCACTTATTCTGAAATTCTTATCGAAGAGACTATCAATTGATGTGCTGCGGCTTCAAATTATTATGATGTGGGGTTTCATTGAGGTTCTAATGATTAGTTTTATTGATGAATATCATGTGTTGCTGCACTTGGCTAATGAGAAAGATTATTTGCATGCATGGGCGAGGGAGGGATGGGTTGTGGCTAGTTGTCAGTTCTGCTTGTTCAACTGGACGATTGATTTTGATGTTAAAAAGGAATCATGCATTGCTCCTCAATGAATCTTCCTACCTGGATTTCCACTGCTCTTGTATAGGCTAGATTGTCTTCAAATTCTTGCTACAAGGTTTGGAAAGTTTCTTGAAACAAATAATGCTACACTATATAGAAATCCCGCTTCGGGTGCGAGAATTTTTGTTGAAGTGGATTTGCAGGAGGAGCTAGTTCATGGCTTCCCATTGGTGGTTTGTCAAAAACATCATGTTTAGAAGGAAATGGTGTATGGGAAACAAGGTTTTCATAGCAAAAATTGTTTCCAGCATAGCCATACAAAGATTGCTTGTAGGCTAGGTGATAGTGTCAAAGCTAAAATAGTTAATAAGAACGGGATGATGATTGAAGGGAAGAAAGGGAAGGTCAAAGCTTGGAAGGAGGTGGGAAGGAGGGTCAACAACTTAAATGAAAGTGCAAGTAGAAATGTTGGAGTGGATCATATTATTGTGTTTGATTATAAGGAGATTAGAAAGGAGGTAAGTTAGTTGTGGACAATAGAAAATAGATTTTAAAGGAGGGTAGTTCTCACTTGGTCCTCATTGATGAGGGAATGCATTCGAGTGGGCCAGGCAATAATTTTCAGACAATTGAAAATGGTGAAATGGAATAGATTGAAATGAAAAGAGAGTGTAATGCATTGGTGGTGGATGAAGGAAGTAAGGGAGGAAAATAAATTCTAGAGGTGGTTGAAGATTGTGTTGTGCATCAGTCAAGTGGAAGAGTGTAGTGTGAAGAGATGCTTAGAAAAAATATGGTCATAGAAGAAGAGGAGATTATTGAACTTGCTTCCGACATACGAGATTTTGTCTTTAATGTTCTACCACATCAAGAGGAGGCTGATTGGCGGTGTGATAAGGAGTTGTTTATGACTTGAGATAACATGAGTAATCATTCAAACCTGGTGTCTGAAATACTGAAACAAGAGAACTAGTTACTACTTGCCAATACGGGGTTGGATCTAGAACATTTTCAAGTTGCACATGAGAATGAAATAAAATTACATGGTTTGGCCATTGTAAAAGGCTATGATTCAGAAGGTAATTTATCTAATCCCCAGAATTCCATTAGTAAAAGCTTCCAGTAATGGAGTGAGGCAGTCCCAATGGGTTATTACCCGTTATGTAAGACTTAATTTATGAGGACAAAAATGATGGTGTGGAACATGCACGGTATAGGCTCATTAAAAAAACACTTGAGGAATTTGGTTAGGAAATATTCGATATCTATGTTGGCCATTTCGAAACTGTTCATGCATGAGGAATCTATGTTTCATTTCGCATAATTTTTAGATTTTTGTAAGTATTGTTGGAATGAATCAATGAGAGGTAAAGTGTGGGTAATGTATAATTGGCATGATGATTTTGAAGTGGTGAGTATGTCAAATCAAACGATCGCAGGATGGGCAGTCTTAAATGGGATAAAGGTGCTTGTCACTTTTGTATATACGAAATGCTCCTTTTATGAGCATAGGGATCTTTGGACAGATTTGGAAGCTTTACAAGTAGGATTGAATCCTTGGCTTGTTATAGGGGACTTTAACATTATTCAAGAGGATGGGGAATGAAATAGGGGTAGCGTAGACCTTTAGCTGCTATGGAGGAGTTTAACGATTGTTTGAACAATTGTGGTGTTGTTGATTTAAAGTCCCATGGTGGGTGTATGTCTTGGCTTAATGGGCAAGTTGGTCTGACTAGATTATGATTGAAGCTTAACCAAGCTATTGTGAATGTGTTGTTCATTAATCGTTTTCAAACTTCTAAGCTGAAATACTTGGCAAGGAAGATGTCGGATCACAAAACTATACTGATACATTTCTCAAATCCTACAACAAAATATAGGCCACCTCCTTTCAAGTATCAAAATATGTGGATTTCCTATGAAAATTTCCTTTCTTTTATGCATCCAATATGGATGGAGTTAGTTTAGGTTTCAGCCATGCGTAAGTTGGTTCCTAAGCTCAAAAATGCTAAAATTGCTTTAAAGAGATGGAATGTAGAGGTCTTTGGCCGGGCGGACCTTACTACCAAGGATCTAGAGAATCGAACGATAGACTTGGAGGAGCAGTTACAGAGGGGATATAATCAGGAAGAGGAGACAAAGTACCAGGTTACAAAATGTGAACTAGATTATTAGGAAAAAATGGAGGGAACCCGTGTTCCTCAACTTGCGAAGAAGTGATGGTTAGTGGAGGGTGATCAAAATTCCAAGTTTTTTCGTGTGCTTATTAATCAAAAATAGAATTTGTCAATGATTGATTTTATGGTCTTAGAGGACGGTATGATTCTGGCATCCCCTAAGGAGATCCATGAAGGTGCGGTTAAGCATTTTTAACATTTTCTCTCTGAACAGTCTACTAGAGTGCTAATTTAGGTGTATTCCCAAGAGAGGGGGTGAATTGGGTATTTAAAAATATTTTGGTACTTCAATCCTTAATTGAAAACCCAAACTTACAAGTACAAATTTAGATACACACCGATTTCAGTAGTATACAACTCAATTGATTTAATCCGTGGATATCTCAATTAATTCAGTATTACCCAATTATTCTCACATAATTTAGATATTCATATATATATATATATATATATATATATATATATATCAATATTTAACACATGCATAGTAGATATAATATGAATATAAGTGTGGAAATATAGAGAGAGATAGAGAAATAGAGTGCAGACATCGAATTTTTAATGAGGTTTGTCCAAACTCGGCCTACGTCCTTGCCTTGAGCAAAACCCCCAAGGGTTGCACTAATCCACTCCTTTAATCGGGACAGAGCTTCCTGTTACAAACCCACTGCTTACAAGAGGAACAGCTTCCTCCTACTCTATTGCTTACAAAAGGCGCAACTTCCTCCTACTCCGCTGCTTACACGAGGCACAACTTCCTCCTTCCCCGTTCATAACCCGAACCGTCAATACAATAGATAGATGAAATTCTTGAACACTCAGATGCTTCTAAACAAGGTAATGAGTACAATAAAAATTCCTAACACATATTTATATGATAAAACTTAAAGCTCAGTATGTATGTAACGATAAGATCGTTATATGAATTATATTCTTCACAAATTTACCTTTTAAATCAATATCTCCCAAAAATGATTTTATAAATTCTTTAGAGAAATGTGTGATTCAATTGCATAATACTTTTGCAAGATTAGAAAATAAGATCCTTTAAAAAATAATCTTTAATAATACAAAGATCTATGTTCTTGCTATCAATAATTTTTCAAGTTGAATCTTTGAATAAATATACGACCTTGAATATTGGAAAGATTTAAACACTATGTGTCAAAAATAATATTCTTCAAGGATATGTATTTAGAGGCTCTTAGTATTTACAATCAAATGATTCCAATCTCTCAAAATAATTATTCAAGAATAAGTTTGTGAGATGAAAAAAATCTTTGAGTATTATGCAGATCTAAGTTCTTGCTATCAAATGACTCGTACAATTAAATCTTTGAATAAAAGTGTAACTTTGAATATTTCAAAGATTTAAATAATATTTTTCAAATATTTTTTGCACCAATAAGATAGATCTCTTGGAATAAAATACAACTTTGAATATCACAAGAATACAAACCTTAGAAAGCTATTCCCAAAAGATTTCTCAAATAAATAACTGTGGAAAAATAAGTTTCTTGCTCCCAAAAAGATTTTTCAATAAATGAATAATGGAGAAGATGATCAATTAATAAAAAGCTGAAAGCTCAATAAACTATTTTTCCAAACCTCAAGATCAAACCTAGATTTAGCTGAAGTTGCGTGTGTATTTTCTCAGATCTTGAATATGTGAATGCCCAAGTAAAAGTGTGTTCTTTGTAGTGCAGGCAATGATTCTTAGCAAGAGTATTCAAAACATCTCAAGAGATGTGCAAGAATGTTCAAGTCTCTCAATATTAATGCAAAAAGCAAGGCATTAGGGTTTCTAGGTTAATTTTATAAGAGTTCTCGGCCTTAGATGGATTTTTGGCAGTTGGATCAATTTATTTAAAAGAAATTTCGTGTGTGTACGTGCTGAATCGATGTTCTACGCAAGTGACCTTCAGTGTTTTGGACATAACTTTTACTATATAATTCCACATTGAACGTTCCTAGTGTCAAAATAAAGCTGAGAGAAAATCCCACAACTTTTATGTTGAACACATTTTAAGATAAGGAGTTATGAATTGAAAAAAATGCCCATCAATTTGATGTAAGAAACATGAAGGGAATTTTAGTATCAACAGAACGCTAAGAAAAAATTAGATAACTTTCATGTTGAGCACTTTTTAATTGATCAAGAAAATTGCTCATCTTTATTGTTCAGTCGACTGGCCGGTTGACTAACCCCTTTGTAAAAATTGATTTTTTCCTTCTTTTAACTTCAAACCCATTTTAAAACATTTGTATAAGTAAGGCATCTTATGAAAAAGGTTTTTTATGTTACTTGGAGGTCCTATACATTCAATTTATAAATACCCATTCCCATGAAGATCTTAGACTTGACACTTGCATCTTCATTCTTCTACACCTCTAGTTCCATGGATTGAGCCAGATGGTATGTTCTTTAGGTTTTTGGTGGCTTCCATTTCATGCTTACCATTTGTATCATCCGTGCATGCTAAATAATGATCTTGCTAAAAAGGCTCAATGCATAGATGAGATAATTATGTTTAGTCATTATCAAAACAGGATCAGACTGAAAAAAGTCAAATAGAGCATTACTTGATTTGATCTAGATTATTTTTTAGGGATATATCGGATGAAGAAAATGAGTATTTGGTCAAAGAACCTTTAGAACCGTGACATAAAACAATTCTAACTTCTATCCCAAATGATAGTAGTCTAGGACCTGATGGTTTTGGTTTAGGATTTTACAAATCTTGCTAGGACTTTGTTAAAGAGGATTTATTGGAAGCTGCCAAGGAATTTTTCAAAAGAGTGCCTCTCCCTAGATTTTTCACTTCTTCTTATTTTGTTCTTATCCCTAAGGTGAAGGATCCAAAAAGCTTTGAAAAGTTTAGACCAATTAGCCTATGTTCTATTGCCTACAAAATTTTTTCAATGATTATTGTAGATCGATTGACATGATGCTTGAATATAATTATCTCTTCGGAACAAGTGGGTTTTCTTCCTGGTAGAAGTATTTTTGAAAAAAATTACTCTGGTGCAGGAAATGGTTAACTCAATCAATAAAAAGAGTAAATGAGGAAATGTAGTTTTAAAAGTGTATATGGAAAAGGCTTACGATAAAGTTGACTGAAGATTTTTTATTTGGTTCTTGGAAGGTTTTGGCTTTTCTAGTCAAATTTGTAACTTAATAGAAAAATGTGTTAAGACCCCATAGTTTTCTATTATGATGAAATGTACGTATAGGGGTTTTTTCAAGTCTCAACGAGGCCTTTAGCAAGGTGATCCACTATCTCCAAATTTATTTATTTTGATGGAAGAGATTACTTTTAGATTATTAAAAAAAAAATTTAAGGAAGGCAAAACTTTTATCTTCTGAGGGGAGCTCTTTAATCTTTCATTTATTATATGGGGATTACTTGCTTGTTTTTGCTAATAGAGAAAGGAGATGTTTCAACATTCTTTTGAAGACGTTGGATTTGTATGAAAGTTGGTCTAGCCAATTAATCAATAAGTAAAAATCAGCTCTCCTTTTGTCCAACAAGATCAACATGTCCAGAAGAAGTGGGCTATTTTGATTGACGGGTTTTACGGAAGGAAAATTTCCAACAATGTACCTTGAGGCACCTTTGATTTCTAGATGCCTTACTGCTAGAATGCTTGAACTGTTGGTCTCAAAAATTTGAAATAAGGTGTCGAGTTGGAAGTTGAGATTGCTGTCTCAGGTAGGTCGTCTCATCCTAATTAAGCATGTTCTATCATGCGTGGTGACACATACACTAGCGATTCTCTAAGTTTATTTGGTGGTGAAGAAATATGAATTTCATTCTCTCGTCTTTTCTCTGTGGGGGGGGGGGGGGAAGAGTAATAGTAAGGTGAAAATGAAATAGTGCGCTTGGTCAAAAGTTTGTATATCCTTGGATGAAGAGGTTGTTGACGTAAGAGACCTTAATGACATTCAAAAATTTATCCACATGAAGCTTGCTTAGAGACTTATGATGTTAGATAATCTTTGGACTAGTTTCTTTAAGGATAAATATGTTAAATTAGGTCACATGACAACAACAAATTCTACTCATGCGGGCTGTCGGTTTTAGAAGACAATCTTAAAGGTTTTTCCATAGGTTTAACAAAATGTTTATGTGAAGGTTAAAGGACAAAAAACTTCTTTTTGGTTTGATAAGTGGTTGAGCAGTGGTCCCCTTGCTGAGTGTTCTTACATAGTCCATGTTGGAATTGGTGTATTCCCAAGAAGGGGGTGAATTGGATATTTAAAAATTATTCTTCCTAGGTTTTGCTAAGCCACAAGAGTAATACACAACCTAGGGTCTTTATAAGCAAATATCGAATGTGCAAATGAATATAAAATAGTGCAGACACAATATGTTATCAAGGTTTAGCCAATACTACCTATGTCCTCACCTCTAACTCATAAGCCCGAGGATTCCACTATTGCTCACTTAATGGGTGGAGTGACACCATTTACAACACTAGGTCAAATTACCAAGGCCGACCTCAACCTTTACAATCAATCATTATGGTTTAAATTATCACCTCTTCAGGCCACGCCTGGAATACGACAAATAATCAACATAATTTCGTGTACAATTTCAGTGTTTCTAACACAAGTAGATTTGTGCAATATTATGATCTAAAATATATGTATTCACAAATGACAAGATCTAATCCTCAAGTGAGATTTACTAAAACACTATTTCAGCTCTCAATAACATTGTATGTACGTGTGTATACATGAGAGTTATTACCTTTGATTCAAGATATATAATCAAAGGAACTTTGAATCTCAAAGAGAAAATCTCAGCACAATATTTTTCAAGTATAAGCACAAATGAGATTAGGGTTTAAGCTTGCTCAAAAGTAATTTATCGAAAATGCAAGCAAGCTTTCAAATCTAGCAATGAAGATGCCAAGACTCAGAAGCTAACAAGAGTTCTTCTCAAAAAGATATTTATCAATTAAATACTTTGAGAAAAACCCTAGCTTTACTCTCCAAGAAAAATATCAATCAATACACGAAAATGAGAGTAATAAATTTTAAGAACAAATCTATGTAGGCACACAGCAAGTGAAAATGAAACTGCCTCTAACTTGCAATTAGTTTGCAAGAAAGAAGTAAGAAAATAATACTCTCTGGTTTTGAAAATATTTTCAAGTAAGAATATATGAGAGTATGAAATATAGGCTTGAATATGTGAAGTATATGCAATTTTTCACTACTAACAAATGAGACTCCTCAGGAGTGGCTTGAAACCTAGCACATATACACACACTAAAAATGATATCAGGTCAACTAGTTATAAGGTATAGGAGACTACCAATCATGCCATGATATAGTTTCACATCAACAGGGATGCATTGCTCATCTTTATCAAGTTTTGTCGAAGAGCTCATAGGACTTCCCAAAATTTTACCATCTTCCATATTAAATTTCTCGAGCAAATCCCTAACATATTTAGATTGGCATACAAAGGTTCCATGTTTAGCTTGTTTGATTTGAAGACCTAGGAAGAAACTCAGTTCACCCATCATGATCACTTAGAATTCACTTTGCATGCACTTGGCAAACTTATTACACAGCTCATCATTAGTAGCTCCAAATGTAATATCATCTATATAAATTTGCACAAGGAGCATATGATCGTTTTTAGATTTGATAAAATGTTTAGTATCAATTTTGCCCCTAGCCAAACCATTTTCTATAAGCAAACCATTAAGCCTCTTATACCAAACTCTAGGAGCTTGTTTCAATCCGTACAAGGCTTTGAACTATCGGTATACATGATCAGGATATTTATGATTTTTAAAACCAAGAGGTTGTTCCACATAGACTTCTTCATTTAGTAGCCATTTAGAAAGGCGCTTTTAACATCCATTTGATACAATTTAAAGTTACTAAAAGCAGCATAACCAAGAAACATATGAATGGCTTCCATTCTAACTATAGGAGCATAGATTTCTTCAAAGTCTATCCCTTCTTCCTTATTATATCCCAGGGCAACTAGTCTAGTTTTGTTTCTAGTTACTACGCCATTCTCATCCTTTTTGTTTCTATAAACCCATTTAGTTCCAATAATAGTATGATCATCGCGCCTAGGAACTAGGGTCCAAACTTTGCTTCTTTCAAAATGGTTAAGCTCTTCCTGCATAGACATTACCCAAGATTTATCCTCTATGGCTTCCTTAATATTTTTAGGTTCTTCCTCAGATAGAAATGCAAAATTACTCATTAGGTTTCTTAAGGAAGACCGTGTGGTTGCACCATGAGAGGGTTCACCTATAATTTGATCTATAGGATGGTTCGTGATGAATTTCCAATCTCTAGGAAGCTCCTGTTGACCTTATAGGTCACACCCGATTTTGATAATAACAAAAACTTATTGTATTTGATGGTTGTCTGAGGATATGTGCAGGTATACAATTGGAAAATCAAAAAAATGGCACAAGAAGTAGAAGTTGAAGGCCCCGAAGACTTTATTTGTGTTGTATTTAAATTCATTATTTATTATGGGTCTATAATAGTAAATAGGATCTGGGTTGTAATACTCAAATGCATCACATGCATGATATGAGAGGTAAGTGAAATTAGGAATAACTTCCCAACAGGGGGGTGAATTGGAATCTTTTTAAGTTTAATAATTTTTAATCTTTTTCTTAAGATACTAAAGAAAGCACAACAGATAATTGATAATCACACTTTAGAATACTTGTAATTTAAATCAACAAGACAATCAATAAAGATAAAATAATTCAATCACTCAATCAAGAATATTTTTGCTTTTGTTGATTTCCCTATGGATGTTTATCACCTTCTTTGAATAAGCTTTTAGTATGCACTTCTCTTGATCAAGATTTTCGCAGATTAACCAACATACTCCCTTTTGGGTTTCAGCAAACGGTTAATCGAAAAGTACATTTTAAATACCAAGAGTCTTTGTTTCTTTCTCTTTGAAACCTGTGACCTACACTTTTTAAATCAAACAACACAACAAGTATAGTATGTAAAATAGAGAGAAAGACACAAGATTTTTTACGAGATTCGGCTTCAACACAGCCTACGTCCTCGCCCTTGGCAAAACACCGAAGGGTTCCACTATAACAGTTCCGTTACCAGGTGGAACAACACCTGTTTACAATCACTCCTTGGTCAAGGTTAGAACCCGCCTTCTCCAAACAATATGCCCTTGTTTGGTCAACGATTCAATACCCTAGAATCATCCAAAATCTACAAGAAAGATATCAAAAGCTGGTGTACAAGAGAGGCTCACACCCAGATTTGTACAAATCAAAACTATGTACTTTAAAAGATAAAATATCAAGAATAAAATAAATTTTTGAAGCTTTTCAAAGAAATCACCAAAATCCTTTTCTCCAGATGAGAAATTAGTAATTCTTTAGGATTTGATGAACAAAAAATATTCGAACAATCAGTACTTTTAACTTTGCAAGAGATTAATCAAAAGAGATTTTGAGAGCAAGAAAGCTTTGAGAGAATTTCAATGCTTGGGATAATTTTTGATTCACAAGAACCATGTATTTATAGGCTCAAAACATGTTTCCTTGTGACAAGAGTTTCCTTAAAGAGTTTCCCAAGTTAGAAAATTTGGGTTTCAAATGGCTATAATTTAAAAATAAGAGTTTTAAAATTTTTCTCGTTGAACAGTGTTCAGACGTCTTAGGATTTGAGGTCAAACGTCTAAAGTTCCTGAAACCCTTTATAAATAGAACTGGATACAGGGTCAGATGACTGAAGTCAGGGTTAAGTCGTTTGAGGTTTCAGGTTCAGATGTCTAAAGTCGCAAGTTCAGTCATCTGAATTTCTACTGTCACTTTCTATCTTATTCTATAAATTCTTCAGACGTCTGCACTTAATCTTCAAACGTCTGAAGTAATTTTTCAGATGTCTTAACTTAAAGTTCAGTCATCTGAACTATCTACTTTAGTCATCTGAACTAAAAAATTCAGTCATCTGAGTTACTAAAATCCTGTTTTATAAAATGTCTTTCTTTAAAACTGTTTTGCCCTCTTATGATCTTTATAAAAACTTAATTCAATATTCTTAAATAGGTACTTAAATCTTTATAATCTCTTTGAAAAAGCTTCAAAACATATTTCAAATGATATTTTGACTTTTGAAATACTTACAAATATGTTTCCTAAGCCTTCATGCTTGAGTTCTCTTTGTTCTTGAAATTCTTTGAATAATTTGCTTGAGCTTCAAATATGTTAGACTCTCTTTGGATCATTGAAAAGTTGTCTCCATACTTGACTTATATTTGATCTTTTCTTAAACAATACTTGAGCAATATTTGAACTCTGCTTTGAACCATACTTAATCCATACTTCCTGAAACACCAAAACTCAACCTTTTCAAGTTAAATCATCCTTTGTTTGTTATCACCAAAACCAATTGAAAGACCTCATTAGGCCGACAGTAAGATCAAATAAAAAAGACCTAGAATGACCCTAGGACACTCATACATGCAGAAACATAATGTGTTTATGAGGATAGGGTGATTGCATAAGGAAATAGAACCGAAATGCATTAAAAATGCATGTTCGATCGACCATACCTTCATAATGAAAATTTGTCGGTCGATGAAACTGGTCAACAGGTCAATAGTTTGACCACTGCATGGTCGACCGAACCCTGCCCAATTCAAATCACCTAGTCGACTGAACTCCCTCTCGGTTAATAGTTTGACCATATGATCAACCACACCTCTTGCTTAAGCAAACCACCTGGTTGACCGAGTTCCCATGTGTGTTTGGCCAACTGCTCGGTCGACCAAAGCACTTAGTTCAAATCCACACAGCCGACTGAACTACGTGGAAATGGAAAAATTGCCTTGGAACCCTATTGTCTGGTCAACCAAACTTCCAGTTCAAATTTTACCTGGTCGACCATACTTGGACACTTGGTCAACCGAACCGCACCTTCGGTCGATCGGTGCTCTCAGGTTGCCATATTATTTTTACCGTTGTTAAAATATTTAAACAAGGTTAATTGGATTCAAATGGTTTAAAACAATATTAATAATCCCCTATGTGTCCTGGACGGTTATAATCATTGGGTAGTCTATATATCCCCCCTCATTTGAAAAGATTAGCAAATTGATTAGCAAACTTGATTAGTGAAAATTCTTTGAATTCCAAATTCTCTCTTACTCACTTCTAAGCATCCTACACTCATACTTACCTTGCTATATTGCCAAAATTTTGTTTGTAAGTGTGAATTGAGTGTTCTTACCTTATAGGTTTGCTCTCTCTAGTTTGTGATTGATTGAGATTATTTTGTTTGAGAGCAAGACCTCAAGTTTTCTTAGGAAAGTTTATCAATAAGTCTTCCCTAAGAAGACTTCACTTGAGCTTCTGAGTATTGCATTATTATTGCAATATCTTAAGCAGTTCTCATTCGATTTTGGTTGTTAAAAATAATTTCAAATCATTTTCAAATATCTCATGTGCTTCATATTAAGAAAAATTCTTGGAGAGATATTTTCTTATGCTCCAAAGATCTTTGTTGTCATATTCTTTGATTAGTATTATCTTTTGAACACAAAGATCAAACCATTTTTGCAAACAAATTGCAAATATCTCTTACGGCTTTTATTTTGAGAAAAATCATTTGTCGAGATATCTGAAGTGTGGCTAGTATCTTTGTTTGAGCATTGTGATTGAAACCATTATTTTGATGCAAAGATCATATTATTTGCACTCTCACGCACTGATTGCAACGATTGCATAAATATTTGAGAGTAGACATTTTAGACCACATTGAACTTACTTCATTATATCATTTGATGGTATATGTGATTGGTTATATTGGATACAAATTTTTTTTACATGAAAGTATGATCACTATATCAGTTTCATTATTGTGAACATACTGTTGTATTCCAGGCGTGGTTTGAGGGGGCGGTAATCCAGCCCAATAAGGATTGTGTGTAAAGATTGAGGTCAGCCTTGTGCTGATTGACTTAGTTGTTTAGGTGCCGCTCCACCCATTTAAGTGAGCATTATAGTGGTAATCCTTGTGCTTGTTATCCAAGGCGGGGACGTAGGCAATTTGCCAAACCTTGATAATACTTCTGCGTGTCACTTACTTTTTACAGCTTTCTGGTGCATGTGTGGTTAATTAATTTGTGCCATTTAATTTCTACTACATATTGCAATTGATTCATTTTACTTGTACTAGATTGACTTTAGGGTTGTGAAAATAATGCTATTCGGATATTAACTTAGGGCATCATTTTTAAAATATCAATTCACCCCCCCTCTTGGGATCACGATAAAGCTAACAGCTCCTAAACCCCATTTTAAGTTTTATTTTCTTCAAATGATTTATCACTTATTTTTGAATTTTTGTCCACATTATTTTCAATAGATAACTTATCTAATCCTTTTCTAATATCAATATCATCTTCATCGTCTCTTTTAGAAAATGGATTTGATTCATCAAACACAACATGAATAAATTCAATAACAGTTAATGTTCTCTTAAATACTCTATATGCTCTATTGTTAAGTGAATACGCTAGGAAAATACCATCATCAGATTTAGAGTCAAATTTTCCTAAGTGTTCATTATCTCTAAGTACAAAACATTTACAACCCAAGACATAAAAAAAGGAAATGTTAGGTTTATGACTATTCCAAAATTCATATGGAGTCTTATTAAGTGAGGGTCTGATTAACACTTTATTCATGACATAACATGCAGTACTCGTAGCTTTGACCTAGAAATTGGGTAATTTATGTTCATTTAGTTTTGTCCTACCCATTTCTTGCAAAGATCTATTCTTTCTTTTTATAACTCCATTTTATAGTGGGGTCCTAGGTGCAGAAAAATAATGTGAAATGTCCTCTAGGTCACAATAGTTTTCTATGCCATCATTTTTGAATTTAGTTCTCCTAGTGAATTGATCACATAATTCATCTTTACGAGAGAGAAATAGCATCCATGTGAACCTAAAATAATCATCCACAATAACAAAAGCATACAATTTTCCACCTAGACTTTGAACTTGATTAGGACCAAATAAATCCAAGTGTAGCATTATAAGTGGTCTAGTTGTAGATATGAATATCTTTTTCTTAAAACTTGATTTAGTTTGCTTGCCCATTTGACATGCATCACAAATTTCATCTTTTATAAAATGGGTTTTTAGCAAGCCTTTAACTAAGTCTTTTTTCACAAATTTTGACAAAAGATCCATACTAGCATGTCCTAAACGTCTATGCCACAACCAACTATCTTCATTTATAGCATAAAAATATGTAACTTGTTGAGAAGCTAAATTATCAAGACTGGTGCTGTACACATTTTCATGACGTTCAATAATAAAAAGTACTTTGTTATCAGATTTACTCTCAACAATGCATTTATCATTTTCAAAAGATACTTTGTACCCTTTATCACACAATTGGCTAATACTTAACAAATTATATTTCAAGCCATCAACAAGTAGTACATTATCAATAACGAGGGAAGGTTCCTTACCAACCTTACCTACACTGATGATTTAGCCCTTTGCATTGTCCTTAAATGTCACGAACTATAATGACCCGAAGAATAATGGTATTTAAATAATAAAGAAAAGGGAAAATTTGGAACAATAATAGAAGGAGGCAACATGCTTTGTCGACGAACGCGAATCATCGACAACGTGCCATATTAGGCTCATCGATGAAGGTGTGCTTCGTCGACGAGAAAATACCGAGATGATGTTTTGGGTGACTCTGAATTTTGTCGATGAAGGGGAGAGTTCATCAATGAATTGTCTCTTGACCTCGTCGATGAAGCCCATAGTACAAATAGCCCAAACCTCGGCAAAAAAATAGGCAGAAAATATCCTCTCTCTCCTCCCTACGGTTTCTCTCTCCTCTCTTTTCAATTTCAGCTTTGTTGTTCGTCAGATCGACGATCTAAGGCCACCACGACGCTCCTGGGAAAGTTCTCTCCAAGTTTACCAAAGCGGATTGTTGGTGGGGCAGAGTTGGAATTCATCCCTAATTTAAGGTAACGTTTTTTATGCAAAATTTGGTCTTACCGTAGTTATAGGAAATGTTATTCATGGAAAAATACCGACGTTTAGTTTTAGGAGTTGTCGTTTTCAAGGTGTTGAATGGGGAACCCTGCAAGTGTAGGATGAGTGCATTTTAGGGAGTTTCTTTTCAGTTTCAGGTATGGGAATAAACTAAAGTAGTTATTTTCCATGCAAATTATTTTTATTTATTAGCAAATTAATTTTCAGGAAAGCATGTATTATATTTGAATATTATTGAGAAAATGCACATTTGGGAAAATACTACCGTTATATAGAAAATATGATTTTAGAATGTATGATTTTACTCAACATTGTGTGGCATGAATATTATTTTAAATGATAAGTATTATGTTATGGCAATTTTATGAATGAAATATGTATTCAAAAGTTATGAAATATTGTAGTGCATTATAGTTTCAGAATACACGATAAATGAATTATTTATTCAGAATGATATGTATGAAATATTCAGCACAAGGTCGTGATTGATAGTCGGTGCAAGGCCAGGTTTTATGTATGATTTCGGCACAAGGCCTTATTTATGAATGTTCGACGCAAGGCCACAGATATGAAAGAAAATGGCACAAGGCCATATGTATGTATGTTATTTCATAAAATGCTAACAGTCTATTTATGTTAGACAAGTATATTATCATGTATTATATGTTATCAGAACCTGGATGATAATTCAGTTTAGTTACAAGAGCACAGTACCATAGCTATACAGATCAGATTACTATGTTTAGATTTGTGTTAACCACCCCACAAGGGGGTGGGAGATGGATAGTCGATGTGGCTTTCAGTGTAGAGTTTTAGACGTCCACCTAGCAGTATGGACCATGGTGTGGTGGGCCCATCGTACTTATAGACATTTTTGACTCAGCAGTGGTCGGCCAGCCATTGTCAGGTCCCGCCTTCGAGCTGCACAATCCATCATTGAGGGGGGGGTAATACATGACATCAGCTAGCTATACATCCTGGGTGAGTTTTCAGTATTACCAATTATATTACATGTTTTATGAACTATATGATTTATTAGAAAATGCAAAGGTATATGATTATTCAGTATGTTATGATGAATGTTTTCTGGTATATGAAATGTATTGTATATGTATAATTGCATCAAATATTCATACTGCCACACGACTGTATTTAGTTTATTTTCCCTTACTGATAAGTGTCTCGCCCCTGAACTTAAATAATTTTCAAGAAACCTAGAAATACCAGCGAATCGAGGTCATCGTTGAGTCTATTATGCTACCTCGTTAGGAGGGTAAGTTTGAACTAGGATCAGGAGATTTTGATGTGGGATCTTAGAGATATTTTTTGTATTTTTGGGAGATTGTATATAAACACAGTGTTTTGGATTATAGTTAACTCAGGTATTATGTATTTTGTGGTTATGAGAATATGATTTACATTTACTACTGCTTAGGTTTCTGCTGTGAATGTCAGATGTGTCCCCGTTACCCACAGGTTCGGGTTGACCTTATTATTAAATATGTTTTAGTATATGATTAGATAAGCAGGTCATTACACAAACCCTCTATATTTGGGAGTGATGGATGCGAACTTGGCCTTGTCCCTAGTCATATGTCGTGAGCAGCCACTATCCAAGTACCATTTGTCCTTGGATGAGGATGATCTTAAGCACACTTGCAAGAAAATCTAAGTATTTGAAGATGGTCCCCAAATTCTATTGGGTCCATAGGGGTTAGTGCTTGATTCACCCTTGACTCTCTACACCCTTTTAATTCTTACATGTCTATTTCTAAGTGGAAAGTCAAACTAAATATGACCAATTTTTTTGCATTTAAAACACATCATTCGAAACTAAGGATCTTTAGGTAGAATTTAGGATTTTAATTGTTGAGTAAAATGTCCCAAATAAATATCAGGTCATCTTACATTTTCAATACCATTAAATCCAAGACATTCTTTGCTAAAAGAGTTTCTTTAGGCCCCAAGAATTTTTTCAAAGTTGTGTTGGCCCTTAGTAAACTTATAAACAAATTTGGAGCTATCCTCCAATTTTCTCCCAAGCTCCACAATTTTCAAATCTTTTTCTTTAAGAATTAAAGCATGAGAATTCTTTGCAATTTCAAAAAGTTTTGACCAATTTTCACACTTATTTTTCAAAACATCATTTTCCTTGGTCATTTTGTTTAGTAATTTAGATACATGAATATAGTCATATTGCTAGTCTTAAAATGTAGCATGCTATTAGAATAATATGAAGATAAAGAGACAGAAGACAACACCTCATCATCCCATGCCATCAGGCATAAGTTGGCAATCTTAGAGTCACTGTAATCTGAATATGAATCGCTATTGTTTTGCCTATCCCCACAAGGTGCCTACTTTAATGGCTTTCTTCTTTTTATTAGACTCATTTTTTATCAACGGGCAATCAGGTTTGATATGCCCAACCTTGTTGCAAATATAGCACATGGGAGTGTTTGATTTTTCTTTTCTTTTACTAGGCTCTCCCTTCTCAGATACTGAATCTTTGAACTTTCTGTATGGCCTACTTTTCTTTCTAAAGAACCAGCTGAACTTCCTAGTAAGCATAGCCATGTCATCTCCATATTCAGGTTCACTGCACTCACTAGATGTATTAGTTGACGTTTTTAATGCAGTTACTTTTCTCATCCTATTGTGTCCATTTAGTCTCTTATTAATAGCTAACTCATAGTTGATAAGTGAACCTATCAATTCATTTAGTGGCATAGCCTTAAAGTCTCTACCCTAAGATATGGTCGTAGCCTTTGCTTCCCAAACAGGAGCCAAACCCCTAAGGACTTTCCTAATTATCTCATACGTAGGATAAGTCCTACTTGATGCATGTAGTGAATTAATTGTGTGTGTGAATCTAGTGTACATGCTTTGAATGGACTCACCAGTGTTCATCCTAAATGCTTCATACTCACTAGTCAACATATCAATCCTACTATCTTTTTCATCTCTAGTACCCTCATAGGTGACCTCTAACTTATCCCATATTTCTTTAGTAGAAGAACATGCCATGATTCTATTAAATTCATTAACATCAAGTCCACAATGGAGATTATTCATAGCAGTAGCATTTAAACTAACAACTTTCATATCCTTATCAGTATATTCATTTTCTATCTTAGGAACTTTAATTTCACCTTTAGTTTTCATGGGAACATAGTTTCCCTTAAAGACAACTCTCCACACCTTCCAGTCAATATTCTGAAGGTAAATATGCATCCTTTGTTTCCAGAAGGTGTAATTGACACCGCTGAAAATAAGAGAACATGTGGAAAAGGGTGCCTTAGGGAAAGGGGTTACAGTGTTATGAGTCATTTAGATCTTTTGCAGAAAGATGGTAAAGTTTAAGCTACTAGGCTCTGATATCAATTGTTAGCTTTACTTTAATCCCAAGAGGGAGGCTGAATTGGTATTTTAAAAATTTCTCCCCTAGGTCAATTTTTCAATAGTAGTATTACACAACCCTAGGGTCAATCTAGTGTAGATATAAAATAAATTAATATATTCAGTTAAAATTAAATTACACAAGTAAATTAATTACATACGCACAGAAAAGCAAGTAAAGAGAGATAACACTAGATATGTTAACGAGGTTCGGCAAATGTGCCTACGTCCCTGCCTTGGCTCACAAGCTCAAGGATTCCACTAGGGCTCACTTCACAAGTGGAGCGGCACAGAAATACAACCAGGTCAAATTAACATAAAGTTGACCTCAACATTTATAACCAATCCTTCCAGGATCGATTAACGCCCCCTCAGGCCACACCTAGAATACAACCAAATCACAATACAAGATGTGTACAAAATTTATGCTTCTCAGACAAGCAGATTTGTACCAGTATCAATCAATGCACATCAATAAAATAAGAACTATAAGCTCAGTGTTATATGTGTGCAATCAACACTCAATATAATGTTGATATTCAATCAAGCACAAAAGTGTATTAACAAGCTAATCTTTGAAACAATGTATAGATGTAAATTTCGATAACAATTTAGGGTTTCAAAAATTTTCATCAAGAGTAATCAAAGTATCTATAACAACATTTTCTCAATATTCAAGCACAAGAGAAATTCGAAAAAAGAATTTGTAAAAATAACTTTTGCACACTCAAAAACACAAGCTAATGTGTCTTGCAATTCAAATGCCAAGACTCACAAGCTTTAAGTTTTCCCACACAAAAGATTTATTAAATTGATTATGGGAAAACTTATGCTCAACTCTCAATCCAAGAATCAAACATACAATGAACAAATGAGAGTTTCTAGCAAATGGGAATAACGAATAATCACTCAAGGTACTCTCACAAGGATTGATATAGCAAAGTAGTAGTATGTGAGGCTATAGGATTTTTGAGCTTTGAAAAATTTTATAGTGTTTCAATGCTAATCACAATGCTAATCACCTTTAATCTGAGCAAGTGTGCTCATATTTATAGACCTGGCCAAAATTATAACCGTGGGGGATACCAAGGGAATTATTAAAATTGTTTTAATTGAGTTTTAAAAAATTAACCCTATTTAACTCGAAATGACCATGGAAAAAATTAGGCCAACCCAAGAGTTTCGGTTGACCGAGCCCTACGTTTGGTCACCTATATAGAAACATAAGAAAAAGGCAATTTTGAACTTTCGGTACCTGAAAATTGGTTCGGGTGGCTGAACAAAATGATTTTCCAAACTATCCAAGGTTTAGTCACTCATCCTTAAGTTTGGTCTACCAAACTTGCATGTTTGGTCACCAGAAAGTATTTTGAGCATAAACGTTCAGGGCGCCCTAGTTGTTGGAAAAGGTCAAGGTAAATGTTCGATTGACTGAAGAGGCTAAGGTATTTTTGGTTTGGTCGCCCAAGGTCAGGTCAACTCATTGAATTTTCTTATGTTTAGTCAACTGAGGTGTTTTAAACACCAAGGTTCGGTCCCCTCAAACCTCACAATTTTAGGGCCTAAGTAAAATATGTTCCCCTAGTTACATATTTTAAAGTGGGGACTTATTCTAAGTGTATGTGCAAGGTCTTAGGGTCTTTCTAAGATCTTTGAGCTTATCGGTTCCTATATGCATGAAATGCATCAATTATTACAGACCTTTCTAAACTAAATTTTAGAGACCCAATATTGAAGAGAATATAAATTACAAAGAAACTAAATATTTTGGATCTTTATCTTCTTCAAGTCACCTCATGTCGTCATATGATATTGCCAATATGATCCTCCACACAAACTTGACAGACATTAAATACCGAAGTATTTTTCATAATCAAAATAGGGTATGACCAATAAGATCAACAATAGAGATTGAGAATAAAAGGCCACATAAAAGGGTATATAGGAGTAGAAGAGTTGTGATATGGCTTTTGCCTACTATGTACTCCACTATAGCCTTCATTAAATCCTTTCATCTATTTCATCTTCAAGTCCTTATAAGCACCATAGGTTGGAAGTCAACATGATAGATGAGATTATCATTCGAGGGGGGAGGGATGTCAACCACCTTATGCCATTCAAAAAAATTACTAAAAGTTCTATAACGAAATTGATGTTGACGGAAAAACTAAAGGAAATGAAGAAACCTCTAACATTTCATTAGCACCTTAAAATCTTCTTGTGAATTTTACCATGTTTTTTCTATGGTACTATTATATCTTTACACAACTTTTATTTTGAAAACCATTTTCTAGTTTGCACAACTCGTTTGGGTTTCGATGTAGTCAATTTTCTCCTTTTTGTCATTCACATATATGCTTTTTTTCTTCATAAATACATTTGTTATAAGTATTCTAATTTATACGAGCACCTATATCAAGCTCCGTAGTTGGATTATAAATGAAGTGGAAATAAAGACAAAGCTTTGATTTAACATAACTCCACTAAAAGTTCTAAACTTAGTTGTAAATTTTATTCGCTTGTCATTAAAGAAACAAATTCACTTGATCTTAAGAGCAGATTCGGACTTCCAAAACTTCCCAAGTATTAGCTAAAAAATACAACTAAAAAATAAGCTTTATTAATCATTTTAGCCTTGTAAAAACATATAGGATTTGTATATTTTCCTAGCTTTTACTCAAAGTTAAGGATCGATATCCTTTTTCCCTTCATTGATCCTTTTAATGGTAGTAAAAGTTAAGAATGAGTTTTTACCAGCGTTTTAAAATGCTTAATCAAGGCTCGCCTCAAGGCAACACATGCTTAAAACACCTCGAAGCTCAATCTGAAATACCAAAGTCTAAAAATACTAATGCATTACATGTTAAGGCTTACACATTTTTATAAAAAGCAAGCATTTTGCACCTTTTTAGTTGAAGTTTATGCATTTTAGGTGTGTGATTCTCAAGTTAGAATTGGTTAAAAAATTTTAACTACATGTTTGTACAAAAGGAATGTCATAATATGAGTTTGTTTCTAAAACTCTTGAATCTCAACCTTTCCAAAATAACAGGACTTGTATCTTACGTCATGAAAATAGTTTGAATTTTGTAATGGTATAGCTATTCTGTTATCCTTAGTGGTAGAAGTTCTTCATTCCAGCTTGTTTTGATGATAACAACCAATTAGTGGTTCTTAGGTTAGCTAATATTTTTCCTCAAGTTCACTTCAGATAAAAAGGACAATACGAAAGCAAGCATAAGGGTCAGACGTATATCAAAGAAGTAATGAGCAAAGGGTCATAACCAAAGCACATATATGGAACATCCAAAGCATAATCAAGCAGAGCATTTATGAAACCATGTATTCTTTACATGTTTGTTGGGTTGTGTGTGAGGTGGGATTTATGCTTTAACTCTTGTGCGTGTAATATGTTCAAGAATACATTGTGAGAGCTGAGCAATTGCATCTGCATTTAATTCAAAGTAGCTTAAAACAATATAACCAAGTAAAACACATGCATACTAAGTCACACACTGCATAAGATGTTAACATGAGTTTCAAAATAGGTTGTATTAGCAATACATCTTACATTAGGTAAAAACAACACTTGGACAAGGTTGGAACATAATTAAAAGTATACATGTCATTTGAACTTGCCTTAGCACATTTAGATACTTATTTATGTAGTAAAACAAAGGGACTCGTCAACAAGAACAGGGGACTCATCGACTAGTATATACAAGGGACTTGTCGATGATTGCAAGGGACTCATCAACTAGGAGATCCTGAGACCACATGAGATTGTAGAGGTGACTCGATGAGGAGAACAGGGGATTTGTTGACTAGTGTATAAAGCTAACTCGGTAGCGTGAATAAGGGACTCGTCAATGAAGAGATACCGAGACCTGTTTGAGATTTGCATAGAAGAATAGTCAATGATAGCAGGGCACTCGTCAACTAATGCATGCGCATGACTCGTCGACTAGTCCATGGACTCATCGATGAGTGGCCTTGAGTAGACTATAATAAATGCGCGATAATGACTAGTTTTTGCCTTATCTCTTCCCCATTAATGCCCAACAGCTAGCCAGCTACATGCTTATCTTCTTGGCAATACCTCATAGGCATTCATTCTTCATTGATTTTGAGCATTTTGGTTGTTGAGATAATTTGTGAAGCATTCATTCTAGGTTTTCACATTGCTTAAGTTATCTTGCACTCTATTCTAGTTTACATATCATTTGCTGAAAGAGAGTGGTGTGAGGCTTTACTTGTATCATTGGCTTAATAAGGAGCATCATCTTGTAATCTTTACATTTGTTGTTGCTTGTGTATCTTGAAGGTTCTTGGTGAGCTTTCATTAAGGTGATTCTTGGTGAACACCTGGGTTGAGGCTCTTGGTGAGCACTTGGGTTTTGTACCTATGTTGTAAAGGCTTCTCCATTTTAAAGGGGATTGCTTAATGGATTTAGGAATCCTGGAGTTGAACTCAAGGCGTGGACGTAGGCTTGGTGCCGAACCACGTTAACATCACTGTGTCAAGCTTCTCTTTCCTTTTCTCTCTTACTTTAATTGCTTGTGTTTATTTGCTTTGAAATATACTATGGTATATTACTCTTACTTCTTGCCAAGGAAATTTTGTGTTTGTAGAAAATTTCATTATCCGCGAAAAACGTCTATTCGCCCCCCTCTAGACGCGCACCTGGGCCGACACTATCTTGTCATGATTTATGTCATGTATTCAAGTTAGCAAATTTTGAATGACCAACAAGCATTTTGCAAAGTACATCTAGTTTTTATTTTTTACATTATATTTGCAATTTTCTTAATTTTTACTTTATTTTAAATGCATATAATTTATTTAATAAATTTTTATCTTAAAAAATAACATCTCAAAAGGCTTACACCCCAATGCCTTAAGGCTTACGCCTCGCTTTTTGAGGGTTAAAACGTTTCGCCTTATGCCTTTGCCTTTTAAAAAATTGATTTTTACTAACATTTTCTACCCATTGACGAGCTCAGAATTTTATAATTATTCAACAAACGCTGAGTCTTCATCCAAATGTAGCAAAGGGTAGGACATTACCAATTTTTTTAGCATACTATGTGAATTAAGAAATAAATTGATCTTCACTATTTTACTTTATTACCCTACAAGAAAGAAATTGATTTCAATACTTGAGAATATGCTTATTAAATAATTCATAAATAGAGTACACAAATATTTTATTAATGATACTTAAAATCTTCATATTTTTTGTATATGGTAGTAATTTTCCTTGTTGATATTTTAGGTTGTATGTCCTTGAATTTATGATAGTAGTTACTTAGTTAGGGTCTTCCTCGATTAGCATATGTTGCCCCATGTCTAGGTTTTATTTATTTTTTTTTTTTTATTTTTTTGGTCTCACCGTAGTCTTCCCAAGAACCAAGTATCCAACTTTAAACTTATTAAATTTGAACCGGGAAATGTGGAATCCTGATACACACCGCTAGTACTAACCATTCAAAGTACAGTAGTTTCTCTCATTTTTGCGTCAAGGCTCAAATTTTTCCATCATAGGCTCATAGATTGCATTAACATGTTTTTTCCCTAGAGGTGAAACAAGATACTAAAAGAACTATGGATCTTCATTGCATGTAATTATGTGGAAGGGATCATATCCTCAAAGTTGGATCTCTAAAAGCTTAAATGATAAATCTATGTTGGCTTGTATCTATAATAGGCCCCTCTAATTGTTGTTACCTACTATACAATTGAGGGAACTTTTGATTAAGAATTTTTTTGTTTACAAAACTTCACTTGTACCCCTAGTCCCTTATCAACCTTGTTGCTTCATTCACCTTCTTTATCCTTCAAAATAAATGTCTCATTAAACATTGCCTCAACTCATCACCACCCTTTGTCATTTAGATCACATAGGTTGAACATTTTAATTCCATTTTTATAGCGAAAATGCAGCCAATGATAATTCATCTCTTGGATTCCATATGAAGGTTGGATCAAATCAACATGTGAGCATCTCTTGGATCCTTCATGTAAAGTAGTCTACTTGTACAAACTTTTCTACTTTAACATCAAGCTTTATAGAAGGTTATATTTGTTGACAATATTAGTCATGCTGATTGCATCTGCCCCAAAATTCTTAGGCAATCCTACCTATAATTTCATATTCCAGACCTTCTCAAGTTAGCTTTTATTCATCTTCTTAGTCTTTCCATTATCTTGCAAATTCTAATGAACTATAAAATTCTTGACAATCTCTTAAACTAGTGGAAGTCGAAAAACTCATCTCACACATCTAGTCATACTCTTAACTTATTATCCAATCCTAGACTCTTGGCAAGATCTTTATATGTTTCTCAACTTCTACCTTCCATTGCTAAAACTTGAATAACCCTTTTGACTCTTCCTTCATGAAGAAAGATCAAAACTTCTTTGAGTGATAATCAATTAAACTAAAAAAAGTATTGAGCCCCGTTCCTATAACCTTGAAGCCCCAAATTCTTATAAGAGGATGGCTTAAATTCTAATACACATTATTTAATCAACATATTGTGCTTGCAAAGTAAACTTTAAACTATTTCAACTTGTTCAAATTTCCTCTTGTGGAATTTCATCATTCCCCACACACTAATATGTCTAAGATACATAAGCTAGAGTAAATTTTTAAATGCATTCATATCAAACGAAACACAAATATTGCATATACCACAAATTTTGCATAGAAACATGGAGATACTAAGCTGCTTGAAGTTTCCAATAGTCCATTCACAAAGTTCTCAAAGTAACCAAGAGGCAACAACATTTTCTTCAATCATGGAATGTGCCTAAAATTTTTAACAGTCTAACAGTACCATCAAACATTTTGACTTTCATGCTAATGATGCTAATAGCCACAAAAGGATGATCTTTCCCAAGAACAATTGACCATCTCCATCAAAATCCCTATAAGTATTGAACAATTCCTTTTATAGAGAGCAACAGAAGGAACAATATGAGTCCATGATCTAGGCATCATACAAATTTTTTTTATATCAAGCATTCCTCTCATCATTTAAGCTAATGGATGATCCTCCTTGTCTTCTAGTTTCTTCAAAAGAGGGCTACCCTGCTTGTAGTGCTCTTTTCTAGTTACATATAAGGAATTTAATGTTCTTGGCCCTTGATTTAGACTGCGGCTTGCTTTGTGCTTCCCTTCCCTGCTTTTTGATCTTCCTTAATCATGATCTTGCATGTTGGGTTTCGTTCTAGCTTTCTTCACAATAAAAAAACTAAACGCTTCTAAGGTGCTAAAGTTAGGGAAAAAAAAAAAAAAGATGACTATGATAAAAGTCTGTTGTAATATGTGGCTTATATGTTGAGTGGAAGACATGTACAAAGAGAAAACATAAAGAAAAATGGAATGCTGACTTCCAGGAGGAAATTGTTGATGGTTACCTTGTAACCATCGACAATTTGGCCTAGTGCAATGAAATAGTCAACGGTTTTGAGTCTCTTACTTTGACTGTTTGCTCTCGGTATTAAACCGTCAATGGTATGTCTGCAAACCGTTGACAGTTTGGCTCAGTTACTCAGTGTTTGTTTTCAAATTTTAAATTGGGACGTTGAATAGGTTGGGTTTTGGAGGGAAAGTTTCTAAGAAACTTATATACACTACAAAAAAAAAAATGTTTTTAGTGACAGATCTAAAAGCATCACTAATGATGAGCCACTAGTGATGAAAATCAAATTCGTCACTAATAGTATAAGTATTTGTGGCAATCTTTAAAATCACCACTAATAATGTTCTTTAAGTGACGAAATTGAAATCTTCACTATACTGTCATCACTAAAAACCCCTTTTCCTACTCAAACTATCAAGAAAAATATTAGCGAGGATTTTTCGAGTATTAGTGACGAAAAGTTTTGTCACTAATAGTAGCCTATTAATGACGGTTTTGATTTGTCACAAATAGTCCTCTATTAGTGACGATTGTGATCTGTCACTAATAGTCTACTATTAGTTACCATCTTTATAAACCATCACTAATAGTTTTAACCTTTATTTCCCGCCAAAAAAGGACGGTTATAATCTGTCACTAATATTTTACGATTAGTTTACTAAAAAAATGTCACAAAGTTTACTAAAAAATGCATTATTAGTCTACTAAAAAATATATATTACAAATGCATCACTAGTATTACAAAAAATTATTCTAGTAACTTTTTTATGTTATGAAATGTGTCACCTTTGTGTGTGTGTGTGTGTGTTTTCAAAAAAAAATTTTCTCACAAATCTAACCACTTTTATATTGTACGTCTTTTTTTATGTATAATAATTTATTCTTTTTAATTTTAATTTAATATTATATTTAAAAATGCATAAATTTATATTAAATTTCGAAATTCATATTACCAAGCACTACCTAACGTATGTAAATTTAAATTGTGCAAACATGTGCGAAAGATGGGCTTCATGGGAGAGACCAATTTGTGGGCTTGGAAGTATTTATTGAAAGAACATGGTCGGCTCGCAAGCCATGTATCTATCGAAATCTAAGTGGGCCATGTTTCTATTAAAAACTCTTGGGTATTGGCCTAGACTTGTTCAAAATCAAACATTAATGAACCCAGCCCAACTAATCCCTGGACATCTCTACAAACGAATGTAAGTTTGGCCTTTGGACGAGCCAAGACCAATTAGTAGGCCTGCAAATGACTTAAGCTACTCATGAGCTTCTCGATTTGATAATGACTCGTTTAAACTTATTTATCAAATTAAATGAGTGAAATTTGAAGTCAAATTTCAAGGTCATCAACTAAATAAGTCGAGTTTGAGTTAGTTCATACTTGACTTATTAGGCTCACAGGTCGGCTCATTTATCAGTTTGTTTACAGACTCATTTACTAATTTGTTTGTAACTTATGAACTAACTCATTATTAGGCTTGTGAACTAGTTCAATATTAGGCTCATGAACAAACTCCATATTAATATCATTAAATATTTTATTTTAAATTTTTTACTTTAAAATATATATATATATTTCTCAAATTATATTTGTTAATTATCAATCAATTTAATTAGCTTAGTGATTTGATTCATTTATTAGTTTGAAACGAGCTTCCTTCAAGTCAAGTTTGAGCTTGGGCTCAACTCATTTAAGCCTTAGTCGAGTCGAATTCAAGTTTTACACACACACACACACTAAAGATCCAAGCTCAAATAAAAAACTTTAAGGATGAGTCGAACTCGAGCTCGCCACAACTCAACTCGATTTGACTCATTCGCAATCTTAGGACTAGACATTGACCTCTATTGCAAATAATAATAATAATAATAAATAATAATTAAATAAAAAATAAAAAATAAAAAAATTTCAACTAGAAATACTAGCTTATTCTTTGTGAAATGCCGAATTTGCCCATTGACGACCCACAACTTAAAGCCAATATCTCAATTGTTCAATGGGCTTTGTCCATTCCAAGCCTGCACAATGAAGGTGAATAATAACCTTGGGAGAGTCCGATAGTTTGGCCTTATGAACTTAATTGTGCACATTATTTTATATATTTAAAGTTATAATTTTGAAATACAACAAAGATGAGCTATTGGTTTTGGAAATTAAAATATAGGGGAAATTTAGGGACGCTTGCTATCACTCTAAAAAATTATTTAAAAAATTAAAAATAAAAACTAAAAATAAAAAATCAGCAATATGTTTAGTTAAAAATTATAAAATTAAAATAAATTAAACGCTTAAGTAAAAAATACTTATTTTTGTCTTCAAATCAACTAAAATGTAAAGAAAAATGATTAAAGTAATAAAATGCATAAAAATATAAATTAAAATTGTTATGGTAAAAACTATTATAATTAATTTACTTAATTATTTATATTTTAAAATTCACTTTACAATAACAATCTTATTGTAAATGAAAATTGAAAAATAGTAAAAATATTTTCTAAATGGCATTTATCATTTTTTTAATTTTAAAAAAGTTTATGAATATTTTTATTTAAATTGTATTTAGATTCTTATGATCATCTTATTTGAATTTTAATTAAAATTGTCTCTAAAACACAATTTCTAGGTATTATAAATTATGACATGTTGCAAAAATTAGTGAAAATAATAAAATCTGATTTTTTTTTTTGCAAATATCAGAATACCGATAATAGAAATAAAAAACTAGAAGCATAAACAAATATGGTTTTATTAGTGATGGTTTCTAGATTATTAGCAAGAGTTTTGATACGTCACTAATAGTCTTTACCCAGAACCCTATTTCCCCTTGCACGATGATTCCCCCTAAAATTTCCCCAAATTTCCCTCCTCCCTACATTGTTCTCTCCTCCCACTGCCGCTGCCGCTATCATTGCTACCCCACCACCGGACGCACCATTCTCTGCAACCCCATCGCCGTTCAGACCGTTCGCTGCTACGTACCCACCTCCATGTGTTGTTCCCTCTTCCTAGGTGTGCCAAATGCTCCTCGTCCTCCCCCTATGCTTCGTCCTCTTCTTATTCTTGTTCTTTTTCTTCTTCTTCTTCTTCAGCTAAAATTGTCTATTACTTTGTGTGTGTGTGTGTGTGCACGCGCATGCGCACTTGTGTGTGTGTGTGTGTGTGTGTGTGGTTAAATGGAATCCAATAAGTTAATTAGCTTAGTGTATGCTTTACCGGATAATAATTTAATTAATATAATTAATTGGATCATATATTCCTTGCTTCATTTGCCTTTGAACATTCTTTGAATTCCCTTGAATTTTTATAAATTCCTTTGAAGGTTCATACATGTTTGAACGTTCATACATGCTTTAATGAATGCCTCTTGGATGTTTTGAATTGTTGTTCATATTTTATTGTCCTTTTACTTTGCTAGAGCCATGAACCCACCACTAGTCTCTTTAGGAAAAAATTATATCATAAGGTCATTGATCAGCCACTTAATGGTGTTCAAGATGTATTGTATGAGAAATGGGTTGATGTAGGATAAGAAACAAGTATTTGGATGGATCATTTGGACCCAATTAGGAGGCATATGTCAAACAATAAAGTGAATGATTTTTATTAGGTATTTGGAATGGAATAAAACTTGGTTGCTTTATTAGAAGTCTCTATGAATCAGTCTTTGCAAATGGTTTTAGGCCACTACATTTGAAGCACACTGCACAAGTAATTAGGACCATGAGGCTTTTAGGTGAGGTTTGTTTTACAGCCAGCCTAATTGTGTAATGCATAAATTTTTTGCTTTAGAATTGAAGTTTTTGAAGCCTCATCTTTCAACTAAAGGCCCAACTGTGGGCCTTTGAGTGTCCTAAGCCCAAATTAGGTTCTAATTTAAAGAAAGGTCCATAATGGTCCATTAATCACTCAAAATCAGTCACAATAGTTTGTCTTTTCAAAATAAAAACCATCGTGGGACTCAAATATCCAAATGACCGAAATTGGTGTACACTAACAGCAATTGGCCCACAATTAATTGATAAATCATTACATAACCCAAAAAAAAGTTTTGCTTTTAGTTTGTGATGGAATCTATAAAACTGGGGCAGCTACGAGCTAGTATCTTCTATTGGATAGAGTTAAAAAAAAAAAATCATATTTTGTTTATGCTTTCATTCATTATATGCATGTGTTAATTGAAGCTTAGACTCATTCAAGAATCGTTACTGTACATTCATGCCTTATCATACATTTGAGAAAAATCAAGTAATATTCAATTGAATATTAGTCATAATATGTAGATTAATAATCAATTGAACATGTTAATTATTTGTTTCATTTACGATTAGTGATGTTTGTATTTCAACCATTCTTGAATTGTCCAATGTGGATAGTTTAGGAAGTTGTATTTACATTGTTGTCATTGTTCACGCTTTGTTCATTGTTATTACATATCTTGAGAGTGTCTCTACTTGTGTTCTATGGGTGCATAGTGGGGTGTTGTGACAACTTGTTAGCGATGAAAAACTAGCAACATGTTCACTTCCCCCATCTTGTGTACTTAGAAAGCCATGGGGACATGCTGCCCAAATTTAGAATGACTATGATTAAGGAATTTGAGCGATTGACTACAATGTAAACACAACATTCCTAAATGGGATAAGATTCGTAACCTTTAGAAAAAATGTGGTTAATTTTAGGATTCATGATGCATGCCTCTTAAACATTATAAGAATATAATCAATATCATTTACTTAAACATGTTTTAGGCTAATTAATGAACATGGATAAGAGTTACATGAAGGCTTGGGTAGGTTTCTACCAGAATACGTAAAAGGGGTACATGATTTCATAGAGTTTGCATGTACTCGTGTTGACAAATCCAGTAGAATAAGGTGGCCTTGCAAGAAAGGCCAAAACAAAACATTTCGACACATTGTGTTGGCCTAACAAGGTCTTTCAATTGATTTTGCTGATAACAAACAAAGGATGATTTAACTTGAAAAAGGTTGAGTTTTGATATTTCAGGAAATATGGATCAAGTGTGGTTCAAAGCAAAGCTCAAATAAAGCTCAAGTATGGTTTAAGAGAAGAATAAGTATAAGTCAAGTATGGAGATATCTTCTCAAAGATCCAAAGAGGGTCTAACATATTTGAAGCTCAAGAAAATTGTTCAAAGAATCTCAAGAGCAAAAAGAACTCAAGCTTGATGGCCTAGGAAACATATTTGTAAGTATTTCAAAAGACAAAATATCTTTGAAATATATTTTGAAGTTTTTTTCTAAGAGATTATCAATGTTTAAAGACTTATTTAAATATATTGAATTAAGTTTTTATTAAATTCATGAGAGAGCAAAACAGTTTTTAAAAGAAAGCTTTTTATAAAATAGATTTTAGTAAGTTTAGTTGACTGAACTTTTCAGTTCAGATGACTAAACATTAAGTTCAAACATTTGAAGAATTACTTCAGACGTCTGAAGAATAAGTACAAACGACTGAAGAATTTCCAGAACAGGCAGAGAGCTGCAGTAGTGAGTTCAGAGGACTGAACTTACGACTTCAGTCATCTGAACCTGCGACATCGGAGGACTGAACCCTGATTTCAGTCAACTGACCCTGTATCCAGTCCTATTTTTGAAGGGTTTAAAGAACTTCAGTTGACTGACCTTGACACTTCAGACGACTAAACACCGTTCAATGGGCAAAAATTTTAAAACTCTTATTTTTAAATTGTAGCCATTTGAAACCCAAATTTTCTAACAACTTGGGAAACTCTTTAATGAAACTCTTACAACAAGGGAACCTACTTGAAAGTCTATAAATACATGGTTCTTGTGAATTAAAAATTTATCCCAAGCATTGAAACTCTCTCAAAGCTCTCTTGCTCTCAAAGTCTCTTACTCAATCTCTTGCAAAGCTGAAAGTAGTGTTGTTCTGATCTTTTGTTCATCAAATCCTAAAGAATTACTGATTTCTCATCTGGAGAAAAGGATTTTGGTGAAATCTTTGAAAAACATCAAAAGTTTATTTCATTCTTGATATTTTATCTTTTGAAGTACATAATTCTTATTTGTACTAATTTGCTTTTTGAGTGAGCTTCTCTTGTACATCAGATTTTGATATTTCTCTTGCAGATTTTGAACGATTCCAAGCTGTTTGAATGTTGACCAAACAAGGGCATATTGTTTGGAGAAGGCGGGCTCTAGCCTTGACCAAAGGAGTGATTGTAAATAGACATTGTTCCACCCGGTAAAGGAACTGCTATAGTGGAAACCTTTGGTATTTTTCCAAGGACGAGGATGTAGGCTATGTTGAGGCCAAACCTCATAAAAATCTTGTGTGTTTCTCTCTATTTTATATACTTTACTTACTGTGTGGTATGATTTTAAAGTGTAGGCAAGAAGTTTCAAAGAGAAAGAAATAAAGATTCTTGGTATTTAGAAAGTACGTTTCGATTAACCGTTTGCGGAAACCCAAAAGCGAGTACGTTGGTTAATCTGCGGAAATCTTAAATCAAGTGAGGTGCATACTAAAAGTTAATTCAAAGTAGGTGATACATATTCACAGGGAAATCAACAAAAGCAATATTATCCTTGATTGAGTGATTAAATTGTTTTAGTTTTATTGATTGTCTTGTTTATTTAAATTACAAGTATTCTAAGGAGTGTTTATAAATTATCTGTTGTGTTCTATTCAGTATTTAAAGAAAAGGATTAAAAATCATCAGAATATAAAAAGATTCCAATTCGCCCCCGCTCTTAGGAAGCTATTCCTAATTTCAATTGGTATCAGAGCCTAGTTATAGAGATTCCTAACAAGAAACTATAAAAAGATCTAATGGCAAATATTGGAGTAGCACCCTTTGGTGAAGGCCAATCCTCAACCCGTCCACCAATCTTTTGTGGGCACAATTATACTTTCTTGAAAAAGAGAATGGAAATATATCTCCAATACATGGATTGGAAAGCTTGGGAATTAGTCATGGATGGAAATCTTACCCCCACTAAAATAGTTGATGGAAAACATATTCAAAAAGAAAAGAAAGATATGACTGACCTAGACTATAAAATACTTCAAATAAATGCAAGTGCTATAAATGCATTATATTGTGCATTGGATGCTAATGAGTTTAACCGAGTCATGGCCTCAAAAATAGCGAAAGAGATTTGGGATAAACTAGAAGTAACTTATGAAGGAACCGTTGATGTTAGAGATAATAGAATTGACATGTTAAGAAGTGAATACGAAGCATTCAAAATGAATTCTGATGAATCAATATTAAGCATGTACACCAGATTTACCCATATAATAAACTCCTTAAGTGCCTTAGGAAAAACTTATACTACATATGAAATGATCAGAAAAATCCTAAGAGGCCTACCCTCCATTTGGGAACCAAAGCCTACAGCTATCACGGAAGGTAGAAACCTTAAGACCACTTCTTTAGATGAACTTATAGGTTCACTTCTTACATATGAAATGACCTTGAAAGAAAGAAATCATGAATCAAAGCATAAAAGATCCATAGCTCTAAAAGCATCTAGCCATACCACTAGTGAAGAAGAAAGCGAAGCAAGTGACTTAGATCAAGACGAGTTGGCATTCATTACTAAGAGACTAAGAAAATTTTATAGAAGAAATAAAAGGTTTCCTAGAAAGTTTAATAAAAAGAAAACTGAACAAGGTGAGACAAGTAAAAAGGAAAGTAAAAATAATCTACCAATTTGTTATCATTGCAAAAAACTAGGGCATATCAAACCAGATTGTCCATTATTCAAGAAAGATAAGAAGAAAAAGAAGGAAGCAATGAAAGATACTTGGGATGACTCGAGTTCCAGCGAAACTGAAATCAAATCAAGTGAACAAGAGATGGCGAATATATGCTTCATGGCAAACAATGAAGAGGTAAATTCTTATTACTCTTCATCTGAATCTCAAAATGAGTCTTGTGATGAGTCATGTGATAGCTTGCCCTCTTATAAGGAATTACAAACTGAGTTATTCTCACTCCATAAAAGATTTATAAAAGTGTCTAAAAGAAATATAACTTTGAAAGATCAAAATCAAGAGCTAGTAAAGCAACTTGAATCATTCAAAGCTATTGAAGAAGAAAGACATACTTATAAGAAGCAGCTGGAAGAAGAATTAAATATAGTAAAACAAGAGTTAGATAAAGCTCATAAAGAAGGCTTAAATAAGAAAGATTTGAAAATAAATGAACTCAAAAAGGAAATTGAGGATAAAGAAAAGATTATCTATGATTTTACCAAAGGTAAAGAAAACTTTGAAAAAATGATCGGACAACAAAGGCTTCATGGAAATAAAGAAGGAATAGGCTACAATGGTAAAACAAATAAAAGAATAAAAAGCTATACTGGGATATTTTGTTAAAGAAGCCAAGTTTTAGTTCCTCATCAAACAACAAACATGAACACACCACTTGTTATATGTGTAAAACTAAAGGTCATGTGATGTTCAATTGTTCATTAAAAAGAAAATATGTTAAAGTTCAAGGAGAGTGGAAAGCAAATAATGGAACTAATAACAAAATGAAGCAAGTCAAAAGAATTTGGGTACCAAAAACTAGCATATAGTATCCCTCATTGTAGGTTTTCCTTAGGACAACAATGACAACGGACAAATGGTACTTGGATAGCGAGTGCTCAAGGTATATGACCGGTGACAAGACCAAGTTCACCACACTAAAATAAAAGGATGGGGGATACGTCACCTTCGGCGACAATGGCAAAGGTAAAATTGTTGGTATTGGAAAAATTAAAATATCTTCACTCACTATAGATAATGTGTTATTAGTGGATGGACTAAAACATAACCTTTTAAGTATTAGTCAATTAAGCGATAAAGGTTTTGAAGTAATTTTCATGAAGGAAAAATGTGTTATCCAAAATCCCAAAAGCAAAGAAATCATGTTTATGGCTTATAGAATAAATAATGTATATTGTATAAATCTTGAGAAAATGGCAAATCAAAATATAACTTGTTTAACAGCTATGAATGAAGTAAGTTGGTTATGGAATAGGAAACTAGGTCATGCTAGCATGGATTTACTATCCAAATTATCTAAGAAAAATCTTGTAAAAGGACTACCAAATACTAAATTCATAAAAGACAAATTGTGTGATGCATGTCAAAAGAGAAAACAAGTAAAAACTAGTTTTAAGAAGAAAAAATACATATCCACTAAAAGACCTCTAGAACTCTTGCATCTAGACTTATTTGGTCCAACTAGAACCTTAAGCTTAGGTGGCAAGAAATATGCTTTTGTTATAGTAGATGATTATTCAAGATTCACTTGGGTAATCTTTTTAACAAACAAAGATGAAGCATGTAACCAATTAATAAACTTATGTAAGAAATTACAAAATGAGAAAGGTTACAATGTAACAAGTTTTAGAAGTGACCAAGGAAGAGAGTTTAAAAATAAGGAAGTTGATAAATTTTGTAATGAACATGGAATAACTCATAATTTTTTAGCACCTAGAACTCCACAACAAAATGGAGTTGTTGAACGGAAAAACAAAACTTTACAAGAAATGGCAAGAACAATGCTAAATGAAAATAATTTGCCTAAATACTTTTGGGTGGAAGCTGTAAATACAGCATGCTATATTGTAAATAGGGTTTCAATAAGATCAAAAATAGATAAAACACCTTATGAACTTTGGAAAGATAGAAAACCTAATATTTGCTACTTTCATGTTTTTGGTTGTAAATGCTTTATATTAAATACTAAAGATGATCTAGGAAAATTTGATGCAAAATCAGATGAAGGTATCTTCTTAGGTTATTCTACAAGTAGTAAATCTTATAGGATTTTTAACAAAAGAACTTCTACGATCATGGAATCAATTCATATAACTTTTGATGAAACAAATAGTTATGACATCAAAGACATGAATGATGAAAAAGAAGTTATGCTTCAAAAAGAAAAAGACATTGAAATAAAAGAAGAAAAGGATAATGTTGGCTCAAATGAAAACTTTGCAGAAAATCTGAACCTTTCTAAAGAATGGAAATATAACAAAAATAACCCAAAAGAACAAATACTTGGTGAAACATCAAAAGGAATAACAACTAGGGCCTCACTAAAAAATATTTGTAATCATTATGCATTTTTGTCCCAAGATGAACCTAAAAATATTGAAGATGCTTTAAAAGATGATTCATGGATTATAGCTATACAAGAGGAGTTAAATCAATTTGAACGAAGTCAAGTATGGGAACTTATACCAAAACCCAAAGATAAATCAATCATAGGAACTAAAAGGGTCTTTAGAAACAAGAAGGATGAGAATGGAGTTATTGTAAGAAATAAAGCTAGGTTAGTAGCTCTAGGGTATAATCAAGAAGAAGGAATTGATTATGATGAAACTTTTTCACCGGTGGCTAGGATGGAAGATACTAGAATGCTTTTAGCTTATGCAACCCATAAGGATTTTAAGTTATATCAAATGGATGTTAAGAGTGCATTTTTAAATGGATATATAAATGAAGAAGTGTATGTCAAACAACCTCCAGGTTTTGAAAATTCTAAAAATCCAAACCATGTATTTAAATTGAAAAAGGCTCTTTATGGTTTGAAACAAACTCCAAGAGCTTGGTATGAGAGATTAAGTAAATTTTTACTTAAAAATGAATTTACAAGAGGAAAAGTTGATAGTACCTTATTCATTAAATCGAAATATAAAGATTTGTTAATAGTTCAAATATATGCGGATGATATTATATTTGGATCAACAAATGAAGATCTGTGTAAAGAATTTGCCATATGTATGCAGAAAGAATTTGAGATGAGTATGATGGGGGAGTTAAATTATTTTCTAGGACTACAAATAAAGCAAGCTAAAAATGGAACTTTCATAAATCAAACTAAGTACATTAAGGATATGCTTAAAAAGTTTGATATGGAACAAAGTAAACCAATAGGAACTCCTATAAGTACAACTACAAGTCTTGAGAGAGATGAAAAAGGAAAGCAAGTAGACATCACTCACTATAGAGGAATTATTGGTAGCCTACTATATTTAACTGCTAGTAGACCGGATATTATGTTTAGTGTGTGTATGTGTGCTAGATTTCAATCAGCCCCCAAGGAATCACACTTAACAGCTGTAAAAAGAATTCTTAGGTACTTGGTAGGATCACTTGATCTAGGGTTTGGGTATCCAAAGGACACAGATTTTAATATGATGCTGATTATGCTAGATGTAAGATTGATAGAAAAAGTACAAGTGGCACATGTCACTTTCTAGGACAATCATTGGTGTCATGGTTTTCAAAGGAGCAAAATTCTATAGCTTTATCTACTGTCGAAGTTGAATATGTAGCTGCAGGAAGTTGTTGTGCACAAATCCTATATATGAAACAATAATTAAAAGATTTTAATCTAGAATATAAAACAATTCCAATAAAGTGTGATAATACAAGTGCTATAAATATATCTACAAATCCATTTTCACACTCAAGAACTAAACATATAGACATAAGCCATCATTTTTTGAGAGATCATGTTCAAAAGGAGGATATAATCCTTGAATTTATAAGTACAAGTGATCAATGGGTTGATATTTTTACAAAACCTCTATGTGAAGAAAGATTTATGCATATTAGGAGGGAACTTGGGTTAATTCACAGTAGAGAAGTGTTTTAAAAGTAAAATTCTAGAATTTATATACACTTCAAACGTCTGATGTTCACACCCCAGACGTCTGAACACGGTAGCTGAAGAGTTCAGATGACTGAACCTAGGGCTTTGACTCACTCAAAAAATGAGCAGCTCGGAAGCTATCCCAAGTATAGGAGTTCTGTCGTGTAATATTAAGCCCAAGGGCTAGATCGTCTCCTCAGGGAATGCGTTTAATCTCAATTTCACGTTCGTCCAATCGAAAATAAAAATGCACTGAACTCGGTTCAGATTTTGAGTTTTTTCAGAATTGTTTAATTTTACTTTTGACGAATTAGATGGCACGTAATTTAAAAATCCTAGAACTAACATGTACTAAATAAAAGAAACAAGAATAGAAATCCTAGTTTACTTAAAGAAACATTGGGACACGCGTCAATAAAAACTGGAAACCTAAAACACGGAACTAAAACATGCAAGAATGGAAACTCTAATCTACCTAAGGAAACATCGAAACACGCACTAATTAAAAATGGAAACTACAAATAAGGAATTAAAACACGCGGGAAAGGAAACTTAATCAAACACACACACACTCACTAACAATCAAACCTTTAATACGGATCAATAATTCAAACCGAGAACTCGAACAAAAATGCAGACACATCAAAAATCTAAACTTTGAATAATACCGAAAGATAAAAATAAGAACTTTAACAAACTGAAAAATATGAACTTTGACGTAACTGACCCTAACTAAATTAATTAAATAACTTGGAACATTAAACTAATCTACAGAAAAATATTTAACCGAAAGAGAATAAAAAAAAACAATTAAAATTCAATAATAATGGAACACCCTATATAATATTCGAAACCTAAAAATAACAATAAACTCAAATAAAAAGTTAACAATATTTCAACTAATTAATTAGTAGTAATAAAAGAAAGAGTAAAGATAAGAGAGAGAGAATAGAGGAACTTCAGGCCGGAGAGACGTGCAGAGGCAGCTTGCTTGTTGTGGTGCTTCATGTGTCTTGCAGCAGGTTGAGCAGGAGTGGTGGGGTTGGAGGCTGAAGCTGTCTGCTAGTGTGGATGGGTCTTCCAGCAAGTTGCTGCTGTAGCAGGGGCTGTGCTCGGCTAGTAGTGGTGGAGATATTGCCGGAGTTGCAGAGCTGCTGTGTATCTACTGGAGAGGAGGCTGGAAAGAGGAGCTCTAGCCTGGGGGTTGTGGATGGGAGTTGCAGAGGGGATCCAAGGAGTTCACAGAGCTGCTGTGCTCTGCTGTGTATCTGCTGGAGAGGAGGCCGAAGCTGTGCAGTAGGGCTGTGTTGGTGTGGACAGCAGGAGGTTGGCCGAGAAGGGCTCTTGAAACAGGGGCTGCCACGGCTGTGCTAGGCAGAGGTGATTCAAGGAAAATAGAGGAGGAAAGAGAAGGGAAAGGAGAAGAAGAAAGAGGAAAAAGAAGAAGAGAAATAATGGAAGATAGAAAGGCTAAAAGAAATACCAAAAGAGAAGACAGCAAAGAAAAGTAAGGAGAAGAGAAGAAGAAGAAGAAGAAGGAGAAGAAGAAGAAGAAGAACAGAGGAGTGTGAGAGGAGAGGCTGCGCTGGAGGAGGGGTTTAAAAAGAGTAAAAAGAAGAAGAAGCCCTACCCAGGTTAGCCAACCCGACCCGGCTATGCATGGCCGGGTCACATCAAATATCCATTCAAGTATGTATTTTTTTAATTTTTTTCATTTTATTTTTTCTCTATTCGTTGCAAATTCTGCTATTTTGGAGCCCGTATCTCACAAAAGTTAAAACATGAAAATTGTAGTTGATCCTTTCCTATTTCTCCAAAAATTTGAATCGTCTCGATCAAAGCTTGGATGGAAAAGTTATGCACAAAATACGAACAGGCGTCGGTTTTGATTCTCGGGAATTTTCCTGCCACAAAAAATTACCAAAACTTCATAAATAGTGCAATAAAGTTCAAGAATGATAATTTTAGAATTTTATTAAAATATTGGATAAATTTAGTTATTTAATTAAAAATATAAACGGTAAAGCCCGGGTTAAACGTCCAATTACGCAATTTCGGCGCGTAATTACACCCCCCAACTAACGTTTTGCTAGTCTCTAGCAAATGACGTGAATGAATCTCAGGGTGGTGTCTACAACTACATACTCCAGTATTCATGAAATCAATGCACATGCGATATAACTATACCACTTCACATACAAGAATACTACTGAATTTCACACAGGCTCGTTCATATTCAATACACACGACTCCAAAGCACGTCACTCATGCAAGTTTCATCATTTATATGTGATTTGAAAGCAGTATACTCACATAAAGTTAATTCGTGGCACATTCAGAGTTAATGCAATCATATAAGTTCGAGTATGAACAGGTAAACTCTCGAAGTGTGTGTGATGTGTGTGACTCAGTACACCTAGGACGCCAGTGGACACCTACAGAACGGTCGCTTTGACTCGGCCTAACCGGTATACCCTCAAGAACACTCAAAGAAAATGGGTTCATTTATCATATGTGAGGAGGAGTGTCGCGATCAAACATCCCACATATTAAAAGAAACAACGCTAAGTATATGGAGTGGACTAGTTTGGAAAGGATCTAGCCTATCTATGAGGTGTCGGGTCCTTTATCCTAGCATCTTCTCACCTACTCACCATATCCAACCGAGACCACCCTAGATCAACTCATTCACAAACTTGTCGTGAATACATCTGAGGCATTAACCGGTTGAAGAATCTTCATAAGTGGAAAATATGTGTCGTCCTTGACTTTTTGTGATATGTATTTGGGCCGGCATTGACATTTCATTTCATGCGCATGTGTATTTCTTATTCTTTATTTTGCTCATTCTTCATTTTCTATCTTTTCTTGATCAATTAGGACAATCATAACACTTCTTTTGTAATCTTCATACCATCAATGGGAATTGAGCTCGAATAGAAGTTCATGAATTAAGTCTATCTCTAGGGGTGGCTCAGCCTTCACATCTTGAGTAGGCTACAAGACCTAGGTTTCTATCTCCCCACTAGGTGTCACCTCTAGGCTAGCAAATCAAAAATAAAGACTAGTGTACAAAGGAATCATCCAGAAAAAGAGAATTGAGTTCTATGAATTCTGATTTGATATTAACGCTCAAAAGGACGATAAATAGCTCAAGGATATCTCACAAGGTTTCATAGTCTCCACGGGTGCTCTCTCAGTACTCACAGAAACCCTAAGTGCAATGAATCACGTGAATGTGCTTATTCAGCCTCGTGAGATGTCGTGTAAATACAAGAAATTATATAGTTAAATTAACACGAATGTACTACCAATCGATTCTTCATGGAGTCATAAGATCATATAAAGAGAAAACTACGCATGATTGACTCAAGTGTGTCATTCTTAAGTTATACGCAAGTATGTGAAGGGTATACACAGTGTTAAGCATGGCATAATGCAATGTAATCCTTCAGTGCTCCTCCTTTCTTTCTCTCTCTTTTTGATTTTTTTTTTGGTTTTTTTTTTTTAAAACCCAGTACGTGTACGTGCACAGTGTCACATGCGAATGCTCACCCCCCCCCCCCAACTAAAGTGGGCATTGTCCTTAATGTGAAAGCGCAGGGGAAATAAAATTGTGCACGGTAAACAACTAATGGAAAAGTACTACTGACTAATGTAACAAGAAAGAAAAGGAAAAAAAACACAACTAAAACAAAGAAACGAAAAAAAAATAAAAATAAAAATAAAACAGTAGCATAGAAAGGTCAGAGGACTCCCCTAGGGTCTTGCAGAAGCAAGACGTCTTTGTCGACATCAAATAGGGTCATGAAAGGCTTTAGGCGCTGTCCATTGGCTGTGAAACGGGTGCCATTCGTTGGATTTACAATCTCTACTGCACCATGAGAATGAACTTTTTCAACAATATATGGACCACCCCATCGGGATTTCAATTTCCCAGGAAATACATGCAGTCGGGAGTCATAGAGTAGCACTTGTTGAGAAGGAAAAAGTTGTTTTTCTTTGATGTTCCTATCATGTAGCAACTTCATCCGCTCCTTAGCCAAATGAGCATTATCATAAGCGTCCCTTCGAGATTCTTCAAGCTCGCATACCTGCAATTTTCTTAAACCTGTGGCATCATCAAGTGAAAGGTTAATCTGTTTGATAGCCCATAACGCACGATGCTGAATTTCAATAGGTAAATGACACGCCTTACCGTATACTAACCTGTAGGGAGACATCCCTAAGTTTGTCTTAAAAGCTGTTCGGTAGGCCCAAAGTGCGTCAACAAGTTTTTCTGACCAGTCCTTACGGTTAGGACGCACGGTTTTCTCAAGTATCGTTTTGATCTCTCTATTGGCCAATTCAACTTGACCATTGCTCTGAGGGTGGTAAGGGGCAGAGACTTTGTGGGTTACACCATATTTTTGCATGAGTTTTACAAAAGGTTTGTTACAGAAATGGGACCCTTCATCACTAATGATTGCCTTGGGCATGCCAAAGCGTTCAAATACCTCTTTGAGAAAACATATGACAACCTTGTGGTCATTGGTTCGACAAGGTATTGCCTCCACCCATTTAGAAACATAGTCCACAGCGACCAAAATGTAAGAATGCCCAAAAGAAATGGGGAAAGGTCCCATAAAATCAATACCCTAGCAATCAAAAATCTCAAGAGTCAATATGGGGGACATAGGCATTTCATTCTTGGCAGTAATTTTTCCTAATTTTTGACAGGCCTCACATACTTTACAAAAATTTTCAACATCTTTAAACATGGTGGGCCAGTAGAGTCCACTTTGTAATATTTTTGAAATAGTTTTTTTAGCAGCAAAGTGGCCTCCACATGCCCCATCATGGCAAAAATGCATCACAGAATTAAATTCATCATCTGGAACACATCTACGCACTAATTGGTCAGAACAATATTTGAACAGGTATGGATTATCAAAATAATAATGTCTTACCTCAGCTAAGAACTTATGCTTGTCCTGGGTTAGCCAATGGTCTGGCATCCGGTCGATGATGAGATAATTCACAATGTCGACAAACCATGGAGCGCATGACACAGCAAAGAGACATTCATTAGGAAATTCGTCATTCAAGGGAGGGGACACCAGTACCTCGGGTAGCTGCAACTGAGAAAGATAGTCAGCTAAAACGTTTTCCACGCCCTTTTTATCACGTATGGTGATATCGAATTCCTGGAGGAGTAAAATCCACCTGATGAATCTGGGCTTGGCGTCCTTCTTCGCTAATAAATATTTCAAAGCAGAGTGGTCAGTAAAAATAATGACAGGTGCACCAATGACATAAGAACGAAATTTTTCTAAAGCAAAAACAACAACTAGCAATTCCTTCTCAGTGGTAGTATAATTTCTCTGAGCATCATTCAAATTTCGACTGGCATAATAAATAACCGACGGCTTGTTATCAATTCGTTGACCTAGAACAGCACCAAGAGCGTAGTCACTAACATTGGTCATGATCTCAAACGGCAAGTCCCACCGAGGAGGTTGCATGATAGGCGCAATAGTCAAATGTCGCTTTAGCGTTTCAAAGGCCTGTTGACAATCATCAGTCCACACAAATTCAGTTTCATTTTGCAACAAGATACATAATGGTTTAGCAATACTACTGAAACCCTCAATAAAACGTCTATAGAACTCGGCATGACCAAGGAAGGAGCAAATATCCCAGATTGTCTTAGGGATAGGTAACTGAGAAATCAACTCTACCTTGGCCCTGTCAACTTCTATACCACGCTCAGAAACCAAATGTCCAAGTACTAAACCACTACGTACCATAAATTGACATTTTTCCCAGTTTAGAAGTAAATTCTTTTCCTTACATCTTTTCAAAATCGCAATTAAATGTGTCAAACAATAATCAAAAGACTTACTGAACACAGAAAAGTCATCCATAAAAATTTCGCACATATCATCTAACATATCAGAGAAAATACTCATCATACAGCTTTGGAAAGTAGCAGGGGCATTGCATAGACCGAATGGCATTCTGCGGAAAGCAAAGGTGCCAAAAGGACAAGTGAAGGTAGTCTTCTCTTGGTCCTCAGGTGCTACGGCAATTTGATAGTAACCAGAAAATCCATCCAAGAAACAATAAAAAGAATTACCAGCTACTTTCTCTAATATCTGATCTAGGAAAGGTAACGGGAAATAATCTTTTCGGCTAGACGAATTCAATTTAAGATAATCAATGCACATTCTCCAACTCGTTACTTTACTAGATGGGATCAATTCTCCATTAGCATTTTCAATGACAGTCAAACCAGATTTTTTTGGAACTACCTGTGTTGTGCAAATGGAAGGGTCGATACCCTTGATGTCAGCAATCGTCCATCCAATCGCTCCTCGATGCTCTTGAAGTACCTGCAATAATTTAATTTCCTGTTCAAGAGTAAGGTGTGAAGAAATTACCACAGGGAATGTGCCGTTTACTAGACCCAAGAAAGCATATTTCAGCTCGGCAGGCGATGGTTTCAACTCAAGGGTTGGAATTTCTTCTGCGGATGACTTCAGAATTTCTGGTAGGTCAATGGCCTCAAATGTAGGCTTACACCAACTACTTGTATAACTCGCATCAAACATATGAGGACCACTACCTGGGATCTGCTCCTTTGATTCTAGTAATAATTCATCAATCCCTTCAAACTGCGCAAAAGAGTCATTTTCAAGTGCGGCATTGACATCGAGTACCGAAAATAGCTCTGAAGTGTCTAAGTCATCTATCACATCGACTGCATGAGTATCTGCGTCATCACACCCACTTGACATCCTATGAACGTTAAAAACATTCATTTCCAGTGTCATGTTCCTAAATGTGAGCTTCAGGACTCCGCTCCGACAGTTAATCAGGGCGTTTGAAGTAGCAAGGAATGGTCGCCCCAAAATGACAGGAGCCTGATAAATGGTGGAAACAGGCTGCTGCATATCCAAAACAACGAAATCCACGGGATAGTAAAATTTTTCAACCTGAACCAAAACATCCTCAACAATACCTCGTGGAGCCTTTACAGATTTGTCTGCCAACTATAACAACATAGTAGTTTTCTTCAATTCACCTAAACCCAGCTGGTCATATAATGAAGACGGAAGCAGATTCACACTACTCCCTAGGTCAAGTAGAGCTCTCCCGATATGAGATTCACCAATCATAATAGGTATTGTGGGGGAGCCAGGATCTCTAAGTTTCTGTGGAGTCTGACTAAGAATCAATGCATTGACCTGCTCAGTTAAGAAAGCCTTTTTCTTCACGTTCAGTTTCCTTTTTACGGTGCATAGGTCTTTTAGAAATTTTGCATATGCAGGGATCTGCTGTATGGCATCTAAGAGTGGAATATTGATTTTTACCTACTTGAATATCTCTTGAATCTCCGTATGATACTTGTTCTTTTGTCCAAATGTCAAACGCTGACGGTATGGGACCACCGGATGGTATTCCTTAACTGGCTCATTCTCTTTATTATCTGACTTTGTTAAACTTGAGCTGGCCCCATCTGATTTTTCTTTTCCTTTATCTGTCTCATTTGTCACCTCAGGTGTCAGCGTGGTTGTTTGTTGGTCAGTGGCCATTTCAGGACGGGGAACTCCCTTTCCACTTCGTAAAGTAATAACTGCTTTTGCTGACTCAAACGTATCCCCTGAAACAGTGTGCACTGACTGTTGTGGCTGTCTATATACCTGGGGATTAGGCTGAGGCTGTGCAGGGAATTTTCCTTTTTCTAGGGTATTAAGCTGTGTACTCATCTTGCTTACGGCATCTTTCAGTTCTCCATTGGTCGTAACCTGCATTTGCATGAATTGCTGGAGCATGGTTGCCACCTGCACTATACTATCATCTGAAGCTTTCTTTACTGGAATGAGGACTAATGCTGGTTGGAATCTTGGTGGTGCATACTTCCAAGAAAACTGTTGCGGTTGATACTGCGGTGGAGGAGCTACGACTGGATTGTATGTCAGTTGCGGAGGCGGTGCATATGATTGAGGTGCCTGCTGATACCGTGAAGATGATGGACCAGGCTGATCATTTCTCTATTGGAGGTTTGGATGATTCCGCCACCCCGGATTGTAAGTATTTGAGAGCAGCTGATTTTGTGTCTTGTTAACCCAATTTGCCAATGACACCTGATCAGATCTGCTCTCGTGCAACACAGGTAAGAATTGACAATCCTGAGGTCTGTGGTCTGAAGTCTCACAAATCGTGCAAATCTCAACTTTCGACTTTTCGGATTCCATGACTTGCAATTTTTTAGATAACGCAACTACAAGGGCCTGTAAGCTAGTGTCCTCTTTAACCTCATATCTGCCCCTGCCACTGATTGCTCGGATAGGTTGGGCAGCTATCGGCACCCGTTTTGGTCTTGCGTTCCACTGCTGAGCACTCTCAGCGAGATAGTCTAAAAATGATAAGCCCTCATCTGGTTCCTTACGGAAGAACATCCCATTGCACATAGACTGGACAAATTGTTTGCACACAGGGGTTAAAGCAGTAAAAAAATAATTCACTAACCTCCACGATTCGAAACCATGGTGCGGGCATATGTTCATTAGGTCCTTGAATCTCTCCCAACATGCCTGGAATGTCTCGCCATCTTTTTGCATAAACTGACTTATCTGCTCCTGCAGGTACTGAGTTCTCTAAAGAGGAAAAAACTTATGTAAGAACTCACGCTGCATTTCTGCCCAGCTAGTAATAGAGTTAGGGCGCAAAGAATTAAACCAGATTTTTGCCCTATCTTTCAGAGAAAAGGGGAACAAACGCAGTTTAATGTATTCATCAGTCCCAGCCCTATTAATGAAAGTGGTGCAAACCATCTCAAAGTCTGTCAAGTGTTGGTACGGACTCTCAGAGTCCATCCCGTGAAATTAGGGAATCACAGATAACATGCCATACTTAAGAGTGAAATTCGGGGCATCTTGGGGCAACACAATGCATAAAGGTGTAGATGTGCGTGCAGGCTGTAGAAAATCTTCAAGTGTACGTGGTGCATGTGCAGCCATAGCTTCTTCAAAATAATTGCCAAACAGATTATTCAGTTCAAATTCAGAATCACTCGCAGGACTAACAGGTGAATAGTCAAACTCAGTGCTATGTGTATCCCTACTAGTGTTAGGTGAAAGTCTACACAATCGATTCGAATTATCTCGAACCCAAGGCATCAAACATCACAATCGCCAATAGAAATCCACTAACACGGCAATAGACAAAATTTTTTTTTTTCAATTTCTCAATTTTCAATTTTCAATTTTTTTCTATTTAATAAAAGAAAAGCAAAAAATAATTGGGAAAACGCAAAATTCAAAATTAAAACTGGCAATTCCCCGGCAACGGTGCCAAAAACTTGACTCACTCGAAAAATGAGCAGCTCGGAAGCTATCCCAAGTATAGGAGTTCTATCATGTAATATTTAGCCCAAGGGCTAGATCGTCTCCTCAGGGAATGCGTTTAATCTCAATTTCACGTTTGTCTAATCGAAAATAAAAATGCACTGAACTCGGTTCAGATTTGGAGTTTTTTCAGAGTTGTTCAATTTTACTTTTGAAGAATTAGATGGCACGTAATTTAAAAATCCTAGAACTAACATGTACTAAATAAAAAAAACAAGAATAGAAATCCTAGTTTACCTAAAGAAACATTGGGACACGCGTTAATAAAAACTAGAAACCTAAAACATAGAACTAAAACATGCAAGAATGGAAACTCTAATCTACCTAAGGAAACATCGAAACACGCACTAATTAAAAATGAAAACTACAAATAAGGAATTAAAACCTGCGGGAAAGGAAACTTAATCAAACACACACACACACACACACTAACAATTAAACCTTTAATATGGATCAATAATTCAAACCGAGAACTCGAACAAAAATGCAGACACATCAAAAATCTAAACTTTGAATAATACCGAAAGATAAAAATAAGAACTTTAACAAACTGAAAAATACAAACTTTGATGGAACTGACCCTAACTAAATTAATTAAATAACTTGGAACATTAAACTAATCTACGGAAAAATATTTAACTGAAAGAGAATAAAAAAAAACAATTAAAATTCAATAATAATGGAACACCCTATATAATATTCGAAACCTAAAAACAACAATAAACTCAAATAAAAAGTTAACAATATTTCAACTAATTAATTAGTAGTAATAAAAGAAAGAGTAAAGATAAGAGAGAGAGAACAGAGGAATTTCAAGCCAGAGAGACGTGCAGAGGCAGCTTGCTTGCTGTGGTGCTTCATGGGTCTTGCAGTAGGTTGAGCAGGAGTGGTGGGGCTGGAGGCTGAAGCTGTCTGCTGGTGTGGACGGGTCTTCCAGTAGGTTGCTGCTGTAGTAGGGGCTGTGCTCAGCTGGCAGTGGTGGAGATATTGTCGGAGTTGCAGAGTTGCTGTGTATCTACTGGAGAGGAGGCTAGAAGGAGGAGCTCTGGCCTGGGGGTTATGGATGGGAGTTGCTGAGGGGATCCAAGGAGTTCGCAGAGCTGCTATGTATCTACTGGAGAGGAGGCTGAAGCTATGCAGCAGGGCTGTGTTGGTGTGGACAGCAGGAGGTTGGCCGAGAAGGGCTCCTGAAACAGGGGCTGCCACGGCTGTGCTAGGCAAAGGTAATTCAAGGAAAACAGAGGAGGAAAGAGAAGGGAAAGGAGAAGAAGAAAGAGTAAAAAGAAGAAGAGAAATAATGGAAGACAGAAAGGCTAAAAGAAATACCGAAAGAGAAGACAGGAACAGCAAAGAAAAGTAAGGAGTAGAGAAGAAGAAGAAGAAGAAGGAGAAGAAGAAGAAGAAGAACAGAGGAGCGTGAGAGGAGAGGCTGCGATGGAGGAGGGGTTTAAAAAGAGAAAAAAAAAAAAAGAAGAAGCCCTACCCAGGTTAGCCAACCCGACCCGGCTATGCATGGCCAGGTCACATCAACTATCCATTCAAGTATGTATTTTTTTAATTTTTTTCATTTTATTTATTCTCTGTTCGTTGCAAATTCTACTCTTCTGAAGCCCGTATCTCACAAAACTAAAAACACCAAAGTTGTAGATGATCCTTTCCTCTTTCTCTAGAAATTTGAATCGTCTCGATCGAAGCTTAGACGAAAAATTTATGCATAAAATACGAACAAGTGTCGGTTTTGATTCCCGGGAATTTTTCTGCGACAAAAAATTACCAAAACTTCATAAATAGTGCAATAAAGTTCAAGAATAAAGATTTTGGAATTTTATTAAAATATTGGATAAATTTAGTTATTTAATTAAAAATATAAACGATAAAGCTCGGGTTAAACGTCCAATTACGTAGTTTCGGCGCGTAATGAGGCTTCAGACGTCTGAACTCATATTGACTTTTAAACTTTCAGATTTTTCATACTTCAGTCGTTTGTACTTAACTTCAGACATCTGAAGTAGTGGGATTTACATATTTTCAAAGCACTAAACCCTAACTTCAAACTTTTGAAATTCTTTACTTCCTTCATCCGAACTCCAAACTCTTCGTCTTCCCTCACTTTCTCTTCACTGCACAATCTCTATCCTACTCAGATTCCTCACAAACATCTAGGGTTTTTGAAAATTTGTATCTCCATGCCTCAAATCAAGCAGACTACGAACAAAGGGCCTTCTTCAGGGAGAAAAATCCAAAATATCGATAAGTGGTTAGTTGCTCCTCGAGCTCGATTCTGTTATCAAAATTCCTTGAGTTCTATAAAACCCATCTTAGGTAAAGTTCTGGATGTATCATTCTTTGTCACTGAATTTCCTGATTTCTTAACTTGTTTAGTGATATTGGATGGTATGAATTTATGATTCAACAACCTAAGGGTTGTTTTCCTCATTTAGTCAAAATCTTCTATGCAAATATGCAATATGAACATGGGATTTACACTTCTGAAGTTAAAGGAAAGAAAATTTTGTTGAATCCTAAAATATTATCTCCTATTTTCAAAATTGCTCAAGGAGATTTTAATTGTCCTGTGTTTACTTAGTCTTGGATCCTAGAACAAGGATTCACTCCTACAGAATTTCTTCCTATGATTATGGAACATGAGCCTGTTTATTCTTGCACATCCTCCATTATACAAGCAATTGAATTTAAAAAGCCAAATTCTTCATAAACTCATTTCAACTAATATCTTACCAAAACAAGACTCTTTTGATCACCTTTCTTATATCGAATGCTTTGTTCTTTGGTGTCTACTTAAAGGCAAGAAATTAGATTTGGCTAGTTTGATTGTCCGTTGGATGTGGACTAAGTTGGAATCAAATTGAGTTATTCTTCCTTATGGAAGAATTCTTTCATTTCTCTTTACTCAACTTAATGTTACCAATGCTTCTTAGTTTTTCATAAAGAGGACTCGATATGATTTTTTTAATGAAACTTCTCTCAAACAAATGGGATATGATAAGGGAAGTACCGGATGGTATTTGAAAGCTGCTAAGTCTACACAAGCACCACCTGCATCTGCAGCAGCTTCAGCTTCAGCCTCAGCCTCAGCCTTTACTCCAGTATCAACAGCAGCTCAATCTTCTTCCACACAAGAACTTGGCTCATCTTCAGAAGCACCTTCTTGGTTCTTATCTTTTCAACAAGACTTTTCTAGTTTCTCTTCTGAAGTATGCACTGGTCTTCTAAATATCAAGGCAAAGGTCACATCACTTGATAAACGGGTCACTCTTATAGAGAAATATCATGCCAAAACTTCTACGAGCAGTGATCCTATGGACATTAGCTCTGCTCCTCAGAGTGCAGATGATGATGATGGTGATGATGATGACAATGATGATGATGAAGGCAATTCTGAAAATAAAGGTGATGAAGAAAACACTGAAGAACAAGGGACTCAAGAAGAAGAAGAAGAAGAAGAAGAAGAAGAAGAGAAAGGAGATAGTTCTGAAGAAGATGACTAGGAAAGTTAGATGTTTTCTAGTTTAGGTTCCTATGTAACTTTTTTGTTTAATAGGATCACAACTTATGTATCTTAAAATATCTGTAATTCTGCTCCAATGTAACTTTTTGTTGAATGGAATATATAATTGGCTTATTCTTTTTTATTAATGCCAAAGGGGGAGAAAGAGTAGTGCTTAGTAAAGATAAAACAAAAAACCTGAAAGTCCTACAAGTAAATGGATTAAATAAAGTATATGTGAACTTGAAGTGCAATTAGGGTTATGTAAATCTGGATTATGTAAAAGTACATAAACTGCAATCATATATGTGATTTTGATCTTGATAGATCTACAACATATCTTGTGAACCTGATTCTTTGTTATATATGAATTACATAAATATACGAACTTAAAATTTTCTACGGCTTTTAGCAAGAGCGAGTTCTTTTTAATTGCTTATTAATGTTCATAGTAAGGGGGAGTAATTCATTTTACATTTTATCTTTACTCCTTGTTTGTAATCATCAAAAAAGGGGAGATTGTTGTCCTAACAAGGCCTTTCAATTGATTTTGGTAATAACAAACAAAGGATGATTTAACTTGAAAAAGGTTGAGTTTTGATATTTCAGGAAATATGGATCAAGTGTGGTTCAAAGCAAAGCTCAAATAAAGCTCAAGTATGGTTTAAGAGAAGAATAAGTATAAGTCAAGTATGAAGATATCTTCTCAAAGATCAAAGAGGGTCTAACATATTTGAAGCTCAAGAAAATTGTTCAAAGAATCTTAAGAGCAAAAAGAACTCAAGCTTGAAGGCCTAGGAAACATATTTGTAAGTATTTCAAAAGGCAAAATATCTTTGAAATATATTTTGAAGCTTTTTTCTAAGAGATTATCAATGTTTAAACACTTATTTAAATATATTGAAATAAGTTCTTATTAAATTCATAAGAGAGCAAAACAATTTTTAAAGAAAGCTTTTTATCAAACAGATTTTAGTAAGTTCAGTTGATTGAACTTTTCAGTTCAGATGACTGAAGTAGAGACTTCAGATGACTGAACATTAAGTTCAAACATCTAAAGAATTACTTCAGACGTCTGAAGAATAAGTATATACGACTGAAAAATTTCTAGAACAAGCAGAGAGTTGTAGCAGTGAGTTCATACGACTGAATTTACGACTTCAGTCATCTGAACTTGCGACATGAGATGACTGAACCCTGATTTCAGTCAACTGACCCTGTATCCAGTTCTATTTTTTAAGGGTTTAAGGAACTTCAGTTGACTGACCTCAACACTTCAGACGACTAAACACCGTTCAACGGGGAAAAATTTTAAAACTCTTATTTTTAAATTGTAGCCGTTTGAAACCTAAATTTTCTAACAACTTGGGAAACTCTTTAAGGAAACTCTTACAATAAGGGAACTTACTTGAAAGTCTATAAATACATGGTTCTTGTGAATTAAAAATTTATCTCAAGCATTGAACTCTCTCAAAGCTCTCTTGCTCTCAAAGTCTCTTACTCAATCCCTTGCAAAGCTGAAAGTAGGGTTGTTATGATATTTTGTTCATCAAATCCTGAAGAATTACTGATTTCTCATCTGGAGAAAAGGATTTTGGTGAAATCTTTGAAAAGCTTCAAAAGTTTATTTCTTCTTGATATTTTATCTTTTGAAGTACATAGTTCTTATTTGTACTAATATGCTCTTTGAGTGAGCTTCTCTTGTACATCAGATTTTGATATTTCTTTTGTAGATTTTGAACGATTCCAGGCTGTTGGAACATTGACCAAACAAGGGCATATTGTTTGGAGAAGGCAGGCCCTAGCCTTGACCAAAGGAGTGATTGTAAACAGGCATTTTTCCACCCGGTAATGGAACTGTTATAGTGGAAACCTTTGGTGTTTTGCCAAGGGCGAGCATGTAGACTGTGTTGAGGCCGAACCTCATAAAAATATTGTGTCTTTCTCTCTATTTTATATACTTTACTTGCTGTGTGGTATGATTTTAAAGTGCAGGTAACAAGTTTCAAAGAGAAAGAAATAAAGATTCTTGGTATTTAGAAAGTACGTTTCGATTAACCGTTTGCAGAAACCCAAAAGGGAGTACGTTGGTTAATCTGCGGAAATCTTAAATCAAGTGAGGCGCATACTAAAAGTTAATTCAAAGCAGGTGATACATATTCACAGGGAAATCAACAAAAGCAATATTATCCTTGATTGAGTGATTAAATTGTTTTAGTTTTGTTGATTGTCTTGTTTATTTAAATTACAAGTATTCTAAGGAGTGTTTATAAATTATCTGTTGTGTTCTATTCGATATCTAAAGAAAATGATTAAAAATCATCAAAATATAAAAAGATTCCAATTCACCCCCCCTCTTGGGAAGCTATTCCTATTTTCACATTGATTTGGTTGAAAAACATTTATTAGACAATGGAATGGACAAAAACTACACAACATGAGTGTTTCATGGTGAAGATTACACACTTTTGAGCAATGATGGTGAAGATAAAGATGAGGGGGTAAATATAGGAGGTGGTGATACACATTTGGAAGGATTAATCGAAATGTTAGGTGACTTGCAAAGGGGGAATGCAGTGGAAACGAAGGATCTCAATGTGTCGCATACTGGTACTGAATCTACTTTAGTAGGTACCATACCTTACAATCCTAGTTAGTTAAATAACCTCAGTAAACCATTTCATAATAATGTGAGAGATGCACGGGTGCCCTTATATCCAAACTATAGAAAGTTCTCAAAATTGGAGTTCCTAATAAAATTGTTTCATGCAAGGACAATCCATGGGTTATCTTAGAGCGCATTCAACATGGATTTAAGCCTAATTTAGGTGGTATTGTCTGATGGTGAAATACTTCTAAAGCATTTTTATGAGGCAAAGACATACATGCATGAATTGGGTCTCAGTTACGCTTCAATACATGCATGTAAGTTTGATTGCACTCTTTTTTATGGTTAATTAAAAAATGCAAACGAGTGTATATAATGTGATGAATCGAGGTATAAAACTAATCAGAAGAAAGGTAAAAGAATCTCCCAAAAATTTTTGCGATATTATCCATTAATACCGAGGCTTCAAATATTATACATATGTAGAAAGACCACTACAGATATGAGATGGCATATATAGAAACATCTTCAAAATGAAAACACTTTTAGCTATCCAGTGAACTCAGAAGTTTGGGCCAAGTTTGATAAAATGCATCTGTGGTTTTCTAGTGATCCTTGCAACATCAAAATTAGCCTTATAAGATGGCATATATAAAAACATCTTCAAAAGGAAAACACTCTTAGCTATCCAATGAACTCAGAAGTTTTGGCCAAGTTTGATAAAATGCATCTGTGGTTTTCTAGTGATCCTCGCAATATCAGACTTAGTTTTACTTCAGATGGTTTCAATCCTTTTAGTAACATAAACAACTCGTATAGCATATGGCCAATTATGATGATGTCATACAATATGCAGCCATTATGATGTATGAAGGAACCCTTCATTTACATGTCTTTGCTTATTCATAGTGTTAGCTTTACCGTGATCCCAAGAGGGGGGGTGAATTGGTATTTTTAAAATTTATCTCATAGGTATTCCTCCTAACGGCAGTATGTTCACAAGCCTATGGTCAATCTAGTGCAAATAATGTAACTATACCAGAAATTAAATAAAGCAGTTTAAACAATCACATAAGCACCAGAAAGCAGTAAAGAAAGGATGACACGTAGATATGTTATCGAAGTTCGGCCAACTGCCTACATCCCCGCCTTGGCTAACCAGCACAAGGATTATCACAATAACTTGCTCACTTAAACGGGTGGAGTGGCACCTATACAAACCAGGTCAAATTACCACAGGGCTGACCTCAACCTTCACCAATCCTTACTAGGCTGGATTACCGCCCCCTCAGGCCATGCCTAGAATCTCTCAGATATACAATCAAACGGTACAATATATTGGTGCTTTCATGTAAAGCAGATTTGTACCACAAATGCGCATAAACACAAACACCACAGATGATTTAAAATGTAAGCTCTGTGTGGTCTAAATATTTCAACTTTCAATTATGTTTTCTATCAGTGTAGTAAGTACGTGAGAGTGTCTAACAAGCAATCTGTGTATCTCAAGGTATTTCAATCAAATGTGTTCACACAGAATATCAGATAAGCCTAAAGAATATCAATCAATAGAATATCTCAATCATGGAAGTATGTATATGCTTGGATTGCAAAATATATAGGATCTTTGTTTTCAGCAAGAATATTTGAGTGAATAAATATTGCAACAAAGATGTTTCACCTCAAACACAAAAATCTCCTCAAATGGTTTTTAAAATAAAGAGCAATAGATATTTGTAAATGATTTTGAAAATATTTCGCAACCAAAGCAAAAATGGGCTTCTTAAGATATTGCAACAAATATGCAATCTCAGAAGACCTAGTAAAGTATTCTTAGGATGAACTTATTGGCTAAGTACCCTAAGAATCCTTTTGGTTCAGCTCTCAATAAAATTATATCAATCTCACAACCAAGAGAGAGTGAACCTTCCTATCTAAGCACTTAAGAATACTTACAAATGATTTTACGAGTATTGAATGTAAGCTAGAGTGTATTTGGAAGAGTGTGAGCAAATGAGAATAAAAAAGTAAGTATTTTTTCTTGAGAGAGATTTTCTTAATCTTTTTGCTAATCGATGATTAATCCACCAAATGAAAGAGTATATATAGACATACTAAAAATTTGGACCGTTGGGGACCTATTAGGGATTATTGGAAAAGTTTAATGACATTTAAATCAATTTAACCCTATTTAAAATTATTAACCACGGTAAAAAAATAGGAGCAACCCGAGAGGCCCAGTCGACCAGAAATGGTTCAGTCGACCAGGACTCAACTGGCTCGGTCGACTAGGGGACTTTTGAACTGAAAGGCTCGTTTGACCAGAGAGGGAAATTTCCCAAACTTCCAAGGTTCGGTCAACCAGGGGACTTTTAAACTGAAAGGCTCGGTTGACTAGACCGCTGGGAATTCTCCCAAGACCCTCCGGTCGACCAAGTAGTTGGAGTACAAAAGTGGTCGGTCGACTGGGAGGTCAAAATGTTGACTCCCAGGTGGTTCAGTCGACCGGGGTCAAATGAACTATAGGGTCTCAGTCGACCGGGACCTTGGTCAACGGTTGACCTAGGTATGGTTCGGTCGACCAGGCCAAAAATGAACTGATTTGGCTGGTCGACCGAAAGTGCACCAAGTGTGCATTTCAGTCCTGTCTTGACACAATCAAGCCCTATTTAAGTGCCTACCAATCATATGTGTATATGTGTGTGTCCTAGGGTCACTTGGGTAAAAAATAGAGGCATCGAAGTGAATACCCTAAGGTCTTTCTAAGGATAGTTTTGGTTTGTATCTGGTTTGAGCTTACAAATTAAACCATGCATGTGTTGTGTGTGCTTATTACAAACCAAATAACCTAATTTACTATTACAGATAAATTCCACTAAAAGTTATTACAAATAAGAGCATGAATTTGTCTCAATCTTTGAGCTTTCACGTGCCATTGATGATATGCTAATATGAACCTGCACATGAACTAGATATTTATTAAATACAAGAGTATTTGTCATTATCAAAACCAGGGCGTGACCTATAAGGTCAACACATAGACTGAGGGTACTTGGTAATGATATTGATGTTTACCTGAGGCTGTTAATTGATGAGTTGAACGAATTATGGGAAAAAGGATTGGAGACATTTGATGTAGAAACTAGGACAACATTTCGGCTACATACTGCACTATTGTGGACAATTAATGATTTCTCTGCTTACAGAAATCTATCGGGATAGAGCACAAAAGGATACTTAGCAGGCCCAGTGTGTAATAAGGATGTTGGATTCTTATCTTTGAATCATGGACGCGAGTTGTGCTTTATGTGTCATCGTAGTTTTCTACCACCTAGACATCCTTGGAGGACTCGTGGTGCTAGAAGTTTTTATGGAAAACCTGAACAAAGGTTGCAACCAAATCAATTAAGTGGGGAATAGATATTAAACCAGTTCAAGTTGATAAGAAATGTGAAATTTGGCAAACCACCAAGCAGTAGGAAAAAAAAAATATGCTGAGAATGAGTTAAATTGGATAAAGAGAAACATCTTCTTCGAGTTGCCATTCTAGAAAGATCTTCCACTATGCCACAACTTAGATATTATGCACATTGAGAAAACCATTTTGGAGAATGTCATTGGTACATTGTTGGATATAAATCGGAAGACAAAGGAAAATGCAAATTCTTGACGGGATATGAAAGATATAGGAATACGACCTGAGTTGCATCTGATTAGTGATAGGCACAAGCTTCTTGTGCCTCAGCATGTTACACATTTTCAAAGGATGAAAAAGAATAATTTCTTCGAATGGTTGAAATTAGTGAAGTTCCCTGATGGATATGCATCTAAAATATCTCAATGCATAAGTACGAAGGAAGGTAAAATGTTAGGAATGAAAAGTCATGACTGTCATAGCCTTCTACAATGGGTTATATGTGTTTTCCTTCGTGGACACTTAACTCGAGATGTTCACTAAGTGCTGATTAAGTTAAGAATCTTTTTTCAACGGCTGTGCTCCAAGAAATTGAGTGTAAACTTACTTGAATGGTTAGAGGAAGAGATCGTAATCATACTATGCAAGTTGGAGAAAATATTTCCACCAGCATCCTTTAATGTTATGGTCCACCTTACCGTCCATTTACTAAGGTAGGTCAGTATCCTAGTAAATTATAAAGAACCAACAATATTCACATGATTTCCTTTTGTAGAAGTCACTAATGTTATGTAAAATGCTCAAGTTCTTGTCAACTTTAAAAGGTTATGTGCATAATAAGGCATGACTGAAAGGTTTAATCATTGAGGCATACATTGATAATGAATGTCTTGAATTTTTCTTAATGTATCTACATGATATTGATACGAGGTTCACTTGTGAGGAGCGAAATACAGACATTCATGGTAATCTTAAAGTTGAAGAACTCATCGGCTGTGTATTTTGAGCAAATGTTCGGTTGTTTAGTGGACGGGTTTATGATTTCATAGATATGGTGGACCTAGCAAAGCCGCATTTTTACATCCTCAATAATTATGATGAAATTATTTCATATATATATATATATATATATATATATATATATATATACTTTGTTGACATTTACATGTACTGTTGTTGCATATAGTGAATATAAAACTGAACTTCTGGACCAAAATGAAAGGAATGTTGATGAAAGACATAAAAAGAAATATGTCAATTGGTTTGGGAGCTATGTAAGTAACAAATTTTATGTGAGTTTAAAGCAATGTACAGTTTCAATATTGATGGTTTACTCATCTAAACTTTTTTTTAATTAATAAATGAAAGTCATGTATTATAATAAAGAACCAACGATGAGTAAAGATTTTTACACGTTAGCATGTGGCCCTAATCAATGAGTTAACCACTACAATGGTTGCACTATCAATGGTTTAAGATTTCATATGAAGTCCCTTGAACTATGTAGAAGAACCCAAAATTTTGGGGTTGTCATGCTAGGAACAAAAAGAGATAAGGATATTGACTACTTTGGTATCTTAGATGACATTATTGAGCTGAACTACAGAGCCAATAGACTTGTCTACTTGCTTAAAGTGTGCGTGGTGGGACATTAGTAATAAAACGAGTGGGATAAACATGGATGCCTACTTTACCAGTGTCAATTTTAGTAAGACATTGTATCAAAATGATCCTTCTGTACTATCAACACAGGCACAACAGTTTTTCTATCTTAAGGATAGAAAATTGAAAGGTGAATGACATATGGCCCGAAAATTCGTCCACAAAGTTTGTATAATATTATAGAAGTCACAGATAAGGAGAAGAATGTTAGCAATGATGCTTTCCAAGAAGATGAGTCACCTATTAGTGCAGTAACTCAATTTGATTCCAATGTTGTTAAGGAATGCGCTAATCCTATACCATTGAATAGGGTTGGTGTCATGGCAGAACACGTAGGGACTTTTGATATTGGAATTGACCCTTTCGTACATGTTGACTTCATCAACAATGATGAAACTGATGAGGAAGATGAAACTATGGTTGAGTACTATACTGAAGAGTAAGACAAACTAGAAAGTAATGATGATACCTATATTGAGGATTTATAGGGTGTAAGCATGTTATGTTGTCACCATGTATCTGATCTGTGTAAATAACTGAAAATGTATTTACTATTCATCCATTTAATATGCAATTTTCTTATTCAATGTTGTGTAAAATATTGTAGACATTGTAGTAGGAGGTCTCTGATCCCAAAGGCGTAGAGTGGCCGACACGGCCACTCAGGAGCATGCAACAAATGCGATACAGCCGGAGCACATCAGTGCTGATGCATCACCATCTGAGCCATTGGGAACCCATCCCAATCTCTATCCATTAGTTAGGGAGACCCAGGGTGAGTTTTCCACCCAAATAAGTAGCCAAGAACACCATGCTCCATAGGCACTTATAGAGGACGCAACAGCGTATCAGGATCGAGATTCCTCTACACTACAAGACATCGTTGGGCGATTGGTGCATGGCCTAGGTACGGGAGGTTGGCATTATATGTCAATATTGGAGTAACTAATCATTTCAAAACTGGTGTCCTTAGGATACCATAGGCATAAATCAATCGTGCCTACCAAGTATCTTAGGACTCTTTTGACGGCTATCTGATGGGATTCCTAAGGAGCTGATTGGAACTGGGTGCACATACATACACTAAACATTGTATTCGGTCTACTAGCTGTCAGGTACATTAAACTTCCTACCATACCTCGATAGTATTTCATGTCTACTAGTTTTCCTTTTCATCTTTATCAAGGCTTATGGAGGTACTCATGGGAGTTCCTATGGGCTTACTTCCTTCTATGTCAAACTTTTTAAGCATGTCCCTAATATATTTTGATTGATTATGAAAATTTCCATTTTTAGCTTGCTTAATCTGTAATCCTAGGAAGTAATTTAACTCTCCCATCATGCTCATTTCAAACTTATCTTGCAAACATTTGGCAAATTCTTTTCATAAATCATCATCTGTAGCACCAAATATAATATCATCAACATAAATTTGTATGATAAATATGTCTTTATTTTTTAGTTTTATGAATAACATACTATCCACCTTTCCTCTTGAAAATCCATTTTCTAATAAAAATCCGCTCAACCTCTCATACCAAGCTCTTAGAGATTGTTTTAACCCATATAATGCTTTTGTTCATCTAAATATATAATCAAGATTATTTATATCCTTAAAACGAGGAGGTTGTTCCACATAGACCTCTTCATTAATAAATTTATTTAAAAATGCATTCTTTACATCCATTTGATAGAGTTTGAATTCTTTATGAGATGCATATGCTAACAACATTCTAATGGCTTCCATTTACGATGAGCAAAAGTCTCATCGTAGTCTATACCTTCTTTATAATAGTATCCTTGACCTAGAAGTCTTACCTTATTTCTTACCACTATGCCATTTTCATTCTTTTTATTTATAAATAGCCATCTTGTTCCAATTATTGAATGGTCATTGGATCTAAGAACTAATTTTCATACTCTGTTTCTTTCAAACTGAATTAACCCTTCTTACATAGCTATTATCCAAGAATCATCACTCAAGGCTTCTTCAATGTTTTTAGGTTCTTCTTGGGATAGAAATGCAAAGTGGTTGCTTAAGTTTTTCAATGATATTCTAGTAGATACTCCTTGAGAAGGTTCTCTTATGATTTGATCTTTAGGATGATTTGGATGATTTCTTACAAATTTCCATTCTTTGGGTAACTCAGGTTTTTCTATAGGATCATCATTAGGAGTTTTTTCATTTTTCTCTTCTTTAACTTCTATGATTTCTAAATTTTCTAATTTTTGAGAAGCATCATATTTTTCTTCAATCTCAATCGCTTTTGTAAAAGGATTAGATTCATCCAAGGTTACATGGACTAATTCAATAATTGTGAGAGTTCTCTCATCATAAATTCTTTAGGTTTTACTATTTGATGCATACCCTAGAAAGATACCTTTATTTGATCTAGCATCAAATTTCCATAAGTCATCTTTATCATGAAGTACAAAACATTTACATCCAAGTACATGAAAGTAAGCTATGTTAGGCCTTCTTCATTTTCATAATTCACAGGGAGTTTCATTTAAACTTGATCTAATGAAAACTCTATTCATTACATAGCATGCGGTATTAATTGCTTTAGCCCAAAAGTACTTAGGTAACTTTTGTTCATTTAACATAGTCCTAGCAATTTTTTGAAGGGATCTATTCTTTCTTTCGACAACTCCATTTTGTTATGGAGTTATAGGTGCTAAAAAGTTATGTCATATTCATTGCAAAATTTTTCAACATCTTTATTATTAAATTCTCTTCCTTGACCACTTCTAATATTTTGAACACCATAGGTTTTTTTTTTTTTCATTTTGAAGTCTTTTAAACAAGTTTATCAATGTATTACATGCTTCACCCTTTGAGGCTAAAAAAAGTACCCAGGAAAACCCGGAGTAGTCATCAATGATGATGAAAGCATATTGCTTTCCTCCCATACTTTGTGTCCTAGTGGGACCAAATAAGTCTAAGTGAATAAGCTCTAAGGGCTTGCTAGTGGAGATGTGTTTCTTCTTTTTAAAGCTGGTCTTAGTTTGTTTTCCCAATTGGCAAGCATCACAAATTTTATCTTTAACAAACTTTGTGTTAGGTAGTCCTTTAACTAAGTTCTCCTTGACCAATTTTGATAGTAAGTCCATACTAGCATGTTCTAGTCTTCTATGCCATAACCAACTTGCCTCATTCATAGTTGCTAAGCATGTCATATTTTGAGATTTTAACTTTTCATAATTTATGCAATACACATTATCAATTCTTTTGGTGGTGAATAGAATATTATGTTTTTCTTTATTTTCAACAATACATTTGTCTTGCTTAAAAATTATATCAAAGCCTTTGTCACTCAATTGGCTTATGCTCAATAGGTTATGCTTTAATCCATCTACCAAGAACACATCATCTTTAATAACCTGCTACTTATATAACATTTTTTTCCTTCCTTATATATAGTTATACATCACAAATATCATCTATCTAAAATACTACTGGAAATATCTCAGGCTCAAAGGAGCACTGGGAAACTCTGTATGTCATACACACCTAAGTAGCGGTACACAAGAAATTGTAAACTATCATATACACAATACTAAAAAGCTATAATATTCTAAAGTATATTTACAACACAAAATACCCAATGACATCACCAAAATCTGGAAACTACCTCAAACCATTGGTATCATAGAAACACCTACCCTTCCAGTATGGGCAGTGCAAAATAATCTCTACCCGCGAGCCTGATCTGCTCACCTAGCTGGATCTCCTAAAAAATAGTAAGTCACTGGGATCAGACAACACTCAGTAGGATGAAATATGTTATCACTAGTGTGTGGCGGCTGAGTTACACATTTAGATATACTAATATAATACAGATACTATAAAACGAGTAAGTTGATATACTGTACAAAATACATGTAATGCAGTTTAAAGTACAACTGTGTATCTGAGTTTGCTATCTGTACAAACTACTAATATGACAATATAAACTATTGATGTGTGATATATCTATATATACATAATAACTTCTGTTATATCCTAGGATTTGTATGTCATGATTTAACCTCTCATGACAGGGTTATGTGGCCCGTAGGCTGGACTTACTCTGGTTGGCCTACCAGGTAAGTTAATATATATCTCTAACTTCCACCAATCTGGCCCACTGTAGCCTCTTCGGGCAATCTCCTATACTATCTCGTCTAACAAGCCATCTTAACCCAACTTGTTGGGGAGTCTACAATCTCTCCTAGTGCGGTTAGACATAATCCACGTACTATCTGAGTAATGTGGTTGCACTCTATCTATAATAGCAATGGTACCGTGCTCTGCTGTATATCTCTGTATATAATTTCCTCAAGGATATGATACTGTGTAATACTATATATATATATATATATATATATATATATATATATAAATATATTTATCCTACTGTTTTAACATGATTTCAAAACAACCATAACACTATAAATTTGAATTTTAATATCTAGAATATTTAACTGAAATATCTATAATATTTGTTTGAAATATCTATAATATTTGTCTGTAATATCTATAATATCTATCTGTAATATCTATAATGTTTGTCTATAATATCAGTAATGTCTTTCTGTAATATCTATAATATCTATCTGTAATATCTATAATGGCTGTCTGTAATATCAGTAATGTCTTTCTGTAATATCTATAATGTCTATTTGAGTGTTATGGTTTAGAAATCATGTTATTCTGAAAAATACTATAAGTCTCATTTTCTGCTAATAACTTGTATAACTGAATATATGTATAGTTACATAATCAATCATGCTAAACTATAATAAACTCAAGCCACACAACTATGTAATTAAAATCTCATGCTTCATTTATGTAATTTTACTGAAATAATAATACTCATGATATTCTGGGAAAATAAACTGATCAACATGCTTGTAAATATACATACATAATCTTCTGTTATACATTCTAAAATCCCTAAGATAGCATATTTTTCCTTACCTAATTTTTGAAAAGTCCATACTATACTTCGCCCCTACACCCGCAGGGTTCCTCGCTCAATACCCTGAAAACAACATCCCCCACAACAAAACATCAATATTTCTTCGTATACTACATTTCTTTTAACTATATGAAAGGAAAATACTAAATAAAATGTCTTACCCTGAGATTGGGATGAAATTCAAACCAGCCCCGCTAATGATCTGCTCCGACAGACTTGAAGAGAACTTCCCCCAGAGCATCGTGGTGGCCTCAGATCGTCGAACCGGTGACAATCCAGCCCGAAAACTTAGAGAGAAGGGGAGGGAGACGAAGGAGACGGTGAGGGAGGGTTTTGTGCATAATTTCTGCTTAAAAGTTTGAGTTTATGCTATTTATACATTTGCCTTCATCGACGAGCCACATCACTTCTTCGACGAGGTCAAGAAGGAAGTTCATTCGACAAAATTCAGAACTTGGAAAATAGTCTCTCGATATCTTCTCATCGACGAGACACGCCCTCATCCATGAGACCTTCATGTGTTCTCATCGACGAATCCCCTATGTTCGTTGATAAGACCTTGTTTAATTTTCTAGTTTTAATTCCTTTTTTCTCCTTCTCCTATTATTAAATTATAGAAATTATCTGGGTCTCTACTTTCTCCCCTCCTTATAAAATTTCGTCCTCGAAATTTACCATCCGTATGATTCACCATCCCTTAAGATAAATGGTATAATTATTTATTACTTACCCTCACTTATGGTGGAGGAATACCATGGTTACATTCTAAGTTCTGGGAGATTACAGATATAAAACTAAAAGACTGCCTACTAACTAAATTAATACATGTACCTGCAAAAGAAACATTATCTAACTACTTACACTTTACCTGATTACCACTAAACCTCTTGGAACAACTGCGGGCATTTTTGTCTTATCTGTTTCTCTAGCTCCCAAGAAGCTTCCTCTACAGCATGATTCCTCCACAAAACTTTTACTAGCTGAATTTCTTTGGTACACAGTGCTTGTGTCTTTCTGTCCAAAATCTGTACTGGTGCTTCTTTATAAGGTAAAGAATCTTTAAACTCTATTTCTACATAACTAATGTTGTGGGATGGATCTGGGACATACTTCCTCAGCATAGCTACATAGAATACGTCGTATATTCTAGACAAAGCTGGCGGCAAAGCTAGCCTATAGGCAAATAGCCCTACTTTTTCTAATATCTCAAAAGGGCCAATTTACCTAGGGCTCAACTTGCCCTTCTTTCCAAATCTCATAACTCCTCTCAATGGAGCTACCTTTAGGAGTACTCAATCTTCCACGTCAAACTCTAACTCCCGGCGGCGAGTGTCTGCGTAGTTTTTCTGTTGAGTCTGTAGTACTGATTATTTCTTTAATTAGTCAAACGTTATTGTACACCTGTTGTACTATCTTTGGACCCAAAACTCACCTCTCGCCTACTTCATCCTAGAAAAGAGGAGAACGACATCTCCTACCATACAATGCCTCCTAAGATACCATGCCGATGCTAGCCTGGTAGCTGTTATTGTAAAAAAATTCAACCAACGACATAAACTGAGTCCAGCTACCCTCAAAATATAGCACGCATGGACGAAGCATTATCTTCTAATGTCTGGATCGTCCTCTTAGTCTAACCATCTATCCGGGGGTGGAAAGCAATGTTGAATGCTTACTACGTACCCAAAGCCTCCTAAAAACTTTTCCAAAATCGTGATGTAAACCGAGGATCTCGGTTTGAAACTATGGATACTGGTACACCATGGACGCGAATTATCTCCTAAACATATATTTCAGCCATTCTGTCCATGGAATAGCCAACTTTAATAGTGATGAAATGGGCAATCTTCGTCAGACGATCAACAATCACCCAAATTGCATTTAATCCCTGTCACACTGGTGGTAACCTAGTAATGAAATCCATAGAGACATGATCTCATTTCTACTTTGGAATGAATAATGGCTACAACTGCCCTACTGGTCTCTAGTGCTCAGCTTTAATCTGCTGACACGTCAAATGCTGATACAAACTAGGAAATTTCTCTTTTCATTCCACTCCACCAAAAATACTTTCGCAGATCCTTATACATTTTCGTACTACCACGATGGACTGTGTATAGTGATCTGTGAGCTTCCTCTAAAATTGTTCTTCTAATACCTTTATCTTTTGGCATGCATAATTTGGTGCAAAATCTCATAGCTCTGTCATCAGAGATACTAAACTCCTCTCCCTAACCATCCCATACTCTAGCTATTAGCTCTTCTAATTCTGCGTCATTACCCTAGGCGGCCTTAATCTTCTCATATAGTGTAGGCTATACCACTAGGCTGGCAACAAATGCTTGAGGACTATCCCCTACTAGCTCTATGCTAAGTCTCTCCAAATCCATCACGATCGGGTGCTGAATCCCCATGGTTGCCAGTACTGGTCCCATTGATTTCTTGCTCAAAGCATCTGCCACCACATTCGCTTTCCTTGGGTGGTAACTAATAGTGCAGCCATAATCTTTAATAAGTTCTAGATACCTTCTTTGCCTCACATTCAGTTCTATATGGGTAAATAAATATTTTAAGCTCTTGTGATCCGTGAAGATTTCACACTTTCCACCATACAGGTAATGCCTCTAGATCTTAAGAGCATACACCACTGCAACTAACTCCAAATCATGCACAGGATAGTTTTTATCATATTCTTTAAGATGTCTAGAAGCATACACAATAACCCCACCGTGTTGCATCAATACGCACCCAAGTCCCTTCAGGGACGATCACTATATATCACAAATTCATCCTCCTCTGATGGGATAGCCAACACTGGGGCAATAACCAACCTCTATTTCAATTCCTGAAAGCTTTACTCACAGTCATCAGTCCATTCAAACCTCACATTTTTCCTTGTGAGTCGCATCAGTAGACCTAATGAACTAGAGAAACCATTAACAAAGAGCCGATAATAACCTGCTTAACCTAGGAAACTCCTAACCTCTTGGACATTTCCTGGCCTTACCCAATTCACTACTTTTTATATCTTACTTAGGTCAATAGATAAACCTTCCTCAGTGATTGCATGGCCAAGAAAAGAAACCTGCCTTAGCCAGAATTCACATTTCTTGAACTTCGCGTATAGCTTTCTTTCTCTCAATGCTTACAATACCAGCCTCAAATGATGCTCGTGTTCCTCAAAACTTCTCGAGTAGACTAGTATATCATTAATGAATATAACCACAAACTGGTCCAAATATTGATGGAACACCCGATTCATTAAATCCATAAATACCGCTGGTGCATTAGTAAACCCAAATGGCATCACGAAAAACTCGTAATACCCATATCTCATTCAAAATGTCGTCTTTAAGATGTCTTCTGCCCTCACTTTCACCTGATGATAACCCGACCGCATGTCAATTTTAGAATAAACCTGGGTCCCTTGGAGTTGGCCAAATAAATCATTGATCCTAGGAAGATGATATTTATTCTTAACTGTCAGTTAATTTATCTCCCTTTAATTTATACACATCCTCATGGTCCCATCTTTCATCTTCAAAAATAAAACTGGTGCTCCACAGGGTGACACACTGGGCCTAATAAATCCCTTATCTAGCAATTCCTCAAACTAATCTTTTAATTCTTTTAACATGGTTGGGGCCATTTGGTAAGGTGCTTTAGATACTGGTGCTGACCCCGGTAGAAGCTCCACAGTAAATTCAACTTCACGGTCTGGTAGTAAACCAGGTAATTCTTCTAAAAATATGTTTGAAAATTCTCTAACCATAAGAATATCAGCTTGTTTTAGCTCTTCATTTGGCAAATCCTTAATGTAGGTAACAAATCCCTAACAGCCTTTTTGAATCAGTTTCCTTACCTAAATGGTTGATGCAAGATGTGGTGAAGAACGTACACGTGAACCAAGAAATCTACATTCTTGCTCACCTGGACATCTGAAAATTACTTCTTTCAAGTGGCAATCGATACTAGCATGGTTAACTGCCAACCAATCCATACCCAGAATTATATCAAATCCCTGCATATCAAGCATCACATGATCAGCTGGCAATATCTTTCCTTGAATGGTCACTGGAAAGTCCTTGAGTACCCACCTACATCTCACCAATGATCCAGTCCACATATTTATAGCTAACCCAACTTCCAAAAAATGTGCCTCATACCCCGTTAATTTAGCATACATCAATAAAAGAATGGGTGGCACCTATATCAAATAAAACAACAACTGTATATGAGAAAACGATAAGCGTACCTGTAACCACGTCTCCAACTACATCTACGTCACTCGGTGTCAACGCATACACTTTTTCTGGTGCAGTGTTCCTCTGTTGGCCTCAATGAGGCACCTGATAACCACCCTGAATAGGTTTGGGAGCTAGTGCTTGAGCTAGCAATCCCTGATACAACCAAGATCTGTGCTCAAGTCTTCCATATCAGTAGCAGATGTCATCTCCCATTCTACATTCACCTGGATGTCTACAGCCACATCTAAGACAAGTAGGAACAACCCGTCCACCCTGAGGAACACCGCGACCCATCATCCGCCCCTGACTACCCCCAATAACGATCTCCTCTCCATGGTTCTCGGCTAGAACTTGCTTGAAAGTTTTGAGATGCTGACCTCTTCTTGTGACTCTAAGTCATGACACCTTTCTACATACCACTCTCAATAATAGCAGCTTTATCCACCACCTTCACAAATGTTTGAGCCCGAAAGCTGATAACTTGCTCAAACAAATTATGCCTCAAGACTTCTTCAAAATTTCTCGCTTTCTTCTCCTCATCTGGTACCAGGTGTGGGGTGAAACGAGATAACTTAATAAACCATGTGGCATACTGCAATATCGTCATCTACCCCTAAGCTAAATGAAGAAATTTTGCTGCCTTCACGCTCCGAATGATAGTAGGAAAATATCGCTCGAAGAATAATTCCTTGAACCAACTCCATGACACTGGTACTGAATTTGGCCTCTGCTCTTTAATCAACCGCGCTAATCTCCACTAGCACTTTGCCTTTCATGCCAGTTTAAATGACGCAAAAGACACCTTTTGCTCGTCTATACATGTCAGCACTGCTAAAATCTCCTCAACATCTTGAACCCAGTTTTCAACTATAATTGAGTCAGGTCCTTCAACAAAAAAGGGAGGCTTCATCCACGTAAACTGTTCGATCATGCAACCATGCTCTTCCCCTCTCCTAGCTATCTCAGCCATCACCTGTTGGGTGACACTGTGCAAGACTGCATCTGTATCTCCACCTCCCATACTGGAGGGTCCTAATCTATCACCTCTCGCATTTGTACCACTGCTCCTTGAATCCATCTTTAAAATACACAGAACACCATTTCAAGATCCTATTTCTTAAATAGATCTAATTTATTTCATTCAACTAAAACTTCAGATTCTCTATTAACAATCCCCCCTATTCCTGACCCAAAAACCAATCCTGCCACCTAAACACATGACTCGTCAATAGTTTACTATGACTTTCCTGAAATCATCACCCTAGGAAAAACACAAAAATCACCACGAAAATCTTGTATTCAAACGACATAACAAAACCTCAAATCCTTTTCCTATATTCTGGTATTATTCCCGCTGCATTCTAAAATCTACAAAACCTAGTAACCTAGGTTCTGATACCAAACTGTAACGACCTGCTACTTATATAACACTTTTTTCCTTCCTCAAATATATGCATACGTAATAAATATCATTTGTTTGAAATACTACTGGAAATATCCCAGGCTCAAAGGAGCACTAGGGAAACTCTGTATATCATACACACCTAAGCAACGGTATACAAGAAACTGTAAACTTTCATATACATAATACAAAAAACCTATAATATTATGAAGTATATTTACAACACAAAATATTTAGTCACATCACCAAAATCTGGAAACTATCCTAAACCACTGGTATCATAGAAACACTTACCCTTCTAGTATAGGCAGTGCAAAATAATCTCTACCTGCAAGCCTGATCTGCTCGCCTAGCTGGATCTCCTAAAAAATAGTAAGTCAATGGGATGAGACAATGCTCAGTAAGAGGAAATATGCTATCACTAGTGTGTTGCAGCTGAGTTACACATTTAGATATACTTATATAATACAGATGACTCGTTCTGAGTTGTGCTTCCAAGTGCAGAAGTGTCAAGTTGTATCAAGGATGAGTCCAAGATCATATTCCACAGGGACCACTGAGTATCAAAGTATTTATGAAAGGTTAGTGAAATCCTGTTGCTGTAAAATGTGGTTTGAAAGTCCTTTTGGTCTTTTATGATTTTTGAAAACAGTAAAGAAACTGAGAGGAGCTTGAGTAAACTATCAAAATGAGGCTGAAATTTTTTCAGTTTTTCAAAAATGTAAATCTAATAACGTGACCAAAACTAAATAGATTAACTGAAACAGTTTTACCACACACTCAGGTTACGGGTTCAATGTTTGTTTGCTTCCACCATCTAGTAATTCCCTAGGCCTTACTCCTCTTCTTGTTAATCCAATCAAGGCATTATCATCTTATTAATGTCTAAATTGGATTAACAAGAAGAGGAGTAAGGCCTAGGGAATTAGTAAACAGTGGAAGCAAACAGACATTGAACCCGTAACTCGAGTGTGTGGTAAAACTGTTTCAGTTAATCTGTTTAGTTTTGGTCACGTTATTAGATTTACATTTTAAAAAAATAATAAAATTTTAGTCTCATTTTGATAGTTTACTCAAGCTCCTCTCATTTTGTTTACTGTTTTCAAAAATCATAAAAGACCAAAAAGGCTTTCAAACCACATTTTACAGTAACAGGATTTCACTAACCTTTCATAAATACTTTGATACTCAATGGTCCCTATGGAATACGATCCTGGACTCATCCTTGATACAACTTGACACCTCTGCACTTGGAAGCGCAACTCAGAACGAGTCAAGTTTTTGGCGCCGTTGCCAGGGATTAATTGGTGTCATCAAAGTGTTTCTCAGAATTTAGAGAGGGTACTTATAAAGTTGTGAACTTCTTCACAGCCTAGGTGATATCTACTTCCTCTACTTTGACTCGTTTGCTTTTATTTTGTTTATACAGAATTTGTATGACTAGCTGGACTAGAGATAACACATTTAGACTAGTCAGGACAAACTCATCCACCTCATCATCGAGTGAATCTGTTTCACTTGAATGACTTGAATCACCATCCGTCACGCGTAGCATCATGGCTAAGAAAGAACCTCACGATATGGAGAACCCTAATAGGACACTCAAAGTATTTGCAACCTATTAGGACCAGAACCCCATCCTGCATTACTCTACCTTTGAATGCAAATGTTTTTAGTTTTAAACCTAGGATGATTCCATTGTTACCTCATTTTCATGGCATTGAATCTGAAAACCCATATTTACATATTAAAGGGTTTGAAGAAGTTTGTTCCACATTCATGGATAGAACATGCACTTAGGAGGTAATTTGACTGAAATTGTTTCCATTTTATTTAAAAGACAAAGCAAAAACTTGGTTGAATTCCTTAAGACCAAGATCCATTGGGACTTGGCAAGAAATGCAAATTGAGTTTTTTTTTAAAAAAAATTTCCCATGCAAAGAACTAATGCTTTGAAAAGACAAATCATGAACTTTTTCCAAAAGGATGTGGAAATATTTTATCAGTGTTGGGAACGTTTCAAAGATCTCTTAAATGCATGTCCTCACCATGGGTTTGAAAATTGGAGGGTCATCGGTTTTTACTATGAGGGGTTGCAACCAAAGTTGAGGCAATTTGTAGAAACAATGTGCAATGGTGAGTTTTTCAATAAAGGGCCTGAAGAAGCTTTTGATTATTTTGATTATTTGGCTGAAAATGCCCAATCTTGGGATGTCTCTGATGTGTATAATAGATCTGAAAAGCAAAAATGCATTGGAGGGGGTGGTAAGTATCAATTGAAAGAAGTTGATGATTTGAATGCTAGGCTTGCATTGATGTCCAAAAGGTTAGAGTCCATTGAACTTAAAGGTAAATGAAATGCATGTTTTACCATCATCTTTTGAAAAATGCAGCATATGTGAGGATCCAAGGTAGGTGACTGATGCATGTCCGACTATTCCTGCTTTTAAGAAAGTTTTGCTTGATCAATCTAACCCAGTGCATATGGTTTCTAAGAATTCTTCTGGACCTTATTCTAATATATATAATGCAGGTTGGAGAAATCATCCAAATCTCAGTTGGAAAAATGACCAAGTTGGGGGCCATCTACGCAGGGACCAAATCAATATAATCTTTATGCAGCCGCTAGCCAAGGCTTGGGACCACCTCATTTTCCAAATCAACCACCCCCAATGCAGAGAAGAGGAGTGGAAGATTCCATACAACAGCTAACTATTAACTTGCAATAATTTATGCAGAGTCAAAGCACGATCAACAACCAGAACTCCCAGGCCATCAATGACATCAGAGGGACTCTCACTAAAGTAGCCATCACTTTGAGTAACTAGGAGAAAGGAAAGTTTCCAACTCAACCCCGGCCCAATCCACAAGGGCACAGTATATCATATCAAAATTCGGGTGAAGGGAGCAATGTGAAATCAGTGAAAGCTATTACAACTTTGAGGAATGGTAAGGTTTTGGGCGACCCCACCCATAGTGCAAGAAGTTCAGGTAAAAATTCTAACCCTCCTCTTGATAATGGTGAGTCGAGCACTTTAAATTCACATAATGATGCATGTCCCATACCTGCACCGTTTCCACAACGCTTGCTTTCTTTGCACAAGGATAAATAGCATGCTGAAATCCTAGAAATTTTTAAGCAAGTTAGGATTAACATTCCACTTCTAGATGCTATAAAACAAATTCCTACTTATGCTAAATTTCTAAAGGATTTATGCACTGTAAAACGCAAACTAAATGTGCAGAAAAAGGCCTTCCTCACTGAGCAAGTTAGTGCCATTATTCAAAATCACATACCACCTAAGTACAAGGATCCTGGGTCACCTACTATTTCATGTGTCATTGGAAACTCTAAGATAGGGCAGGCCTTGCTAGACTTAGGTACAGGGGTTAATTTGCTACCTTATAGTGTGTATGAACAATTGGGGCTAAGGGAATTGAAAACCACATCCATTATCTTGCAGCTTGCTGATAGATCCATAAAAATTCCTAAGGGTATCGTTGAGGACGTCTTGGTCCAAGTGGATAAATTTTACTACCCTATGGATTTTGTGGTCTTGGATATGAAAGTGTCATCCCACGCAAATTTTTCACCACCTGTGATTTTGGGAAGACCATTTTTAGAAACTTCTAATGCCATAATCAATTGTAGGATTTGTGTTTTAAAATTGAGTTTTGGAAATATGACTTTAGAACTTAATATCTTCAATTTGTGCAGGCAACCTCAAGAACATGAAGACATTCAAGAAGTCAATTCACTGGAATCTTTAATTGCAGACACTCCTTGGTTAAATTATGATTGTGATGAATAGTGGGAGGAATTAGAAGATTCCCTTGATTTAACTAAGTTCACTGATCATTTTTCTTCCCTTTGTGCTGTAGGTGACTCAACTGAGATGCAATGGAAGCTCAAATTTGAACCATTACCAGCAATACAAACCCCAGCACAACCGTCCAATGAGAAAACACTAGTGCTAGAATTGAAGCCATTGCCGCCGAAGCTAAAATATGCCTACCTTTGACCAAAGAACTCATTCCCAGTGGTGATTTCTACATTGTTGACTCTTGACAATAATATCTCCAATACTATCTCATCTAACCGGCCACCTCAACCTAGCTTGCTGGGGAGTCTACTATCTCTCCTGATGTGGTTAAATGGAATCCACATACTATATGAGTAATGTGGTTGCTCTATATCTGTAATAGCAACAGTACCGTGCTCTGCTGTATATTTATGTTTGTAATTTCCTCAAGTATTTGATACCGTGTAATACTATATATATAAATATATTTATCTTGCTGTTTTAGCATGATTTCAAAACAACCATAACACTATAAATCTGAATTGTAATATCTGGATTGTATGACTAAAATATCTATAATATCTCTCTGAAATATTTGTAATATCTATTTGTAATATCTGTAATATCTATAATGTCTGTCTGTAATATCTGTAACGTCTGTCTAAGTGTTATGGTTTAGAAATCATGTTATTCTGAAAAATACTATAAGTCTCATTTTCTACTAATAATCTGTATTAATGAATATCTGTATAGTTACATAATCAGTCATGCTAAACAATAATAAACTCAGGCCACACAACTACATAATTAAAATCTCATGCTTCATTTCTGTAATTTCACTCAAATAATAATACTCATGATATTCTGGGAAAATAAACTGATGAACATGCTTGTAAATATACATACATAATCTTTTGTTATACATTCTAAAAATCTCTAGCATAGCATATTTTCCTTACCTAATTTCTGAAAAGTCCTTATTGTACTCTGGCCCTACACCCATAGGGTTCCCCACTCAATATCCCCCAGAACAAAACATCAGTATTTCTTCATATACTACATTTCTTATAACTGTGGGAAAGGCAAATACTAAATATAATGTCTTACCTTGAGATTGGGATGAAATTCAAACCAGCCCCACTAATGATCCACTCCAGCAAACTTGAAGAGAACTTTCCCAGGAGCGTCATGGTGGCCTCAGATCATTGAATTGGCGAGAATCCGGCCTGAAAACTTAGAGAGAAGGGGACGGGGATGAAGGAGAGAAAGTGAGGGAGGATTTTGTGCATAATTTCTGCTTAAAAATTCGAGTTTAGGCTATTTATACACTGACCTTCATCGACAAGCTATGTCACTTCTTCGACGAGGTCAAGAAGGAAGTTCGTCAATGAATGCCTACTCCTCGTTAACGAAGTTTAGAACTTGGAAAACAGCCTCTCAGTATCGTCTCATCGATAAGACACGCCCCCGTCAATGAGACCCTATTTAATTTTTCAATTTTAATTCCTTTTCTCTCCTTCTCCTATTATTAAATTATAGAAATTATCCGGGTCTCTACATCATCAATGGTTAGGGAAGGTGTTTTACCTATTTTACTAATCCCAATGATTTTTCCTTTGGCATTGTCTCTGAATGTGGCATATCCACCATCTTTTAGCCTTAATGTGGTGAACTTGGATTTGTCCCCAGTCATGTGCCTAGAACACCTGTTGTCCAAGTACCATTTGTCTTTTGATGGTGTTGTCCTAAAGTAGACCTACGAGAAGGGTTTAATTTCTTACTCTTAGGTACCCAGACCATCTTAGAACTTTTTATTTTAGATTTATTTTCTTTGACTTTCCATATTTTCTTGACTTTGACATTTTTTTTCTTTTAAATAGGCACTCAAAATTTATATATCCCTTTTTCTTACACAAGAAGCATGTAGTGTGTTCATAGATATTAGTGGAAGATGTGCTTGCATAATGTTTTGATTCTTTTACAAAGTATTCTATATATAGATTCTTTTTCTTTTTGTTCTCAATTCCATTGTATCCTATTCCTTCTTTGTCTAATGACATTCTTTGAGATCCAATCAATTTTTCAAAGGTCTCTTTTCCTTTTGTAAAAGTGTAGATGATTCTATCCTTATCCTCAATTTTACTTTTAGGGTCTTTTAGTTCTGGGTCCTTCTTGCTTTCACCATTCACTTGTAATTTGACTAAATCTTGAGACATCTCCTTTATTTTATTCACAAGATCTTCAATATGTGAGTGCTTTTCTTTTTTAGTAGATATTGAAGTTTCTAGTTGATTCTTTAGTTTTACATTTTGTTCTTTCAAGGCAATGTTTCTTTTAGTTACTTTTATGAACCTATTATGTGGTGGAAATGGTTCATCTTGAATTGCTTTGTATGAAGGCATACTATCACATAAATCACTACATGACTCATCACTTGATTCTTCGGATGAACTATAGTAGGAATTTACCTCAACATTATGAGCCATGAAGCATGTGTTGGTGATTTCTTATTCACTTGATTCGTTTTCTAATTCACTTGAGCTTGTATCATCCCATGTAGCTTTAATTGCCTTCTTTATCTTCTTCTTGTCTTTTTTCAGTTGTGGACAATCAGGTTTAATATGCCCATCCTTTTTACAATTGTAACAAGTAGGGGGTTCATTCTTATTTTCCTTTTTGCTTGATTCTCCTTTTTAGATTTTGAACCTCTAAACTTTCTAGAAAATTTCTTATTTTTTTAAAGAACATTCCATGTCTCTTAGTAATGAATGCTAGTTCTTCATCATCTAATTCTTTTTCGTCGTCTTCATCACTATAGTTTTCTTTTGTAGCCTTAAGGGCTATAGATTTCTTGTTTTTGTTTTCAGCATTTCTTTCATTCATTGTCATCTCATAAGTGAGAAGTGATCCAATTAATTCGTCTAGGGAGGTATTTTTTAGATTTCTTCGTTCTGTAATTGTTGTGGCTTTAGGTTCCCAAATGGGTGGAAGGCCTCCAAGGATTTTTCGTATCATCTCATATGTAGAGTAGTTTTTCCCTAAGGCATTAAAAGAGTTTATTATATGACCGAACCTAGTGTACATATTGGTAATGGTTTCATTTGGGTTCATCCTAAAGGCTTCATATTCACTAGTGAGCATGTCAATTTTATTGTCTCTCAAGTCAACCATCCCTTCATAGGTTACTTCCAATTTATCCCATATTTCTTTGGCTTTTTTGCATGTCATGACCCTATTGAATTCATTTATATCAATGACACAATATAATGTATTTATAGCACTTGAGTTAACTTGTAACATCTTATGATCATTCTTGGTCATATCTTTTTCTTCTTTGAGTATTTCTTTTCCATCTACAAGTTTGGTAGGGATAAGATCACCATGTGTGACAACCCTCCATGCTTTCCAATCCATAGTTTGTAGGTAGATTCTCAATCTTTGTTTCCAAAATGTATAGTTAAGACAACAAAAGATAGGAGGCCTAGTTGAGGATTGACCCTCGGCAAAGGGAGCTATGCCTAGGTGTGCCATAAAGATCTTTGTGTAGCTTCTAGGTTAATATTTGTTACAACCTCGATTTGATACCAATTGAAAAATAAGGTGTAGTCCCGAGAGGGGGGGTGAATTGGGTTTTTCAAAAATTTCTTTGAATTTTTTTAATAAATTCTTTCCCAACTTATTTTATTCTTAGCAATCACACAATAATGGTTTTGAATTTCAATTACAATATTTAACTAAAAACAAAATTCACTTCTAAATCTTAATTGGAAAGTGTATCAACTTGATCTTGCAACAATTTAAACCAACACCCAATAAATCAATCAATAAGTCAACACAATCCACAAGTTACTTAAATAATATATGATTTGCAACAGTACTTCCAAAATTCAAACTTTGTTATCAATTAGGTTCCTTGATCAATGCACTTCCTTTAATCAAGGTTTCCGTAAATGATTAGTCAATGTACTCCCTTTAAGGTTTCCGCAAAAGATCAATCAACATACTCCCTTTAATTAAAGTTTCATCAATCTCAATATCAATTTAGTTTCCTGCACTTAAATAAACAACCACGCAATTTATATGTGCAAAAAATTAAAGAGTAAGGGAAGAAAGTGAGACCGAGTTTTTACGAGGTTCGGCTATACCCACTTACGTCCTCGCCCTAGGCAACACACCTAAAGATTCTACTATACCACTCCTTTACGGGTGGAGCAAACCTTTACAAACACTCCTTCAATAGGTTGGAGCCCTCCTCTCCAAGGGATACCCCATGTTCAGTATAACAATTCAACAGCCTTGAACCGTCAAGAAAACAAGAATCACTCTTAAAAGAGCAGATTAGTACAAGTTAAAGAACAACTAAGAATACTTCAATTTAAATATCAATGGAGAATAGAATTGAAGCTCAGAGTTTATATCACCGGGATCTTTCTTTGTATTGATCAAGCTTATAATATATGCTCAAAGATCAGTGAAAAATAGTTCAATAATTCTCATAAAAACTTCAGCAAGTACGTGAGCAAAAAAGGCTTTTGGAAAAGTATGAAAGTTGTATGCTTGATTGTTATTATGAATTCTTGGTGAGATTTGATTTGTGAAATCATGTGTTTATAGGCTTCAAAAGTCATAATTTCGTGTTGTTCAGGTTACTTAGAGTGTTTTTCAAGTTTTTACAAAGTTTGGGCCATAAGCAACACAATTTGGAACCTTTTAAAATGTTGTTTTAACCTAGCCATTACGAAGGTTAGTTGCCTGAACTCATCGGGGTCAGTCGTCTGATCTTTAAATACAACGTAATTTCAAGGTTAGAACAGGGTCAATCGCCTAAACTCATAGGAGTCAATCGCCTGATCCTATACTGTCTTCCAAATTTAATTCAAGAAAATTATCAGTCGCCTGACCAAACAAGGGTCAATCGCCTGAACAGTTAAAACACTGTTTTTAAACGTTGTTTGCAAAATCTCTTGCAAACTTGTTTTAATACTTTTGAAAGATATTTTCAAGGGTGTTCAAAATAAGGTATTTAAGTCCATGAATAACCCTAATGAGTTTCAAAGCATTCATTTTGATATTTAAATAAAGTACTTACACAAGACTTCCTTAAGATTTTAAAACTTCCTCAGAGTTTTTGAACAAATAACATGCTTGAAAACTTGAAATTAGACTCCACAATCTCTCCTAGAGGAGTTAGAGACAAGTTCCAGATGCAACCCTCTTGGAACCATTGGAGAAAAGATAAAGTTCCAAATGCATGCCATTGTAAACTGCAGAATCACAATTTAAATGTCACTCTGAAAAGCCTAGGCTTGGTGTCTCGTCCTCTACCTAAAGCACGCAAGGCAAAGAACGACAGTGAGGAAGGGAAGCTATCACTGAAGAACTCAAACCAAAATTTGGTCATTGAGACAGAAATGTCTGTTCTTCATAATGAATGCACTCATTGCTGTCCGGGAACATTGGCCTGCAATGGTGTATTCCAATGGATTCACTTAGGAGAAAAATGCCACAAACAACAAATGAGAGTGCACTTTCCTGCAACTTCTTAGCACAAACCTGACAAACATCTGGATGGAGGATGCATCAAATTCGCAACCAGAGAGGAAGCCTTCTACATCATCTTGAAGCGCATTGCGAGGGATTCCTAGCAACAACAACTTTAGGAAAAAAAAACAACAGAGGTATTAAATCCATGTTCAGAATGTGCGACGCTTACCAACCTCAAGTATGAAAGTTACAATCCTAAAATCTGCAGCTTGCAATCCTGAAAGACTCAAAAGAGATATTCCAGGGTGCCCACAAAGATAACACAAACAAAATGTACGTACACTCGAATCCAATGCTTAATCTTTAAACTCCCAAAATATGATCTCCTTATTTTAGAAGATCGGAATTTCCACTGTTTAAAATAGAAGTAAATAGAATTTGAATGCATGACAGTTGATAATCACGCTAGCTCGTTATCTATAAGAAATCGAATAAGTGCACTAGTCATTATTATTATTATTATTATTATTATTATTATTATCCTTTTGATGTGGTTATTGCTACTATTAAAATATTAGCTACGACCAAATCTCCCTCCCCCCCCCCCCCCCCCGGCGCCCCCCAAACTTGAAACAATTCCTTATATGAATTTCCAAAAATTGATTGGTAAATTCCTAAAAAATATATAATACTAAATTAATAAAATAAAGAACAAGAATTATTTTGTAATTTTTTTATTAAAAAAATTAGCAAAGCATAAACAAGTAAAATACATTTTATATACATTTTACTTTATAATAGATGGGCTTTTAAACAAGGAACTAGAATAAGCACCCAATAAAAAAAAAAATTATTTTGTATGTGTTTGTAGACATGAAAGGTCCTAAAGCTAAAATTAACGAGAGCTGCATTCACTCACGTCTTCCCTAGAATTCCGGCCTTCGGTCCCAATTTCACCGCCACCATTGCACAATCCTTTAGGACATCTCTATCACGTGACAATGCTTAATTAGGAGGTCCACGTGTGTGAGAGTTTTGAACATTTTTTGGGGCATATTTGTAATTTCACTTTTTTTTTTTTTATATGCATAGGGAGTGAAATTTGACATACAATACATAATTAATTCATTAAAAGAAGGAAATTTAATGAAAAAGTTTAAGATTTTAGAGGAGCAATTTTAAAACATATCATGTTTTAATAAGTTAGTATAAAATATTTAATTCATATTATAAACCACTTCCCTTCATTGTGTCGTGACATCGTAGAGTGGGGTCCCGTGACCACGAGGTGATAAAATATGGCTTTTGAAAATTTTGAATTGGAGTCACCACTATCCTATTGTTTATGTGGGTGCAATTAGAACACCTAATTACTACTCATTTGATTGGTCGATAGGTTAATCTTATGCCAAGAAATCAGTAGTCTCGGTTTGCTTTTACTTGAATCGAAGTCAGGAGTTTGGTTATACAAGGGGAAGGTATTTGCACCCCCTACATACTCATTCAATAAACGGCACCTAATTAATTATAAATTATCCCCAAATTCAATTTAATAACCTTAATTTAATTATTTTATAAGTAGACAACTAAATAAAAAATAAATGAAAGAAATTAATGGGAAATTAAAAATCTCGGTGTACCCCCCTTAGAGCCGATACAAGTCAGGTCTAAAAACACCACATTGCCATTTTTAAATCACAGAGACACACTCGAGTAAAAATTGGGGAAAATGTCAATTTATGAACAAAAACATCTCAAGATTTTTTTAAAAATTTTCTACAATTTTTCAACATTTTTTTTTAATTTTACTTTTTTTTTATAAAAAATAAAAAACTCTTCCTTCCATATATATAGTAGAGTATGGTAATATGGAGCTAGATAATAAAAAAAAAAAAAATTTTTACCTTTTCTCTTGTTCCTTCTACGCTCTCTCTATCTCTCTCTCTCTCTCCCCCCCCCCCCCTACGTATCCTCTCAATTTCATCTCTTCTCTCATCTTTCTCTGATCTACTTTTGAAGCTCTCTCTCTTCCCCCCCCCCCCAAAAAAATCTTTTCCTCTTCCTTTCTCCTCCTCCTCCTCCTCCTCCTCCTCCTTCTTCTCTTCCTCCCCTTTCTCTTGTCTCTCGGCCCGATCTCCCTCTCTCTCGGCCTGGGTTTCTCCCCTTCTTTTTCTTCCTCTTCCTTTCTTATTCTTCTTCTTCTTCTTCTTCTTTTTCTTCTTCTCGATTTTTCCCTTCTCAAATCTGCTCCTTTTTCTTTTTCCCGTCTTTTTCATTTATTCTCCCTTTCTTCTTTTCTAATCTCAAAATCTTTTCTTGTTTTGGATTCTAATTTTTTCTTATATTATTTTGCATATCCAATCTACAAGAAGAGTAGAAGAGCCTTGAACTTCCAAAATCTCATTCCAAAAAATCAAGATAAGTACCTCACTCTCTTGCTTATTATTATTATTATTATTATTATTATTATTATTATTATTATTATGTTTTCATTTCCTAGTTGGTTTACATTTTCTCTGAAAAAATTTTCAAAAATTTTATTTTTAATCAAATAACCCGAAAATTGAATTTTGGGCTTGAAAATTTCAATTTAAACACAATTTTTTATTTCAAGCCACTCGAATTTTAATTTCAAAATTTATGCAATTGAAAAGTTTAAAAAAAAAATAAAACAAAACAAAATAAAAACCAACTTTAGTCTTCACTCTCCTCCAATCTTTCACTCTCCTCCAATCTTCAGCTTCAATGTTAGTTTTTCAATTTCTCTAGTTCCTTAAATCTTCAACTGGCATAAATCTTTAAGCGCCTCTGCACCTCTAGATCTACAATTTTAACCTTCAATGTCGAGAACTCTTTCAATTGTTCATATGCTTGACTCCTAATTTTTTCTCTTGGCATCCATTGCTCTCCCTGAACCTTAATTCATAGGCTTGGGAAGACATTTAATTTTAACCCTCAACCGACCTATTAATTGCAATTCTCCCAACTGTCGTTTTTTTTTTTTTTTTGTAGGCATGCAGGCTAAGGTCAGCCAATTCCCCAGACACTTGTATTTATGCTTCAATTTGTTTTTGTATTATTCTCTATTGTATACTTTTTCCTTTGTAATTTCTGTTGTTAATAATAAAAAAAAAAATATTTTTCTTATTTAAGGACAAAATGGGGTGTCTACACATTGGAAATTGTCTCTCATGTAGAAGTAAATCCAATTCTCAAAAAATTGTTCAATTATAATTACAAGTCTCAAATTATATTCACGTACCTTAAAATTAATCCTACTACACACATCTGGATTGTATTCAGATCCTTTTATCAAACTTATAAAATTCTTATTGGTCTTAATCACACATTTGGTCCTCTAACTAGTAGCACATATGATGGCTCTCCTCTCTCAGTACTAATAAGACATAATTCGATATGATTCTGCATCTCATGTTGACTTTATGAGTCCAATCCTTTTTTGATAATGACATATCACTTGGTATTTGATCCGTGCATTGAGAATGTGAGCAGGAACATTACTTAGCATGCACGGAAGGTGATGAAGTCATGGAAGCCATGAGGATTAAAGCATACATAACCTGGTACAATCCATGGAACTAAAAGAGTAGTAGAATGAATATGCAAGCGTCAAGTTCAAGATCGTCATGGGAATGAGTATTTAGAATTGATGTATGTGCATATTTTATATGATATAGCTAGAAGCTCAAAATATACCCTACACATGCATCTCATGAAAATCTTCTAGGGGTAAATATGGACTTAGAAAACTTATTTTGAGCCCCGAAAAATGTTTTATAAGAGATTAAAGCAAGAGAACTCAAATGTTTTTGAAAACTAAGCTAAAAATTCTGAAATTGGTTTACCCAGACGACTAAGGAGTACCCTCAAAAGTCTGAAGATACAACCTCGGATGACTGAAGTTTTACTTCAAATGTCTGAAGAATTTCCTCAGAAGATTGAAGAATTAGTTCAATCATCTGAAAAATTAATTTTGAAACATAGAACAGACAGAATACCTTCAGACTTCTGAACCCTCAGTTCAGTCATCTGACCCTGTGTCCAGACTATATTTTTTAGTGCTTTAAGGAACATCAGATGTCTGAACCTAAATGCTCAGTCATCTAAAACTATGGGAATTTTAAAAAACTAAACTTTAGTGAGAGAAAACACGAGTTATTCCCTTGATCAAATTAATCCAGCGGTCACCTCTAATCCTAAGGCCAAGATTACTTATATAAACAACCTCTAATCCCTAGTGCCTCACTTTTGGCAGATAATTGGGAGCCTTAAACTTATACACAACTTTAGGAAGCGTTGAACACTTTGCTAAGCTCTTGTCTTTGATTTCAAAGCGTTTACTACATATCTAAGCTTGTGCTATGTTGATTTTCAAAAGGAGTTCTAGAAAATCTTGTGCAAACAACTTGGGTATTGAGGTTTGATGATCAAACTAATTGTTTGCTTATTCTCAAATACTTTTTCATATCACAAACTTATTATTGATCAATATTCATTTTGAGAAATTGATCTTGAGTAATTATTTATATATACTTTTGTGAAAGATCACTACTTGAGAAAAGTTTTTGTTTAAAAACTAAAATCTTGAAGAAAGTTTTTAAATATTTCTTCATTCAAAGATTGGCTATTTTATTAGTGTAAGAAGTATTTGATTGCAAATCCTAAGAGCCTTTAAATTCATATTCTTAAGGGATATTATTTTTGAAACATAGTTTTTAATTCTTTGCAATATTCAAAGTCGTATATTTATTTAAAGATTAAACTTTACAGATTATTAATAGCAAGAATATAGATCTGCGTATAATTAAAGATTATTTTTAAAGGATCTTATTTTGTAATCCTGCACAAAGTATTCTGAAATCGAACCAAACATTTTTCCAAAACATTTATTTATAAATTCATTTTTGGGAGATATCGATTTAAAGGATTGATTTGTGAAGCATATCATTCATACAACGATATCATCATTACATACATATTGAGCTTCAATTTTTATCATATGAATATGTGTTAGGAATTTTTATTATACTCATTAGCTTGTTCATAAGCATTTGAATGTTCAGGAATTTCATCAAGCTATTACATTGACGGTTCGAGTTGTGAACCGGGAAGGAGGAAGTTGTGCCTCTTGTAAGCAACGGAGTAGGAGGAAGTTGTGCCTCCTATGAGTAGCGAAATAGGAGGAAGTTGTGCCTCTTGTAAGTAGCCAGTTTGTAATGGGAAGCTCTATCCCAGTTAAAGGAGCAGATAAGTGCAATCCTTGGGGGTTTTTGCCTAAGGCGGAGACATAGACCAGGTTTGGCCGAAACTCGTTAAAATTCTGTGTCTGCGCCCTCTCTCTATCTCTTTTATATTTCCACACTTATATTCATATTATACCTACTATGCATGCTTTAAATATTGATATTTATGAATATCTAAAATACGTGAGAATAATTGGATAATACTTCATTAATTGAGATGTCCACTAATAAATCAATTTAGTTGCATAATACTGAAATCGGTATATATCCAAATTTGTGAATGTATGGTTGGGTTTTCAATTAAGGATTGAAATACCAAAATATTTTTAAATACCCAATTCACCCCTTCTTGGGATTACACCTAAATTAACTTCTCATATAAGGCATAACTAAATATGTATATTGGTTGCCAACATTTAAATGGTAAATTCTATTGGGATTGGTGTGATCCCAAGAGGGGGGTGAATTTGGTTTTAAAAATATTTCGGTTACTTTAAACATTTACATTGATTCACCATAGTCCATATCGCATTCAGTATAATAGTGTGTATGAAAAATGATAAAGCTATATGTTCAAACATACACAAACGTCATATCTTATTTAACTCAAACTTGTATATGCAAATAATTGTAATAGTGAATAAACTAGCATGCACAAATAGGAATTTGAGTGCGAAAATTTAAATGAGATAAAGAGAGAGTGTAATTACCTGAAGAAAAAAAAAAAGGGTTCTCGTCGACGAACACAAGGGGTTCGTCGACGAGGATACAAAAGAAGCTCGTCAACGAGGAGAGGTTTCGTTGGCGAGGAGATACCGAGAGGGATTTTTGGGCAGTCTGAATTTCGTCGACGAGGAAGTAAGGTTCATTGACGAAATTCCTTGAGGACTTGTCAACGAGATGACGTGTCTCATCGACGAATCCGGGGCTATAAATAGTGAAAATCTGGATTTTTTAGCAGAAAATTAGCATAAATCTTCTTCTCTCTCTCTCTAAAACGCCTCCCACTCCTTCTCTCTTAGATTCCGAGTCCGTTTCTCATCGGATTGAAGATTTGAGGCCACCACGACGCTCCTGAAAAAGTTCTCTGCAAGTCTACTGGAGCTAATCGTTGGTGGAGTTAGTTTGGAATTCATCCCAAACTCAGGGTAAGGTGTTTTATTCAGAATATGTTTTCCCTGCAGTTATAGGAAATGTTGTATACAGGAAAATACTGATGTTTTGTTCTAGGGGATATCATTTTCAGGGAGTCGAGTGGAGAATCCTGCGGGTGTAGGACCAGATTATTGTAGGGGCTTTTCAAAAACTAGGTAAGGAAAATATGCTATGCTAGGAGTTTTACAATATTAGTAGAGATTTTATGTATACCAGTTTATTATCCAGCATTTATAGAATAAGAGTTTTCAAAGCTTGTGTGGCCTGAGTAGATATTTATTTGATATAGAACCTATATAGCTTTTTACAGCATATCATACTATACAGTATTTACTGATAAAGAATGATATATACGATAGTATATTTCAGAACTGTTTATTATAGATGTTTATTCAGATTAGTATGCATGTATAGAAGTTTATTCAGATTAGCATATTACAGTTTATTCAAAATTAGTACATTACAGTTATATAGATCAGTTTATATAGTATTTACAGTATGTCATGTTTTCCTAAATGCCATAACACTTAGAGTATACTGACAGATTATTCAGACAGATTATACAGAGTAGCATCAAGATGCTACAGTTATACAGATATTATAGTATTAATAGTATAAAGTTATAGTGTTATGATTATTTTGGAAACATGATGAAAACAGTAAAAGAGTATATATATATATGTTTATATATAGTATCAGATCCTTGTGAAAAGATTACAAATAGATACAGATACAGAATATAGAGCACGGTACGCTAATACAGATAGAGTGCAACCATATATCTCAGAAGGTGTGTGGGTATCGTCAAACTGTGCTCAGAGAGGATGCAGCTCCCCAGTTTACTGGGTTGAGGGGGCCATTTTGACGAGGTAGCAGTCAGTCCCGCCCCTAGGAGTGGATGCAGTTTGGCCTAGCTGAGGTAGAGTAGAGTATAGTGACTTATCTTGAGGGCCGACCAGATTAAGTCCCGCCTACAGGCTACACAACCCTGTTTGAGGGGTCAAATCATGACATATAGAGTTCCAGGGATAAAGCATGGTTATGTATATGTATAAAATTTTACAGTATTTGATAAATATAGTATGATATTAACAATATGAAAAGTAGAAAACTCAGATGATACAGTTAGGTTATAAACTGCGAAAAATATAAGATATGCTTTATAGATTTATTCTTTATTATAGCTCAGATATTATTTAAAGTATATGTAACTTAGTCGCCACACACTAGTAATAGCATATTTCCACTTATTAAGCGTCGACTCATCCCATGACTTTAACATTTTCCAAATGAGCCAGCTAGGCGAGTAGATCAGGCTCGCGGATAGAGAGTTTTCTTGGTTACCCTGGTTATAGGATAAGTTTGTACAGGGTTTTGTGTTTTTGGGATGGATATTTTTTGAGAGAGATGTATTATGTAGCTATGGTTTAGAGATATAGATTCCTGCTATTGTATGGTATTTACGGTTGTATGACTTATGTTTCCACTATGTAGGTGTGATTATTGTATATAGGATTACCCCGATGCCTTCCTAGGCCTGAGTTTCATAGCAGGGGATATGAGAATAGTTTATTTGTATTTAATATATATATATATATATATATATATATATATGTTACAAAGAGAGTGACGCACAGATTCGTTATCGAGGTTCGGCCAAACCAACCTACGTCCCCACCATGGGCATACCTCCCAAGGATTACACTATCCTTGCTCACTTAAACGGGCGGAGCAAAATCCATTACAACATTTCCTTATGGGCCAAGGTAAACCCCAACTCAATTGCCAGGCTGAGTCCAACTGGTCTACCTTATAGGGTGGAGACACCCCAGCTCAATTACGGATTGAACCCAATTGGTCTCACTTACGGGGCTGAGACTCCCCAATTCAATTTATGAGATGAACCCAACCAATACATTGCAAACATTTTTCGTACATATAAACATGCTTCTAAATACAAGTAGAGATGTACATCATTAAAAGCTCTAAAACATGCACTTTAATATGATATGAGTCATGCTCAGTAGAGAAAGGGTGTTTTCTCAAAACAATATTTTCAATCTTTGAGAAATGATGTGTGTGATAAAATACTCAAAGATATGACCCTAATAAAAATATTCTCCAAAAAAGTATTTTTCAAATAGTAACTGGAGAATAAGTGAGAGTATATGCATGTAAATATAAAAATAAATGCCCAAAATAAAGATACTCTTTTCCAAAAATGATTTTAAAATAAATGAATGGAAAGAGAGTTGGAGAGTTTTGTTTGAAAGATTTTCCCCAAAGAAGAGATTTTTTGCAATAAAAATGACTTGGGGGAACTTTGATTAACCAATGATTTGAGAGAAAATTTAGGCTAATCAAAGTTACTAATCTAAGTTATGGAAGGGATATTTATGGATTTTAAGGAAATATGACCGTTGAGGGATATGCTCAGTATTATTAAAGAAGTTTAATTAATTTTAAACATGTTTTTAACATTTAAAAATTCTGGAATCCGAGAGGTTTGGTTGACTAAGGATAAGGTTCGGTTGACCACTTATATATAAGTGTAGAGACCCGAAGAATTAAAGTAATTTAATAATAAGGGAAATAAGATGTTGGCCTTACAAGGCTTAAAACCTTGTTATCTTGTTTTGATGCTAACAAACAAGTGAAATTTAATGTATTTGTGTGAGTAATGATGTTTCAGGGCTCATATATGAGAAAGCAAAGGTCAAAGTGCTCAAGAGGATCAAATGAAGCTTAAAAGAGTTCAAGCATGGATTTAAAGATGATATATTAAACCTTGAAGAATATGAAGACATGAATGAGTTGTTGAAAGCCAAGGCATATTAAAGTCCAAAGAGCCAAAGAAAAGCAAAGTGATAAAGCTCAAAGAATATGAAAGCTTGAAGCTTGAAGAAACAAAACATGAAGACACAAGAACCTAAAATGAGAAAAGTTTTAGAAGTTTTCATGTAAGTACTTTAAATGTTTAAAATATCGTTTGCAGTATTTTGAAGCTCTTAGGTTAACTTCTTGGACCTAAATACCTTTTAAAATATCTGTGAAATAATTTTATAAAGTCAAAAATTATTTTAAAAGGATTAGAATCATTTTTGGAATAAAAAGCACCAAAAAGGGTTTTTCTGTTTGCTGTCAGTTTTTATACAGCTGTATTCAGGTGTATTTTTCACTATTAAAAATTCATTATTTTAAACGGTTATGAACTTGAAAGTTTTAGTATTTTCTCTTAGCTTTCTTTTGACACCAATAACACATAATTTGGAGTTATACATAAAAAGTTTATGGCTAAAACACTGAAGCGAGGTCACTGCTGTCAGTCAGCTGAACATTGTTCACAGAGGGACTTCAGATGACTGAACAGATGACTTCAGATGACTAAAGATTAAGTTCAGTTGACTAAAGATTTTCTGGATAGAATATACAGCAGCCAGTAGCAGTTCAGATGACTGAACTTGTAACTTCAGTCAACTGAACACTGTTCAACGGGCAAAAATTTTTTTTTTTCATGTTTTAAAATATAGCCATTTGAGCGCTAAACTTTCTAAAATTTTGGGAAACTCTCTAAGAAAACTTTTGCAACATGGAAAAAAGTTTGAAAGCCTATAAATACATGGTTTTGCAAATCAAAACTCATCCAAGAATTGAAAAATCTTCTTGTAAAGCTGAAAGCACTCTTGTTCTTCCAAAAACTCTCTTGCTCACTCATTGCAAATCTATTTTGCTGAGAAATTCTGAAGTTCTAATTATTCCTCCTTTGAATTCCTACTTCTAATCCTCTTCTAAGAAGGATATTAGTGAATTCTACACTTGAGCTTCATTGTATTTTATATTGGTATTTTACATTCAAATTATATAGTGCTGAAATTGTACTAACTTGCTCTTTGAGAGAGTATACTTGTATGCAAATCTTATCTTGTGTTTTTTATAGTTCTTTGACGTTCCAAGGGTCGTTTGGATCGTTGGCTAAGAAAGGGGACATTGCTTAGAGAGGCGGACTCTAGCCTATGTAAGGAGTGACCGAACGAGGCAATATCGTTTGGAAAAGGCGGGCTCTAGCCTTAACCAAGGAGTGTTGTAATCGGCGTTGTTTCACCTGTCAACGAAACTGAACTAGTGAATCCTTTGGTGGTTTGCCAAAGGCGAGGACGTAGGCTGGGTATAAGCCGAAAATGGTAAAAATCTCCGTCTCATTCTCTCTTTCCCTTACTCTTTATTTTCAATATATTTAAATTGTGTGGATGGTTTAAATTTGAAAATCATATAAACTACATATATTTGAAAATCAAACAAACTTAAGGTTTAATTTTGATTTGGGTTGCGGAAACCGAAAGGGAGTACGTTGGTTACACCATATCTTGTGCAAACCTTACGGGAGTACGTTACTTGGTTAACATCCCAAAGATAAATTTACCAAGAGTTTATTTGAGTTCTAAATATTTGGAAAGAGTGATTTGATTCATCTATACAGGGCTTTACATCAGCAAACATAAATTTTCATTCATTACAGGGCTTGGTTCAAATTTCGCAAATATAAACAAATAACCATCTTGAGTTGTTATATTACCAAAGTGCTGAATACTTTATATCTTGGTTTGGTTGTTTGTTGTTTGACTTGTACTTGGAAAGTAAATTGATTGTTTGGTTTGAAGATTATGTTTAATTGATTGGTTGTTTAATTAAGTTGTTGTGTGATTGGTGAAATTAAACAAATAACTTAAAGAATTGGTTAAGTGTTTAAAGAAGTTAAGGATTCTTAAAAGAAGTTAAAAGAAAGTTTTAAAACCCAATTCACCCCCCCCCCTCTTGGGAAGCTATTCCTAATTTCAATTGGTATCAGAGCGGGGTTATAGCAACTCTTAACTAGAAGCTATAAAAAGATCGTAATGGCTAACTTAGGCGTAGCTCCCTTTGGAGAGGGCCAATCTTCAATTAGGCCACCTATCTTTTGTGGTTTGAACTATACCTTCTAGAAAAAGAGAATGCAAATATATCTTCAAACTATGAATTGGAAAGCATGGGAAGTTGTCATGGAAGGTGATCAAATTCCCACTAAGATAGTTGATGGAAAACAAGTTCCCAAAGAGAAAAATGATATGACCGACCTAGACTATAAGATGCTACAAGTTAATGCTAGTGCCATGAATGCGTTATATTGTGCCTTAATTGCTAATCAATTTAATCGAGTAATGACTTGTAAATCAGCCAAGGAAATATGGGATAAGCTAGAAGTTACTTATGAAGGAACAACGGATGTTAGGGATAATAGGGTTGACATGCTCACAAGCGAGTATGAAGCCTTTAAGATGAACCCGGATGAATCAATTACAAATATGTTTACTAGGTTCACTCACATAATCAATTCGCTAAATGCCTTAGGAAAAACTTACACTACTTATGAGATGATAAGAAAAATTCTAAGAGGTCTTCCCTCCATATGGGAACCAAAGGCTACTGCTATCACGGAAGGTAGAAATCTGAAAAATACATCCTTAGATGAGCTTATAGGTTCTATCCTCACATACGGAATGGCAATGAATGAAAAGAGTCGGAAAACCAAAGCCCAAGAAAAAATAGCCTTTAAAACCTCACAAGAAAACTCTAGTAGTGAAGAGATGGATGAAGATGAAGCAGCCTTTATATCTAAAAAGCTAGCAAGGATAATAAGAAGGAGAAACAAATTCAAGAGAAGAATTCAAAAATCTGAATCGGATGAAGAAGAAGAAGAAGTTAGTAAGAAATCAAAGAATAAAACTCCTATGTGTTACAATTGCAACAAAGCTGGACATATCAAACCGGAGTGTCCACTACTAAAGAAAGAATCTAAGAAGAAAAAGAAGAAAGCCATGAAAGCCACTACTTGCGATAGTACAAGTAATTCGGAGAATGAAATAAGTGACCAAGAGGTTGCTTACACGTGCTTTATGGCATGGGATAACGAAGAAAGCTCCCCAACTAAATCTTCAAATAATTCTTGTAATGATGAATCAAGTGATGAGGGTATGCCATCTTATGATGAACTTCAAAATGATTTATTCAAAGTACATAAGATGCTTATCGAAGAAAATAAACGAAATACGTCATTGAAAAATATGAATGAAGGAATAATGAAAGAGCTAGAATCCCTTAAGGCTGCAGAAAGAGAAAAAGAGTCTAGAATCAAGGGAAAGTAAGAATGAAACTTTGACAAAGGAGTTAGAAGCTAAAAATCTTGCTGAAAAAGAGAAAGACTTGAAAATCAAAGAATTAGAAAGCAAGAATGAAAAGATGATAGAAGACCTTCGATCCTTATCCTCTACCGTATATGAGAAAGATATGTATTTCTGGATTAGAGGATAGAATAAGAAAATTATCTCTAGAGTTAGAGAAATTACAAAAGAAGGTTGATAACAAGAAAGAGATAGAAAATTTTAAGAGTCAAATTGAAGATAAAGATAAGATCATTCATAACTTCACAAAAGGAAAGGAAAATTTTGATAAGATGATTGGCTTAACAAGAATGTCTCTAAATAAAGAAGGCATTGGTTTCAATGGAATTGAAAATAAAAAGCAAAAGAATTCTTACATAGGATATTTCTCGAAAGAATCCAAAGACTATACTTGCACTTCTTCTAATGCCTGCACAAACACCATATGCTATCGATGCATGAAAAAGGGGCATATAAAGTTTGAATGTCCATTTAAGAGGAAAGGTGTTAAAACCAAGCAAGTATGGAAAATAAAAGAAACCTTCCTTCAAAAATCCTCCGAACCCAAGAAAATATGGGTGCCAAAAATGAAATAGTGACTTCACACATATATAAAATAGTAAATGGCATTGTTGGCCAAAATCTTAGGATGATTTTTTTTCAAGGCATAACTTAAGGAAATATATAGAAAATATCAATTCTGAGCTTATTATATAAGCACCTTGATGTTATATGTTACATGCTTACTTGCTTATGTTATGTGCTGATATGCTATATGCTACATAAGTATGACTTGACTTGACTTGACTTATATTGATAATTTATGGCTTATTGCAAACTTGAGCATGAGCATGAATCTTGATATAAAATTAATTTTTGACTATGCATGCTAATAATGAATCAAGTGGATAAATTTGTCTTGTGTTGCTCTTTATGTTGGCATCCATAAGCTATGAATGATATTTTTTATATCCATGAACTATACATTATGTGATATTAAGCTTTGGTATCTATAAAGTATTTTTTGGTATCACATGTTAAAATTTTCATCTAAAAGCTCACTTGGCATCACAAAGTCAAATTATTTATGAGCATGATATTGGTATTTGATGAGTGTGTTCATGAGAACATACAGGATATGAATCAATATATGAAGCATGAATAATAAACTTAAAAGCATAATTGGTATCAAATCTGAATGTATTGAATTCAGGGGGAGTGTCATGAATCATTAATCAATTGATATCATGAATTAAATTTTAAATTTTAAATTGGTATCAGCTGGTATCATCAAATTAATAAATGCTGTGAGCCACACACTACACATGCTATATTGAAAAACAATAACTTGAATGTGTACATATGTTTGGAATACATGGTTATTGATATGCTTAAAATGATTTGTATTTGATCATTTCTTTTCTTTTTGATTGATGTCAAAAGGGGGAGAAGTTGTGAAGCAAAAGTTGAGCTTAATTGAGCATGAGCATGATTGATTGATAAGATAAAGCTTATTGAAAGGGGGAGCCTTTTTAAGGCTTACTCACATTTTTGCTCCTTGTTTGTCATCATAAAAAAGGGGGAGATTGTTGGCCTTACAAGGCTTAAAACCTTGTTATCTTATTTTGATGCTAAAAAACAAGTGAAATTTAATGTATTTGTGTGAGTAATGATGTTTCAGGGCTCATATATGAGAAAGCAAAGGTCAAAGTGCTCAAGAGGATCAAATGAAGCTTAAAAGAGTTCAAGCATGGATTTAAAGATGATATATTAAACCTTGAAGAATATGAAGACATGAATGAGTTGTTGAAAGTCAAGGCATATTAAAGTCCAATGAGCCAAAAAAAAGCAAAGTGATAAAGCTCAAAGAATATGAAAGCTTGAAACTTGAAGAAACAAAACATGAAGACTCAAGAACCTAAAATGAGAAAAGTTTTAGAAGTTTTCATGTAAGTACTTTAAATGTTAAAAATATCGTTTGCAATATTTTGAAGCTCTTAGGCTAACTTCTTGGACCTAAATACCTTTTAAAATATCTGTGAAATAATTTTATAAAGTCAAAAATTATTTTAAAGGGTTAGAATCATTTTTGGAATAAAAAGCACCAAAAAGGGTTTTTCTGTTTGCTGTCAGTTTTTATACATCTATATTCAAGTGTATTTTTCACTACCAAAACTTCATTATTTTAAATAGTTATGAACATGAAAGTTTTAGGATTTTCTCTTATCTTTCTTTTGATACCAATAACACATAATTTGGAGTTATACATAAAAAGTTATTATTAAAACACTGAAATGGGGTCACTGTTGTCAGTTAGCTGAACACTGTTCACGGAGGGACTTCAGATGACTTCAGACGACAAAAGATTAAGTTCAATCGACTGAATATTTTCTAGATAGAATATACAGCAGCCAGTAGCAGTTCAGATGACTGAACTTGTAACTTCAATCAACTGAACACTGTTCAACGGGCAAAATTTTTTTTTTCATGTTTTAAAATATAGCCATTTGAGCGCTAAACTTTCTAAAATTTTGGGAAACTCTCTAAGAAAACTTTTGCAACATGGAAAAAAGTTTGAAAGCCTATAAATACATGGTTTTGCAAATCAAAACTCATCCAAGAATTGAAAAATCTTCTTGTAAAGCTGAAAGCACTCTTGTTCTTCCAAAAGCTCTCTTGCTCACTCATTGCAAATCTATTTTGCTGAGAAATTCTGAAGTGCTAATTATTCCTCCTTTGAATTCCTACTTCTAATCCTCTTCTAAGAAGGATATTGGTGAATTCTACACTTGAGCTTCATTGTATTTCATATTGGTATTTTACATTCAAAGTATATAGTGCTGAAATTGTACTAACTTGCTCTTTGAGAGAGTATACTTGTATGCAAATCTTACCTTGTGTTTCTTATAGTTCTTTGACGTTCCAAGGGTCGTTTGGATCGTTGGCTAAGCAAGGGGACATTACTTAGAGAGGCGGACTCTAGCCTATGTAAGGAGTGACCGAACGAGGCAATATCGTTTGGAGAAGGCGGGCTCTAGCCTTAACCAAGGAGTGTTGTAATCGGCGTTGTTTCACCTGTCAACAAAACTAAACTAGTGAATCCTTTGGTGGTTTGCCAAAGGCGAGGACGTAGGCTGGGTATAAGCCGAAAATGGTAAAAATCTCCGTCTCATTCTCTTTTTGCCTTACTCTTTATTTTCAATATATTTAAATTGTATGGATGGTTTAAATTTGAAAATCATATAAACTACATATATTTGGAAATCAAACAAACTTAAGGTTTAATTTTGATTTGGGTTGCAGAAACCAAAAGGGAGTACGTTGGTTACACCATATCTTGTGGAAACCTTACGGGAGTACGTTACTTGGTTAACATCCCAAAGATAAATTTACCAAGAGTTTATTTGAGTTCTAAATATTTGGAAAGAGTGATTTGATTCATCTATATGGGGCTTTACATCAGCAAACATAAATTTTCATTCATTACAGGGCTTGGTTCAAATTTGGCAAATATAAACAAACAACCATCTTGAGTTGATATATTACCAAAGTGCTGAATACTTTATATCTTGGTTTGGTTGTTTGTTGTTTGACTTGTACTTGGAAAGTAAATTGATTGTTTGGTTTGAAGATTGTGTTTAATTGATTGGTTGTTTAATTAAGTTGTTGTGTGATTGGTGAAATTAAACAAATAACTTAAAGAATTGGTTAAGTGTTTAAAGAAGTTAAGGATTCTTAAAAGAAGTTAAAAGAAAGTTTTAAAACCCAATTCACCCCCCCTCTTGGGAAGCTATTCCTAATTTCATAAGAGAAAAAGGAAAATTGTAAGGAGGGAATGCAGCAAGGTCTCGTCGACGAACATAGCGTGTTCGTCGATGAACAGACCTATTGGGCTCGTTGATGTGGACATGCATTTTGTAGATGAGAAGTTACCGAGAGGGCTGCTTTCAGGCCTGAATTTCGTCAACGAGGAGTAAGTTTTCATCGATGAAATCCCATCATGGCCTCATCAAGGAGGTGACGTGTCTTGTCGAGGAGGGCAAGTGTATAAAAGTCCCAAACTCGGATTTTTGCATAGATTTTTCAAGAAAATTAGATTTTCTCTCTTATGTTCATCCCTTCTACCTTCTCTCTACGTTTCTGGTCTGATTATTCGTCAGTTTGACGATTCGAAGCTGCTACTCCTGGCGAAGTTCTCTTCAAGTCTGCTGGAGTAGATCGTTGGTGGGGCTAACTTGAACTCCATCCCAAGTTTAGGGTAAGACTTTTTATTAAGTATTTGACATTCCTGCAATTGTAGAAAATGTAGCATTTGAAGAAATACTAAAGTTTTTTTTGGGGCAATGTTGTTTTCAGGGTGTTGAGTAGGGAACCGTGTGGGTGCAGGACTAGTCATTTTAGGGGCTTTCTTGTAGTCAGGTAAGGGAGTAAACTAAAGGAGTAATTTTTCATGAAAATTAATATTAATTAATAACAGATTAATTTTCAGAAAACATGTATTATGTATGAGTATATTTGGTAAAATACTGCTATTACAGAGAAATATATATTTTTAGTATAAAATGTTAGAAAATGTAATTTCAGAATAGAATTCATGATTTATTCAATTTGTGTGGCATGAATATTATTTCAAGTATATTTTATTATGTTAAGTTAGATTTACAGAAAAGGCATGTTTACAGTTATTTTCAGGAAAAATATGGTTAATACAGGAAAATACGATTTCGGCACTTATGATAAACTGTACATTTATTCAGTTCAATATTTATGATATGTTCGGTGCAAGGCCGTGATTGACAGCCGGTGCAAGGCCACGATTATGTATATTAGTCAGCGCAAGGCCGCAGTTATGTATGTATCTGGCACAAGGCCATGATTATTTATATTATGACAGAATTCAGAAAATGCTATCAATCTATTTATGTTAAAATAGTATATGATTATGTACTATATGTTATCAGAACTCGGATGATAGTTCAAATCAGTTTTCAGGAGCACGGTACCGTAGCTATACAATTCACTTCAGTTCAGACTTGTGCTAACTACCCTTGCCAGTAGAGGGGGTGGGAGATGGATAGTCGATGTGGCTTTCAATGTAAATGTTGACCTTATAGGTCACACCCAGTTTTGATTATGACAAAACTCCTTATGTATCTAATGGGTATTTAAGATTATGTGCAAGAACTCAAATTGGCAGATCAAGATGCACATAGAGAAAGTGAAGAGTTAAGACTCAATCATTTTATGTTGTAATATATTTCCTTGATGTAAAGGGTTTGTAATAGTAAATTAGGGTCTTTGGTTTGTAATAAGCACACACACATCACATGCATGATATAATATGTAAGCTCAAACCAAATATAATCTAAAGTGACCTTGGAAAGACCTTAGGGTTTACCCTTCAGTTGAACTTCGGTCAACCGACACCGGATTTTTTTGGTGTCTTCAAAATGACCTAAAAATGACCCTAGGACACTCACCCATACTCATATATGTCAAGCACATTGAATAGGGTGTTTGTGATTCAAAATAGGACCGAAATGCACACTTTGTGCACTTTCGGTCGATCGACCTTGGTAGTTCCTTCTGCCCCGGTTGACCGAATTCGGTCTGGGTCAACAGTTTGACCTCATCCGGTCGACCGAACCCCATAGTTCATTTGTATCCCGATCGACCGAAACTAGGTACAGGTCAACATTTTGACCATGTCCCAGTGGACCGAACTGAATAGTTCAATTAGCCCCCGGTCGATCGAACGACCTGTGAGTCAACATTTTGACCTCCCAGTCGACCGAGTAAATTTTGTATTACACCAACCTGGTCAACCAAGGGTTCTCAGGAGAAATCCCAATGGTTTGGTCGATTGAGAGGCTCAATTCATTTTCCCCTGGTCGACTGAACCGCGCAAATTGAAAAATTTGCCTTCCCCTGGTCGACCGACCGAGTAGTTCAAAAATGGCCCGGTCGATCGAAAAGGTTTCTAGTTAACCGAACCTCTTGAGTTTCCTTGACTTTTTACCGTGGTTAAAATAAACAGGGTTAAATTTGCTAATACATCATTAAACTTTTCTAATAATCCCGACTATGTCCCCAACGGTTATAATTCTTGGGGTGTCTATATATACACCTTCATTTGGAAAAATTAGCAACTTGATTAAGCAAAAAGTGAAAAATCTCTCTCAAGCAAAAAATCTCTCTATTGTTCACATACTCTGAAAACCCACTCAATCTTACTTTCTACATCTCTCCAAATCCTTTGTAAGTATATTGAGTGTTTTGTGCAAAGAGGTTTGCTCTCCCATTCGTGCTTGAGTGATTCGATTTTACGAGAGCAAAACCTAAGTTCTCTTAGGGGGCTTTGCTCATAAACCTATCCTAAGAAAACTTGTCTAAGCTTCTAAGTGTTGCACTTATAATGCAATATCTTAGGAAGCTTGTATTTGTTTTTGGGTTACAAAGTCATTTTCAAAACCTACTCAAATATCTTGTGGTATTTATATTGACATATTTTTGAAAAGATATTTGTGTTTGTGATTAATCTTTGTTGCAATATTTATTCAAGTATACATCATTTGCTAAATACAAAGATTGAATATCCCGTGCAAACTAAGCATATACACTATTTGCGTGATTGACATATTCTGCTATTTCGAATATTTGAAACTTTAGTGATATCTTTGTTTGAGCACCTTGATTGAGAACATATTGAAATACAAAGATTGCTTGTTGACACTCTCACGTACGCATTACACTGATAGAAAATACCTTTGAGGGTTGAACTATTTAGACCACACTGAGCTTACATATTAAATCATTTGTGGTGTATGTGATTGAGCACATTTGGGTACATATCTTCTTTACTTGAAAGAACTTTTATCTATACCATTTGATTGTACATCTGAATGATTCCAAGCATGGCCTAAGGAGGTGGTAATCCAGCCCAGTAAGGATTGTTTTAAGGGTTGAGGTCAACCCTGTGCTAATTGACCTGGTTTGTATCAGTGCCGCTCCACCCGTTTAGGTGAGTAAGTTATAGTGGTAATTCTTGTGCTTGTTAGCCAAGGTGGGAACGTAGGCAATTGGACGAACTTTGATAACATATCTGCGTATCACCCTCTCTTTACTGCTTTCTAGTGCTTGTGTGATTGATTAAATTGCACTATTTACTTTCTAGTATACATTTACTTTACTTGCACTAGATTAACCATAGGGTTGCGAATATACTGGTGTTAGGAGATTGACCTAGGGATTAAATTTAAAAATACCAATTCACCCCCCTCTTGGGATCACAATAAAGCTAACAGTAGATTTGTATATGTCCACCTGACAGTTCAGACCAGGGTGTGGCGGGCCCATCGTACTTACAGACATTTTTTACTCGGCAGTAGTTAGCCAGCCATTGTTAGGTTCCGCCTTCGGGCTGCACAACCCATCATAGGGGGTAATACATGACATCAGCTAGCTATTCATCCTAGGTAAATTTCAATACTAATATTTATAGCAAATGATTTTATGAACATTGAGATACAGTATGATTCAGTATAACTATGAAATATATGATTATTCAATTATGATACTATCAGTGTTTTCAAGCATGTAACATGTACTATAAATTTATTATAGCATGCAAACATTCATGTTGTCATACAACTGTATTTAGTTCATTTCCCTTACTAAAAGATGTCTCACCCCAGCTTAAACCATTTCAGGGAACCTAGAAAAACAGGTGGACTGAGCTCCGCGCCGTTGAGACGGTTGTTCTACCCTGCTAGAAGGTTGAGTTTTGAACTAGAGTCAATAGGTGAAATTGGAATAGCTTTCCCAAGAGGGGGGGTGAATTGGGATTTCAAAATTTTATTTCCCTTTTCTCTAATACTTTTATGTTATAATAATAGTCAATGCTCAAACACAATCACAAAATTGATTCAGAGTAATTACAACCAAAACAAAATAATCAACCACTTAATTCTTGTAACAATAGTCCTGTATCAATATGTAAAACTTGTTGAATGTGTATAAGCCATGTGTCTGTATTCACAAACACACTTCTTCCCAATGTTTAGCTTTTAAATAAACTTTCAGTTTAATAAGTTAAGGATGATCAACCAATGTAGTCCTTTTCGGATTCCGCAATCAATGTTGATCAAACCAAAACAAATTACCTTTCGGTCTATTTAACAACCAAACACTTAGAATTTAGAGTTTTACAAAGTATACACACAATTTATAAAATTTTCTAAAAAGTAAAAAGTATGGAAGAGAGTGAAGAACACAAGGTTTTACGAGGTTCGGCTTCAACACAACCTACGTCCTCGCCCTTGGCAAAACCACCAAAGGATTCACTATCACCGTTCCTTTACCAGGAGGAACAATACCGATTAGAACACTCCTTGGTTAAGGCTAGAGCCTGCCTTCTCCAAACAATATTCCCTTGTTTGGTCCAACGATTCAACACTCCAACCGTCTATCAATCTGCTAGATTTGAAATAAGATGTACAAGAATTGCTCGTCAAAGAGCTTATTAGTACAGATCAAAAACTATGTACTTCAATAAAATTCACAATACGAAATTCAGATTGAAGTTCTAGAAATTTTTCACCATAGGATTCTTTCAATAGATGAAAGAATTTAGTATTTGAAGCACAACCTCAGTGAGAAAATCAGCAAGACTTCAGTAAGTTCATGGATGTTGTGAGCAACAAAGAGCTTTGATATTTTCAGAATTCTTGAGAAAGAGTTTGATTGCTGAATTGATTTCTTGGTATGCAAATCAATGTAACTTGAGGGTATTTATAGATGTAGAAAGGTATCTAGCTTGTTCCCCAAGTTTACTTGGAGTAGGGTTCAAGTTTTATTTTAATTTGGGCCTCAAGTAATTGAAATTCTAAAAATATATCCATTGAGTATTTTGAAATCTACCGCGAGCCAGACGACTGTGTGGTCTCTGGCAGTCATCTTTCCATGCATTTCAAGTATATATTTCACAAACAATAAGGTGGAAGTCGCCTATCATCAGGGTGGCAGTCATCTGTCACTGATCAACCAAGTTTTTTAAAAATAGCCAGAAGGGTGGCAGTCGTCTGGAAAAACCTACGCAGTCGTCTCATTTTGCACTGCCAGTCATCTATCAAGTACTTAACAGTCATCTGTCATGCTTCTGTCTACTTGATTAAGATCCTTTAATATGTCAGTCGGCTGTCCATAGATAGACAGTCGTGTGTCAACCAGTTGTTCCTTATTTCACGATATTTTTTATTTCTTTCTTCTTTGTTAATTTAGACTTAGAATCTCAATTTGTTTTTCTTTGAAAAATATGTTCCAAGACTTTAAAACTTAAGGTCTCTAAATATGTCTTTTCCTAATGAGCTTCAAAATGAAAATTCATACTTGAATCAACTTGAAGTACTTACAAAGCTTGTTCTTAACACAAATTTGACACTTCTTTGCTTTGAGTTCTTTTGTCGCTGATATTTGATCTTTCAAAACATCTTGAGCTTTTATTATGGATCACTTGCATTTGTGTAAGGCCTTCCATGTTCCTTGATCCTTATGAGCTTTCAAGATATGGCATTTGAAGTTTGAGCTTTCAAAATTTTCCATTTTATTACTGAAATCATCTTTTCCTGAAATAGTATCACTTGGAAACAAATTAGATAACCTTACTTTGTTATCATCAAAATCAAGAGTTGTAAGCCTAGCTAGGCCAACAATCTCCCCCTTTTTGATGATGACAAAGAAGGAGTAAAGATACAAAATTAATACTCCCCTTGTCAATAAGCATTGACCTTATGACATAATTTTAGAAGGTTCATTTTTTAGATTTAACATAGAAGCATATACATAATTGAACATAGAAACAAATACATTGAACTCATAGTTCATCAAACTAGAAACATAGACTCATAGACTTTGCGTTCACACATACTCCCCCTTTTGACATCAACAAAAAAGCATAATACATCCATAAACTGAGCATGTGTAACATACAAAACAGCAAAAAGTTCAAGCATCATAAAAAAAAAATTCAATCAAGCATCATAAAAAGTCTTTAGTCAAGCATTTGAAGCTGTATCACTCTCTGCAGCAATTGCTTTCCCTTTATATTGCTGAGAATCTTCATCTGATGATTTTTGTGAGCCATCATCATTTTCATCACTTTCTTTATTTGAATTAATGTTATTTGGTGTAGAACTAGTGACACATTGCTCTATGTTGTCAAGACGTTTATCCACTAAAGAGTATTTATCATCAATATTTGAGATCTTGTCTTGAAAAGAAGTAAAACCATCCCTCATATTAGAACTGAAATTGGAATAATGCTGATAAAAAGGAAGAAACCATGTAGGTATATTAGCTTCTTCAGGAGCTGGATTACGTTCTTCTGGCTTCGATCTTATAGGTCTATTTCCCCTAAACATCCATCCCTCGGTATATTTCTTCTAACCCATCCTTTTTAGAGTAGTGGAGGAGAATATGCTATAATGGGTTTGCTTCACTATTTGGGAAGATGGAGTGAGGACTCGAAAGTGAGCAAAAACTAAGGAAAGAATACCACCATGGAAGTCTAATTCTAGGAGATTTTAGCTTCATGACCATCCATTTAAGTATAAGGCTTGCTAAATCCAATTTCTTTCCTTTTAGTATGCACCATATGACGAAGCAATCAAAAAAAGAAATATGATCAAAGGATCCTGCTCTAGGAATTATATTTTAAGCAACAATTTTGTGAAAAATTTGTGCTTGCAAATTGAGGTGCCTGTATTGTGAAGGATTTCCAAAATAAACAGGTTGATTGTTCATTACAAGAGGCAGAAATTCTTGTGAGGGAAAACCCTGCTCTATTGTCCATTGTTTTTCAATGGGATTGCACTCAAAATCACCACGCTTTATACGAAGTATTTTCCTTAGTGAGTGTGGAGTAAGTGTAATCTTTTGGCCAAATACTTCAGTGGCAAAACCAACATCTTTCTTTACCAAGTTTGAGTAAAAACGTTTGATCTAATCAGGGTAATATCCTTTAACTTGGTGAAGAATAAACTTTTCCCATCCTATATTTTTGAATAACTCAAGGATCTCAGGGAAATTTTCTTCAAAGAAAGAAACATCGAGTACCTTACATAATTTTGGATCGATAATGGAGATGTGATTTTGGTACTAGGTTTTTGCGTGAGATGAGATGAACCATTTTTAAATTTCATTGTTGCTAACAGACCTTAAAGAAGAAGATGCTTTGTCCTTTTTCCCGACTGTTTTGGTTCTTGGCATATTGATGTAGCAAAAATTCGAGGAACCCTAGGTGTGAAGGATTTAGGGTTTGATGAAGTGAAGTTGGGAAGAGATTTGGACAAGTGAATTTTTAAAGGAGAGATGAAGAGAGGCTAGTTTAGTGAAGGGTAGACGAGTGGACAGGCATCTGGGGCTTTAAAAAGAATGTTTTTCTTTGTTAAGTAAACATGAACAGCCACGAGATAGTAATCTATCATGAGGGTGACAGTCGACTGTCAACTGTCTTTCCAAATAGACAGTAGCCTGTTAGGCACCTACCTGATATCTAGCAGTCGTCTGCCCTGAAAATTCTTTTCTCTCTTAGTTTACTTCTAGTATATGTAACATTCCCAATTCCCGTCAGATAAATACAAATTGATCTTCTGCTAGTGGTTTTGTAAATATATCAGCTAATTGATAGTGTGTGTTAACAAATTCAAGAACTATTTCTTTTTTATCTACATTATCTCTTAAGAAGTGATGACGTATATAAATATGTTTGGTTCTTAAGTGTGATACTGGATTTTTTGAAATATTTATAGCACTTGTATTGTCACACTTTATAAGAATTGTTTGATATTGAATTTTGAAGTCCCTTAATTTTTGTTTCATATATAACGTTTGAGCACAACACCTTCCAGCTGCTATATATTCTGCTTCAACTGTAGATAATGTTACAGAATTTTGTTTCTTTGAAAACCAAGAAACTAGTGAGTGTCTTAGAAAGTGACAAGTCCCACTAGTGTCTTTCTATCTATTTTGCATCCTGCATAATCTGCATTTGAATAACTTATCATTTCGAAATCAGTTCCCTTTGGATACCATAAACCAAGATCGTGTGTTCCTAGAAAATATTTAAGTATTCATTTAACTGCAATTTGATGTGATTCCTTAGGAGCTGATTGAAACCTAGCACACATACATACACTAAACATGATATCCGGTCTACTTGCTGTTAGATATAGTATACTTCCTATCATTCCTCGGTAATGTTTGGTATCTACTTGTTTTCCTTTTTCATCCTTGTCAAGACTCGTTAAGGTGCTTATGGGAGTTCTTATGGGTTTGCTTTCTTCCATATCAAACTTTTTTAACATGTCTTTAATATAGTTAGTTTGATTTATGAATGTTCCATTTTTAGCTTGTTTAATTTGTAACCCTAGGAAGTAATTTAACTCTCCCATCATGTTCATTTCAAATTCTCTTTGCATAGATGTAGCAAATTCGTTACACAAATCTTCATGAGTTGCTCCAAATATGATATCGTCAAGATAAATTTGTACTATAAGCATATCATTATTTTTGGTTTTTATAAAAAGAGTGTTATCTATCTTTCCTCTTGAAAAATTTTTTTGGAGTAGGAACATCCTTATAGCTTCCATTCTTGCTACGGGAGCAAAGGTTTCTTCATTGTCGATACCTTCTTCTTGATTATAACCTTGTGCTACTAACCTAACTTTGTTTCTAATAACTACCCCATTTTTATCCTTTTTATTTCTAAATACCTATTTGGTTCCTATGAATAATTTATCTTTGGGTTTAGGTATAAGTTCCCATACTTGACTCCTTTCAAATTGATTTAGTTTCTCCTGCATAGTTATAATTCAATAATCATCTTTTAAGGCTTCTTCAATATTGTTGGGTTCATCTTAAGACAAAAAGGCATAATGGTTACAAATTTTTTCTAATGAGGCTCTAGTGGTTATTCCTTTTGATGGTTCACCAAGAATTTGATCTTTTGGGTGACTTTTAGTATATCTCCATTCTTTACGAAGTTCTTGATTTTCTATGATGTTTTCATTTGAAGCTTCATTATTGTTTTCTTCTTTTATTTCAAGATCTTCTTCGTTTTGTGAGATATCTTCTTTTTCATCATTCTTAACTTTATTTTCATAATTATCTGATTCATCAAACGTCATGTGTATTGATTCAATAATAGTAAGAGTCCTTTTATTATAAACCCTATAAGCCTTACTATTTGTAGAATAACCTAAGAAGTTACCCTCATCAGATTTTGCATCGAGCTTACCTAAATCATCTTTAGTATTAAGAATAAAGCATTTGCACCCAAATACATGAAAGTAGGAAATGTTGAGTTTTCTACCTTTCTATAGTTCATACAGTGTTTTATCTATACTTGATCTTATAGATACCCTATTTATAATATAACAAACTATATTCACAGCTTCTGCCCAAAAGTATTTGGGTAGATTATTTTTGTTTATCATGGTTCTTGCCATTTCTTGGAGCGTTCTATTTTTTCTTTCTACAACTCCATTTTTTGGTGGAGTCCTAGGTGCTGAAAAATTATGGTTTATTCCATGTTCATTACAGAATTTATCAACATCTTTGTTTTTAAACTCCCTACCTTGATCACTTCTAAAATTAGTTACATTATAGCCTTTTTCATTTTGTAATTTCTTACATAAGGTGATTAGCATGTCACAAGCTTCATCTTTGTTTGCTAAGAATAATACCCAAGTAAATCTTGAATATTCATCTACAATTACATAAGCATATTATTTGCCTCCTAAGCTTAAGGTTCTAGTTGGACTAAATAAGTCTAGGTGCAAGAGTTCTAGGGGTCTACTAGTTGATATATACCTTTTCTTTTTGAAACTTGTTTTGACTTGTTTTCCTTTTTTGCATGCATCACAAATTTTTTCTTTTATAAATTTTGTTTTTTTGTAATCCCTTTACAAGATTTTTCTTGGATAGTTTGGATAATAGATCCATACTAGCATGTCCTAGTTTCCTATGCCAAAGCCAACTCATTTCATTAATTGCAGCTAAACAAGTTACATTTTGATTTACTAAGTTCTCAAGGTTTATACAAAATACATTATTTATCCTATGGGCTATAAACAAGGTTTTATTATTCTTAGGGTTTTGAATAACACATTTTTCTTTCTTAAAAGTTATTTCGAATCCTTTTTCACTTAATTGGCTAATGCTTAAAAGATTGTGTTTTAATCCTTCTACCAATAGTACATTATCAATAGTAAGAGAAGGTTCTCTACCTATTTTTCCAACGCCAACAATTTTACCTTTGGCATTGTTGCCGAAGGTGACATATCCCCCATTTTTTGTTTTAATGTGGCAAACTTGGTCCTATCACCGGTCATGTGTCTTGAGCACCCGCTATCCAAGTACCACTTATCCATTGATGATGTTGTGTAACGACCTGAATAATAATGGTATTTAAATAATAGAGAGGGAGGAAAATAAAAACAGTAACAGAAAAAGGCAGCAGAATTCGTCGATGACGTTGCACTTTGGGATGTAAGACTCAAAAGAATTTAGCAAGTCCTCGTCGATGAACACAAGGGATTCGTCAACGAGGGTACAAGAGGGCCTCGTCGACGAAGACAAGTTTCATCAATGAGAAGATACTGAGAGTGGATTTTTGGAAGTCTGAAATTCATTGACGAGGGTGTCAGTTCATTGACGAACTTTCTACAGGATTCGTCGACGAGGTGACATGGCTCGTTGACGAAGGCCGCAGTATAAATAGTGCTAAACTCATTTTTTTTTAGTAAGAAATTCACCGAAACCTCTCTTCTCTCTCTCCTCTACGGTCCTTCCCTCTTCTCTCTTCAATTTCAGTCCCTTTAGTCACCGGATCGATGATCTGAGGCCACCACGACGCTCCTGGCGGAGTTCTCTTCAAGTTTGCTGGGGCGAATCATCGATGAGATCGAGTCGAATTTCTTCCTAGAATCAAGGTAAGGCCTTTTAGTCAATTTTTGGACTTCCGGCAGTTGTAGGAAATGATATAGGCAAGGAAATATTGATATTTTGTTCTGGAAAAATGTTGTTTTCAGAGTGTCGAGTAGGAAGCCCCGCAGGGGTAGGACTGGTATACGATAAGGGCTTTTTAATAGTTAGGTAAGAGAAATATGCTATGCTAGGCAGTTTTAGAATGATTTTCAGTATGAAATATATATTTTTACCAAGTTATTATTCATAGAAAAACTTATACAGTTTAGTAATTATGAATAATATGTTTTAAATTACTGTGTGGCTTGAGAATATAGATATAGTACAGAAACATGTTTTATTATATTTTTCAGAATTATGTTTTACAGAATATACAGATAGTGGAGATGTTTTATGGTAATTACAAAATACCATGATTGTACAGTTTACAGTACCATGACATACAATTATACAGTTCATTTTTCAGAAATATATTTTATACAGATACAGTTTATCACAACGTCATGGTTAATACAGATGTTACAGAATCATGGTAAAATAGATAAATTGTATGTAGTAATGTATTATATAGTATCAGACCCTATTGGACCATTACAGTTTACAGAGCACCGTACCGTAGCTATATACAATATAGAGTGCAACCACCTATTTAGAAAATACGTGGTATATAAGTCGATCGTATAGTGTCCACGAGTGGACAAGTTCCCCATCAGATATGGGTTGAGCAGGGTTGATCAGACTGACGAAGTATAGTGGTTTATCCTGGTCAGCCAGCCAGGATAGATCCTACCTACGGGCTGCACAACCCTGTTATGAGGGGTTAAATCATGACACATAGTTATCCATAGGAAAGTTTTCAGTTATTATTATGTATATACAGATTTACAGAGATAGAGAATATACTTATGTACATTAGAAGTATTTTGAGTAGAAACCTAAAGTACAGATATGTTAAGCAACATGGAAAAGATGGTGGTTTATATTACTTGTATTGTATTTACAGATTTAGTTATACATGATTATATAGTAATAGATTTTCATAGTATTGTAACTCATTTTCCACACACTAGCAATAACATATTTTGTCTTACTGAACATTGTCTCATCCCATTACGTTAACATTTTTCAGGTGATCTAGGTAGGCGAGCAGATCAGACTCGCAGATAGAGGGGCTTCAGTACTGCCCTTTCAGTAAAGTGAGTATTTTTGGGAGTATTCATGTATAGCCCTAGCCCATTTGAGGGTGTTTTAGGGAAACAATCATATATGTATATTTTGGGGAACATTTTAGCACTCTGGTATTGTATATTTTCTTGATGATGTTTATATAGATTATACTTCTTGCTGCTTAGGTTGATAAATTGGTTTGATCTAGTAGGTATCAGAGCATTATAAATTTTGTAGTAAATATATATAAACCCCCCCCCCCCCCCAAATTAAATAGCAGGTCGTTACAATTTGGTATCATAACCTAGGTTGTTAGGTTCTATAGACTTTGGAGTGCAGTGGAAGCAATACCAGAGTATAAGAAAGGATTTAAGGTTTGTTCTATGGTCTGGGTATAGGATTACCATGGTGGTTTTTGTTTTTTTCCTAGGGTGATGTTTTTAGGAAAACCATAGTAAACTATTGTCGGGTCGTGTGTCTATATAACAGAACTGGATATTGAGTTAAGGTCAAGGAAGGTTGTTAATTTTGAATTGGTATACGATAGGTCTGTATAGGAAATAAGGTGCTTAAGTGTGTTTCTTGTTTTAGGATGGACTCGGGAAGCAGTGGTACTAATGCTGGGGAGGATAGGTCAAGACCTTCTAGCATAGGTGGAGGAGATACAGATGTTGTACTGTATAGCGTCACTCAACAGGTGATGGCTGAGATGGCTAGGAGCTTTGGGGAGCATGGCTATTCGATCGAGCCGTTTACGCAGATGAAGCCCCCATCCTTTGTTGGAGGAGATGACCCGATTGTAGCTAAGAATTGGGTCCAGTACATCGAAGAGAAGTTGGCAGTGCTTCCTTGCACGGATGAACAGAAGGTAGTATTTGCAGCATTTAAGTTGACAGGGGAGGTGAAGTGCTGGTGAAGATCAGCGCAATTGATTGAGGAGCAGAGGTCGGTTCCAATACCAGTGACGTGGGACTAATTCAAAGAGCTATTTTTCGAGCGATATTTCCCTACTATCATTTGGAGTTTAAAAATAGCAGAGTTTATGCATCTGGTACAGGGGCAGATGACCGTATCCCAATATGTAGCTTGGTTTATCGAGTTGTCTCATTTTGCTCATATCTGGCACCTGATGAAGAGAAAAAGGTAAGGAAATTTGAAGAGCGACTGAGGCAAAATTTGTTTGAGCAAGTGATTAGCTTCAGAGCTCAGACATTTACGGAGGTTGTAGACAGAGCTGCGATCATTGAGTATACAGAGGGGTATTGTGACTCAGAGTTAGAGGAAGAAGCCTGCTCCTCAGGACTTTCAAGCTGGCTCCAGTAGGGGTTCATGGAGAGGAAGTTGTGATAGGGGAGATTAGAGAAAGATGATTGAACCTCGTGGGAATCAAGGTATGCCGATTGTCAGGGTATGTCAGACGTGTGGGAGACGTCATTTGGGGGAGTGCCGGGTAGGGAGAGATGTATGCTATCGATGTGGGAGACCCGGCCACATGGCATGTGCATGCCCAGGACTACTAGACCAGGTCCTAGCTCCCAGGCCCTATCGGGGAGGATATCAGTCGCCTCGTGGAGGACAGCAGAGGAATGTGGCTCCGGCGAGGGTTTACGCGTTAATACCGGGTGATGCTAAGATTGCTGCGGATGTGGTGATAGGCACTTTTACAATTTTATCACATTCTATTATTATTTTATTTGATTCAGGTGCTACTCATTCATTTGTCTTTGCATCCTACGTTAAATTCTCTGGAGGTGAGACCCAATTATTAGATACGGAGTTGTCAATAGCTACACCATCAGGGTCAGTGATACGGTGTCAGAGAGTGCTCAGAGGTTATCCAAGAGAAATTTATGTGAGAGTTCTTCCAGCAGACCTGATTGTATTTGATATGTGCGGGTTCGATGTAACACTAGGAATGAATTGATTGGCTTCTAATCACTCTAGCATTGATTGTCGTCAGAAAGAAGTAATTTTCAGACCCCTTGGTGAGCGAGAATTCAATTTCGTTGGTTCACGGGTACGTGCTCCATCGTACCTGGTGTCAGCCATGCAAGCGAGCAGATTACCCCTGGAAGGAGGTCAGGGGTTTGTAGCTTTTGTAAAATAAGTGAAAGAAAATGAATTGTTAATTTGGCAATACACCAGTCATGCGAGATTTTCTTGATGTATTTCTAGAGGAGCAACCAGGGTTGCCTCCTAAATGTGAGGTGGATTTTTCTATAGATTTGCCTCCAGGGACAGCGCCGATCTCTAAGGTTCCCTACCGTATGGCTCCAACTGAATTAGGAGAATTGAAGAATCAGTTGCAAGACTTGCAAAATAGGGGATTTATACGACCCAGTGTATCGT